>NC_092872.1:670395927-670707677 GCF_028372415.1 Notamacropus eugenii
ATATGGAGAAAATGATAACTACATATAAATGTATGTGAGGCAAGCTTCATGGAGCTTAGATACAGAGGGCAGAATTGGGTTCAATAGGAGGAAGTTGAAAAGAGGCAAATCTAGGCTCAATGTCAGGTAAAACTTCCTACCTACCAATTAGCGCTGTCCAAAAATGGAATGCATTTCTTAGGAGTTAGAAGGTGATGCCTCCTTGAAAATGTTGAAGTGAAGTCTGAATGTCCACTTTTCTGGGTCTCATAATGCAGACTCTTCTAATGCATGTTTTGGATGAGATGGCTGCTAAGCTTTCTTTTTGACTTTAAATTCTGTGATTGTTGCTATACTTTAGAAATACCTTTGCTATAGCCTAATAGAATGAACTAAATTTATTATTAATTGGAATTACATTGGTGGGGGCTGATGAGCAATAGTTTTAGAAACCTAGCTGCTCAAGATTACCTTCAAAAGCCTATGAATAGTTATTATTCCCTGAGGACTCCTGCCTATGTAGAAGAGTATGAGTAGGGAAATGGTTCCAGTGGGATATCTTATACATGTAAAGCATTTTGAAAACTTTAAAGTACATTATTATATTTAGCTATTATGATTTTTATTTGTTTAATGCAGAAAGAATCTTTCAGTCCAAACATAATGTCATTGAATACTACTGAAATACATGAATATTTTCATGCTTTTTAGATTTTCAACATGGAATGTGTCTTCCTTCACAAAACTACCAATTTTTGAAAAATATATGAAACTGTTTATAAAGTCTACACAGCCTCTAGGCATTCCAAGCATGAGAGAAAAGAAAACCCATAAAGAACATTTTATTTCACAATTATATTTAAGTAATTTAATTTTCAGTTGTTTTCATCATCTTCAATATGAAATTATTTCAAATTAATTTATATAAATATTCTGCATTTTCGACTCCAAACTCCATATTTTTCATACCAGAATGTGAGTGGGAGATAGAGACACCTAGAGACAAGAGACAGTGAGGAGGATAGAGAGAAAGAGATTTATATGACAAACAAGATTGTAGTAGACTGATCTTACCTGAGAGGGGAGCACTAGGAGTCATGATGTAAATTAAAGACCCAGATCTGTCATCCACAAAAGCAAAAGATATTTTGAAGTGAGGAAAATATTATTGTCAAAGGAGAAGAGTTGTTCAAGTACTCTGGCATTCAGTTTCCTGATCTTTAAAATGAGAATGTTTGACTAGATGACCTTTAAGCTCCCTTCTACCTCAGCTATTTTATGAAGAGATCATGAAGATGTCCCATTTCCAAAGCAATATATGGATACATGTATAAATCTGTGCAGATATATGTGTGTATGTGTGTATATATGTGTGTATACATGTATGTGCATGTGTGTATATATGTGTGTATGTCTATACATGTGTGTATTGTGTATATATACACACATAGATATATATATGTATATATAAACACACATAGGTATGCTTACACATTTATACACACAAATATAGCACTATGTGTAGTAGAATATATGTTCACACATTTATGTATATATGTGTGTATGCAAATACACATAGACATATGGATTGGATTATATGATATGTGGGAGTGTGTGCACACATATTTTATGTGTTCATGTATATGTGTGTATATATACATGCATAGATATGCTTATATACTTACATATACAAACGTGTATATATGTATATGTACACACAGATTGATATGCTTACACGCATATATACAAACATATCATTGTGTATAGTAGAATATATGTTCACATATATGCATATATACATATATATGCATAAATATATAGATTGAATGATATGATATATGTGGGAATATATATGTATATATGTGTATATGTTCTACTATCTTCTCTCTTTATTCACTTGGCATAAGTAATAACACCATACCATGGGCATTCTTTTTGTTTAAAAATAAAATCATTTCTGTTTTAAAATAAAATGTTTCATGGTGACACTCCCATAAAAAAGTGAACACCCTTTATCTGCCTACCTTTTTTTGTGCCTTTCAATTTATTGATTATGGTGGATTTGTCTATCACATGTAGATTTCCTTAGGAAATAAAACTGACCAGAGACTAAATCCATATTTAGTCACATACTTATGTGTGTATATGTATGTAAATATGTTAATATATGTAGCCCATGGGTCAAATAGTTAATTGCATAAGAATCCCCTCGTTGGTATAGATTTGACATTTCAATTTCCCTTACTTGCATGAGACCTAAAGTTGATGAGAGTTAGAAAGAATACATATACTGGTCTCTGGTTTCCAACCTCAAGAAAGAAGATACCTGGTTTGATGCCTCCTTCAGTATGAAAGGGGGGAAAGACTGTGGTAAGAAGTTGACTTGTAGAGGAACTGGCACTTCAATCATGTCCCTATTCCCAGGTTTCTACACTAGAAATTTCAGGTAATTTCCACTTGAGTGGCATCTAAGACCCTCTTGGTTGAGCTGAGTTATCTAGCTTCTAATGAAAGAGCTTATTTACTCTGTGCATTATTTAATAAAAATGTTCCTCTACAGTGGTGTCAAACAAGTAGAAATGGTTCTCTTCAGGCCACATATTGAATTAGAAAAACACAAATCAACAGTATATACATACTGTTTTATACATATATATACACACACACAGACACACACACACACACACACATATAGAGTTTTATTTATATGTATTACATATACACAAATATATTATATGTAATATATATATTATATTGCATATAATATATTATATAAAAATATATAGTGTGTATGTGTATATACATGCATATACATACATATACACACATATACATACATACACATCAGTATAATATATACAGATATGTCTATATGCATGCATGCATGTATATGTATTTATATATGTATGCATATATGTATATACACACATACATATATGTCTATACATGTCTGTACATATTTAAATATATATATATGGTGTTGTACTTTTATTTATTTTATTAACCATTTCCCAGTTACATTTTAATCTTAAAAAAAAAACTGGAAAATTTTATAGCCAGCTTTTAGCATGCTGGCCATGAATTTAACCCCTTCACTGCTATGTATACTTTCTCTAATTTCTGTTTTGATATTGACTTGGATAAAAGGATTTACTTACTATTTGCTGTGTGTTGCTTGTGGAGATGGCATCTGGTGGAAAGGAAGTCAGGACTTGGCTGTGTAGCTTGAGATCCTCCCTTCCTGTTAAGGGAAAGCAGCCAGGAGTGCAGTTTGAACCTAACAATTACTTCTACCAGACTAACAATGTTTAAGGAAGTGAATAAATGTAATTCGTACCTTGTATCCCTTCTTTTTGAAGAGTACAGGGTGACCAACCTCTGGCCCCAGCCTCCCACTTCCACTGCTGATGGAAGGAGAAGGATTAGGGAAGGAATCTTTTGAAATACCTACTCACGCCTTCCTGTGAGCCACATTCACCCATACATATGTGAGTACATATAACCAAATGAACACAATGCATTGCAACCCCAAACATTAAATTACACATACATACACACACATACATTTTATATAATGTACGTACATGTATGTGTATATGTATATATGTGTACATCTGCATGGGTACAGACACATATGTATTTGTGTGTGCATATATATACATAAATATACACATACACACACACATATATATATGTATATGTATGTGTACACAGTTTGACTTCTGCTTTACCCTTTTGTTTCTTTGACCTGTGCTTGACCTCTTCTTCTTCTATCTCACCTATGTGTATATTTGCATGTGTATGGGGGAGCTGGGACATAGAACTGACTCTTCCCACGATTAGAATGCAAATTCCTTGATGACAGGAATCATCTTTTTGCTAGTTGTTTTTATTCTCCCAGTGCTTAGTACAGTGTACGATACAGTGAAAGTACTTAACAGATACTTCATCTAACTTATATGTGTCTATGTGGATGGGTGTGTGCTGTTTTTACATTAGTTATTAGTTACCAATATTAATAGCATCCGCTTAACTTAAAAAGTGTGTTATACTGTATACTTAAATCTATTTAATTCACCACTAGAAAGCTTCCAACAATCCCCATTGCTTCACAATTTGATCCCACATCACAATTTTGAACCATCCATTCCCTTGACCAGACCAAGCTGACCATCAATTTTGTGATCCTAGGTGACGAACTCACCTGTATTTTTTTAACTGGGAACCTCTACCTTCCTTGCCCACTAGAACTGTGAAGGGTCTAGCCTAACTTTCAGGCAGTAGCTATAAGTACCAAGAGAGCTCTGAGTCAGCCAGAAGGATGACCGACACCTGCCACCTCTCCTCTGCCTATATCAGCAAAGAAGCTTAAAGTCAGAGCTGAATATGACCATCTGTTGTCCTCAGAGTATCATATGTGCCCTGGTTGTATTGATTCTGTGCTGGGACCTACCTGTCAAACAAGCAAGCAAGCATTTATTTACTATGTGCCAGGAGCTATGCTAGATACTGGTCATTCACAAATACAAATGAAACATTCTATGTCCTCAAGAAGCTCACATTATATTCTGGACACCACACCTGAAATACTGAAATAATATTATTCCAAGCTGAAAAATCTAAGTTGGACCTTTTGCCTAGTTTGTATCTTCAGTGCCCACCCTATCCTGTATAAGTGGAAGATGCTTCACTCTGGGTTTTTCTGACCAGTTTAGATGTCTGAAAAGAAGTCTTAACTTAGGCTTAACTCCAGCTCTCTGTGTTTTGTTCATTGATACTTCAGACATTGATCTCTTTAATTAGTGTCCATATATTCTGATTTGGGGCAATAATTGATGTTCCACTCTACTCCAATCATAGATATCATATGTTGTCTATACATTGTACTTTCTGACAAGCTTAACTGGCCTCACCTTGGTCTCAGGTATAGCTTTTTCTCCCCCACTGTTGCTTATGACATGTCACATGTCACATGTGCATCTACCATCTAGGGACTTCTTTCTTCAAAAAATAGTAGATATGAGACCTAAAGTGATAGCAGAATGATTAAGGTGGTAATAGCGCTATAGAACTAAAGTGGTCTCTCCAATTCCTGCATATTAATAGTGGTGTTTTAGGTTATTGCATTCACCTAAAATAATTGGATGGAAACTGAACACAATTCAGTTGTTGAATTATAGTGACCATCCGACATTTCTTAGATGCCAAATATATGTTAAAGAAATGTTCAAAGAAAGCAAAAGTATGATTATACCCAAGAAAATGATAATACCCAATCTTGTCTAATCACAGGCAGGAATTGGGGTCCAAAGAAAAAGGTTTAAAAGCAGATCTCTAGTGGAATTTTTAATATGGCAAAACTGATTCTGCCCTCAGGCAAGTTGTTAAAAGTCACTGATCCTCAGTTTTCTCCTATGTAAATTTGTGGTTTGGATTTAAATGATCCCTAACGTTTGTTCTACCTTGAATTCTTATAGCACTGAGAGTGAGACTGATGACTTTGTGCAATTCTGCCTCACTTTAATTCAATTCATGCACAAGTCAAGACATCATCTGTGATATCCCTGGTCTTCTTTGAAAACAAAAAGAATAAATTTAATAATAAAATATTGATGAGTGTGACCTAGCTGTCCCATGAGTCCAAGAATCCCTATTATCTTCTAGAGAAAGATCTATTTTTCATTTCTTTGGAGCATTATTATCAACCAGAGAACTAGGGGAGGGGACCTGAAATGCCTAGAGTATCTATCAATGAGTTCATTGGAAAATGTAAATTACCAAGAACTAGGGATTGAATGGGCTATGAGTTATTGCTTCTTAGATGATATGGGGAGGTAACCACAGAGTAGCTTCTGGTGTGGGACTTCTCCATCTCATTTGAAATATTTTGATGGCACAGAAAGATTAGATGTGGCATCCACTGCTGGTCATTCCATTGATTATTTTGGGAGCTTGCTTTGAAATAACTGGTTCTGGGATTGAGCCTTTCTGGGGGCATACTTCCCTAACTATTTAATTGTACTGAGTCCATGTTGCAGATCTGTAAGACCAACTAATGTGGAAATTCTTGAGTGTACTGCCTGCAGGTAACCACTATTTCTTTTCATTATGCAAGCTCCTGACATGTAGAAAGATGAAACAAAGCATAAAAAAGGAGGGGGGGGAGGGAGAAGGATGGAGGATTTTCTTAACACATACTCCAAAATACCTGGAGCTGAATTCACTTTTCTCTGGGGAAAATAGACAATTAAAACTCTCAAAAAGTGACTCATAAGACTACCTTAAAAGGATGAAATCTCAGAAATACACATTTTGAAATAAATATACTAGGCCACACTATAGCACAACACACATCTAACAGAATTCTTAGAATTCTTACCATGTAAAATGGTAGTCGATAACTGGCCTCCAGACAGCATGCTTTATTTTAGTAGTTTCTCTTAAATGCTAATTTCACAGAGATACCTGATTTTATTAAGGGAGCTATAGAGGGCATTTTACTACATCCCAAAGTAGATTCCATTGTATCAAGGAGCAAATGTTCTATTACAAGCAGGTGACCCATTACTTTAAGAAGTACCAAATTTCATTCACTTACAATGCCAGCCAATTTATCCCTTGTAACTGCAGTAACTAGATTCAACTTTTGAGTTGCAGAAGATGAGAACCGAATGAATTTCTTTGAGAAATGATCAAGTTATTTAAGTAACTGCAAGTTAGTTTGTTTTTCTCTGAAATAGAGGTCTGACTTTTGAACAGCAATATTCTTCCAGTGATGGTGCATGGATGAATACTAGTTTCTGAAGAATTTAAGTTGAAGATCAACCAAAGAGAGATACAGAATAGGCACACTTTAGATGCAACACCCAACAAGTCGTAGAAGAGGAATAGTTTAAAGGACCTCATCAAGGAAATGTGTGAAAGGGAAAAAGAAAAAATACTGAACACATAGGCTGAAGGATAGTTGATAAGCAACCCAATTGCCTGATCATATGATAGGGAGCTCAAGATTATTCAAAAAAGGGCCCTGATGTTGAGTTAAACCCCTCTGATAAACTAAGAAGGTATGAATTAGGGTTACATAATGTGAACAAGTAGGAATAGGTTGCAACCTGCAACCTATTGAATGTCACTATTAATAAGATCACAGACTCATTGGAATATTGGCAATTGAACTGACCTAGGTGGGATAAAGTGTGTGTCTGGACAGGGGGGTATAGGCTAGAGAAGAATTTCTTTCCTTTTCCACCTTAAGTCTGTAGTAAAAGGAAGGTAAAGCAGAGATGTTATAGATCTTATGTGGTTTCATATGCACTGAATAACATAGATCTAAGCAATCCCAAGCCAAAGGAGCTACTCTAATGCAGTAGTGTTCATTTGCATGTCAATTTTCTTGATGGGAAATTAATATTCTTCTGTAGTTTTTTCCTTGTTCCTCCCTTCAGGAACAAGAACAAAGGCATTTGAGCTTTGGCCCTGATCTCTATCGTTGACTTTCCTATTTTCTTTGATAATATGGATTTCACTATGACATGCCAGGAATTGGGGTAGGATACAGAGCAGCCAAACAACTTCCCTTAACTATCAAAGCCAAGCTATTTTCCTTTGAAAGGAAGATGGAAGAGATAAAGATAGAATTCAAGTTTTGATTAAAAGGCTGTACTGTTAGGATTTTATTTCTGAAAAAAAAAAAGTTGTATTTCATCAATCCCACCTGGCCCACATTCCACCCTTCTTACACAAAAGTGGAGAGCTATTACCATCCAATTTGATTCATTTGGTATATAATTTGCCAAGTCTTAAATCTCTGACTTTGTACAAACTTTATAATAAGAAAAGACAATGAGGTTTAGGATTTGTTTATAGTTGATTAAAATGTGCTGACAACAAACAATGGTCCATGAAAAGTGATAAGTTGTGTTGCCCAATTTACCACTAAGTATACCACTAAAAGTGTACGCAATTTCTAGAAGGAATCACTGAAGACTGTTAGCCAAATTTAAAATTTCCATTTGGAAACTCACACACCCATGCACATATACACAAGTGATCCAGTCTCATCTCCAGAACTGAGCACCTTGTATATTTATGCTAGGATGAACTCTAATGCATAGCTAGTTTTTATAATCTTGATTTTTTTTTTTATAATTGCATGTTACAGAAATTTTTAAAAAATAAAAGTTAAGCTTGTAGGTATCAGAAATGGGTAGGATTGTAGATATCATCTAGTTCATCCAAGCCAACTTACTTGCAAATGGAGAAACTGATTACCAAAAGATTAAATGATTTTCCCCATTGCCAGAATGGTAGCAAATAGGAAAGCTGGGATCACTCCCATTTTCTAATCTTAAATTCAATTCACTGTCCAGTATACCACAATACTTCACCCCAAATATTCTTGCAATAATAGAGTTATCTCACTGACTCTTATCTGTTTACCAATACTATTAGATATTCAGATAAATGTTAGAGCCAGCATATTTTCAAGCAGGAGTCTCAGTCAGTCAGATCTCTTGGCATAAACACAATCTAGAAGAAAACTGAAAGAATACGTCTCTTTGGTTTCCTCCTATGTTACTACTCCACAGCCCTCAAGAGAAAATGGGCTTTATTAGTTTCTATGTTTACTATAAAATGAAGAGAATGGGTCCTAAATATTCCTTTCTTTACTATATGTCAGTTTCTAAGAAGATGTTTCATAGGCAGATAGTATCTTATCTTTTCTTATCTTATGTTCTCCAGCTATCTTCCAAATCTTCCTAAAACAATTCAAATGGAAATCATTCCGTTTCCAGCCATGGCATGGTATACTTTCCATGTTTCACAGGCATATAGTAACAAAGTCAGCACAACAGCTCCACTGATCTTCAGTTTGGTAGTCAGTCTAATGCCTTTACTGTCCCACACTTTCCTTTGGAGCCTCCCAAATACTGCATTAACTCTGGCAATATGTGTGTCAACCTCATTATTAATGAGATTAATGATCAAGCATTCAAACTCTGCTGCAGAGAGTACAACTATGATGGTCTGACCATGCTGTTCGAACTTCAAACATACCTAAAAGATGATTTTATGAAGAATTCATATAGAGCAAATGCTCACATGGTGGTCAGAAGAAGTGATACAAGGATACTCTCAAGGTTTCTCTTAAGAATTTTGGAACTGATTGTGTGACATGGGAAACACTGGCACAGGACTGCCAGGCATGCTGTGACTCATCAGAGAAGGTGCTGTGCTCTATGAACAAAGTAAATTGAAGTAGGACAAAAAAGGGTGACATGCATAAATTTAAAGAATCCACCCCAAATGTTCACATGGACTATTTGTGCCCAACCTGTGGTAGAGCATTCAGAGCTTTTATTGGTCTGATCAGCCACAGTCAGACACATTGTTATTTGACTCTAGCATAATGATGTCACTATGGTCCTCTTTCAGAATGAAGGACAATAATCTTATGGACTGATAATAGGATCTTACAATTAATACTGATAATAATGATAGCAGCTATTAAGGAGCACTTTAAATTTACAAAGAGTTTTATATGTCATCTCATTTGATCCTCACAGCAAATCTATTATGTTAGTACCATTATTATCCTTATGACCCAGCTAAGGAAACTGAAACTTGAGAGAGATGAAGGGATTTTTCCTGGATGACTCAGCTAGTTAGGTGGATGACAAAGGATTGGAACTTGATTCATCCAGACTGGAAATGCAACTTCTTATCCATTACATAATCAGACTACCAGGATAGAGCTGTAATCTTTTGGTTTTTTTCCATGCCCTTCACGTTGCAGATGAAGACACTGAGGCCCAGGTAATCACTCAGGTTCTAACTATCAAAGGCATCATTCAGATTCATGTCTTCTGATTCCCAGTCCAGGCCCTTTCCACTTTACCATGTTGCCATCTGTATAGATGTAGATAGATGTCTTTAATGCAAATTCCATTTTCCCTTAGCATTCATTGTAAAGTTTAAAAATTCTGTTCTATTTGAGAGAGACAGAGACAGAAAAACAGAAAGAGAGAGAGAGAGAGAGAGAGAGAGAGAGAGAGAGAGAGAGAGAGAGAGAGAGAGAGAGAGAGAGAGAGAGAGAAATTGATTGATGGAATTAAATACTTCAGACAAAAAAAATTGAAAAGTTGATTCAATTCAATAAATGTTTATTAAGCACCTACTATGTGCCAGCCACTCCTCTGAGTTCTAGGGATACAGATAAGAAAAAAGATAGTTACTGTCTTCAAGGAGTTTAAAATATATTGGTAGACGAGAATACACAAAAGGACGTTGCAAAGGGTACAGGGAAAGAGAGTAGGGAACACCACCTGGAAATACCTGACCCAGAGGCATGATGAGAGCTGAAATAAACAGAACTGCTGATGGAAAGTGGAGAGTAATGCAAGATGGAGACCAGACCCATGACTTCCTGGGGGAAAAAGGGCAAGGAATGATTTTTTGCACTTTTTTGAAGGGATACTGATTTGGTATTTCAGTGACACAAGAAATTTCTTGTGTGGAAATTTTCATCACTGATTCATATCATCAATTCATTGGTAACATATCCTAGGAGAGCCAGATAATTAAAAAAAAACTTTTTAATAAACAAAATGAATCCAAATAGGATAGAAATGGAAGAGAGAAACTGGAGGAAAAGAAATTGCATCCATTATCTCTGATAGACAACTAATAGAAATATAAATAATAAAAGG
This sequence comes from Notamacropus eugenii, assembly GCF_028372415.1. Classification (NCBI taxonomy): domain Eukaryota; kingdom Metazoa; phylum Chordata; class Mammalia; order Diprotodontia; family Macropodidae; genus Notamacropus; species Notamacropus eugenii. The sequence continues at coordinate 670,406,616 of NC_092872.1, forward strand.
CTTCCCCCAATTAAGAGCGGTCAATGATTTTTGAGAACAAAGAGTTTTCATATAATTATAAGTGCTGACATTATGAAAGACTGTTCCAAATCACTAATAATAAGGGAAGGAGAAGTAAAACATTCCTGAGGGATTTCTTATACAAAATATGTTGGTATATGCATAGACATATATAAGTATCTAGTCTCTCTCTCTCTCTCTCTTTCTCCATATATATATATATATACACACACACACACACACACATACACACACTTGTATTTTTATGATGTGTATATACATATACTTACTTAATATTTGATATCATTGGTTCCATTGAAAATTTCTGAATATATATCACCTGAATAACTCCTTGTTTAGTTCCAAAAGTGAAAGTCATTCCTTACTGAGAAAGTGTGTAATAGAGTTGGGGCAAAGATGACATCAGCAGCAGCATAATAGCTAGTATTTAACAATAACAATCAGTAAATATTTATTAAATACCTGCTATGTGCTAGGCTTTGTGCTAAGTACTTTACAATTATTATCTCATTTGATCCTTACAACAATTCTGAGAGGCAGTGCCTATCATTATCTCCATTTTATATATGAGAAATCTGAGGCAAATGACTTGCCCAAGATCACACAGCTGGTAAGTGTTAAGTGCTGGATTTGGATATGTGTTCCTGACTCCAGGCCCAATGTTCTAAACACTGCAACCCCTAGTTGCCTCAAAAGAAAAAGTAGTCAGCATTAACATTTATAAAATTCTAGCACTGAAGGACATTGTTATTTTAAAAGTGCTGAGTTTTAGAAACTTCAAAACTTAAAAGAGCAGGTTCATTTTGAATGTCCCAGAGATTCACCAGAACAATTTTTTAACCATTTATTCCTTTTTTTTTCTCATAGCTCCTTTACAACTCCCACACAAAAAAGCAAGTTTAGGCTTAGAACTGAACCTGACAGTAATCAATTAGAAGAGAAGTGTGCTCTTGGTTTCTTGTTGAATGTGGTAAGATGTTTTGGCACTAGTGTTTACTGATGAAAAATGCAGCTCTTTATTCTGTGACAAGGAATTATTCCAGAAAAATACCACAGGGTCTGGCATATAGCAAGCATTCAATAAATGCTTGGAGACTTGATTATATAGGACTAACAGGTTTTAGAGCCAGAGAAGAAAAGCAGAGTTGAAAGCATACCAGAAATTCAATTATACATAGAATATATACTCAGAAGACTATCCAAAAAGAAAACGGTAACAAATGTATCTTTTCCTCCCATTGTACTTTTCCCATTTTCTTGAAATGGTTTTAAGTAGAAAGTAGAACATCAGAATGCCATAATGCTTCCAGGTCAAGGAGAAAATGCTGTAAACAGCCAGAAAGAAACAATTCAAGTATAGTGAAAATGCAAACAAGATAACACAAGATCTAGTAGCTTCTAAATTAAGGGATCAAAGGGCTTGGAATATAATGTTCTGGAGGTCACAGGAGCTAGGATTAAAACCAAGAATCATCTACCCAGCAAAACTGAGTATAATACTTTAGTGGGGGAATAAAGGATATTCTGTGAAATAGAGGAGCTTCGAGCATTCTTGATGAAAAGACCAGTGTTGAATAGAAATTTTACTTTCAAATACAAGAATCAAAAGAAACAGGAAAAGGTAAATAGGAAAGAGAAATCATAAGGGACTTATTAAAGTTGAAATGTTTATATTCCTACGTGGAAAAATGATATTTATAACACAACATCTATCTCAATATTAGAGTAGTTGGAGGAAGAGAGAGAGAGACAGAGACAGAGACAGATACAGACAGAGTGAGACAGATAGAGAAAGAGAAAGCACAGAGTGAGCTGAATATGAAGGGATGATATTTTAAAAAAAATAAATAAAGTTAAGGGGTGAGAGAGGAATATATTGGGCGGAGAAAGGGAGAGATAGACTGGGGAAAATTGTCTCACATAAAAGAGGAAAAAGATGGAGGAGATCAGAGAGAATGAGGGAACTTTACTCTCATCAGATTTGGCTTAAGGAGAAAATAACATAGATTCAATTGATATCTTACCCTATAGGAAAGTAAAGGGAAGGGGATAAAGGGAGGAGGGGAAATGATAGAAAGATGGGCAGATTGAGGGAAGGGGTAGTCAGAAGCAAACACTGTTGAAAAGGGACAGGGTGAAAGAAGAAAATAGAATAAGTAGGGGGTGGGATAGGATGGAGGGAAACAAAGTTAGTCTTTCACAACATGACTATTGTGGAAGTGTTTTGCATAACTACACATATATAACCTATATTGAATTGCTTGCCTTCTCAGTGAGGGTGGGAAAGCAGGAAGGTGGAGAGAGAATTTGGAACTCAAAGTCTTTAACACAAACGTTAAAATTTTTTTTTGCATGCAACTGGAAAATAAGATATACAGACAAAGGAATATAGAAATCTATCTTACCTGAATGACAGTAAGGAGAAAAGGGATAAGGTGGAGGGAGTGATACAAGGGAGGGAAAACTGAAGGAAAGGGTAATCGGAATGCATGATACTTGGGGTTGGGGGAAGAGAAAGATGTGGATGAAATTTGGAACTCAAAACCTTGTAGAAAGGAACATTGAAAACTAAAAATGAATAAATTTATTAATAAAATTTTTTTAAAAGAATGCTATGCATTGCTTCTTTGCAGCTTAGGAATCTGAATGAGAATCTTACTAGGTGTAAAGTATCTTAAGTGTTAGTTTGACAATTCCCAAAAGCCCTTTCTGACTTTCCACCTGCTGATAGGCATTGTTCAGAGACAGTCTGTAAAGTGCTGAGATCAGACAAGATACTTCTCCTTCCTCTGTCATATGCACTCCTAGGAAAAGGGGAGCAAAAATATGTTGTCTATGGGAGGCTTTCTCTACTGCTTCCTGTTTGATGCAACTCCAGGGGAATTCTGACCTTTAAGCTATAGTGTTAGATTTCATCATATCTTTTTCAGCTTGTGTTGATAACATGTGAATCTGCATTGCTATTCTTATAGAAGATGCCCCTTTTCAATACTAATAAAGATTGCTTGAATTTGTCACCTCCATGCCTTTACCACCTCCAACATATATACGTCCACTAGACCTAGATCTAGATTTGGATGGATATTTGGGGCAAAAAAGTCCAATGGTATCAAATTCAAATAGAAACAGACAGATAGACTCACACACATATATGATACATATATATACACACACACATAGATACATACACATATGTACATACATACAAATATATATATATTCTCTTTTTTTAGCCACCTTTACATTATTTCTTTATTTTCATTTTTGATAGTAATACAGTTCAACCAACTCATGCCTGCCGTCTGCCATTCATTGTCCTTTGGATGATCACCAATTCAATTTTTCAGAGACTGTCTGGTTCCATACGTCATGATAATACAACATCTCTAGATGAAGATTGGCATTATTAGGATGGAACTCTGTTTCAAAGAGAAATTTGGAGAGATTATAAAAGTTTCACAACTTTCCAAAAAGTAATTGCACCTATTCTTTTTCAGTTCTGGAAACAATTCACTCTACATTTGTAATGTTTGTCATACAATATATGCAAACATATGCATAAGTATATGTATTATTAAATGCATATATACATACACATCTTGTGTTCATAGTGCATCTATGTGTATATGTGTGTATATACATATGTGCATATGTGTACACATAAATGTGTACACATACACACATGGACTCACACTACATATTGTACATATAACCACAGAACACTGTTATGTGTAAAAATATTCACCTTGAAAAACTTAATACCTGTGAGGAATCACTCTTTGACATGAACTAAACACTGAATCCTTTTCTTGAACACCTTTTATGAGAATATATCTCCCTTTCTTATGTGTTTGATACAAATAATGTGTCATTAAAAATATCTCTATCATTATATATTTCACAGAATTCTGTATGATTTTGACAAGTACATGGAAAGCAACTTCTAAGAGAAGAGATTATGACAATATTTATTCCAGCAAATCATTTTTTTAATGATCAGCAACTGATAAACTCAATAGACCTTAATATTCTCTATATTTCTAACATAATTGTGTGGAAATAAAGGTGTGATCTATTTGCTAACCATGACTTTGCTTCCTGGTATCCTCATCAAATATGTCTTCTTTGGATGGGCTGGTTAAAAACTGAAAAATACAAAGCTCATATGCCATTCAGCAGTGGGTATAGGCCCATGTCTGGTTAATGGACTTCCAGCTAAGGCAATAGGAAGACTTGATTTCAGAGGGAAAAAAAAAATATCCTCAATGAATGCATAAATCATTCCCATTATAAATTGTATACAGCTGGCAAAGCAGACAAATGAATCATTAATTGAAAATGTAACAGTAGTGTATATATAGTAATAAATAGCACTTAGTAGTGAACATCACAGAGTGATAAATAATATAATTTGGAATTTTTTTCATACCTACTCGATTTTCCTTGAAAATTGATTCCTCAATAAGAATAGCCAAAGAAGAAACTAAGTTCTCACTCTTTGCAGATGATATGATGATTTACTTAGAGAATCCCAGAGATTCAAGTAAAAAATTACTTGAAATAATAAACAACTTTGGCAAAGTTGCAGGTTACAAAATAAACCCACACAAATCTTCTGCATTCTTGTATATTAGTAACAAAATCCAACAGCAAGAGATAGAAAGAGAAATCCCATTTAAAGCTAGGGTAGGCAGTATAAAATACTTAGGAGTTTACCTGCCAAAACAAACCCAGGGATTATATGAACACAATTACAAGACACTTTTGGCACAAATAAAGTCAGATTTAAGTAAGTGGAAAAACATTAGTTGCTCATGGGTAGGCCATGCTAATATAATAAAAATGACAATTCTACCTAAATTAATTTACTTATTTAGTGCCATACCAATTAAACTATCAGACAATTATTTTCTAGATATGGATAAAATAATATCGAAATTCATTTGAAAAACAAAAGGTCCAGAATATCAAAGGGACTAATGAAAAGAAATGCTTGGGAAGGTGACCTAGCACTACCAGACCTCAAACTGTACTACAAAGAAGCAATTATCAAAACCACTTGGTATTGGCTAAGAAACAGAGAGGTAGACAAGTGGAATAGATTTGGCACTCAAGACGCAGTAGGCAAGGAATATAGCAACCTTCTGTTTGATAAACCCAAGGACCCCAGCTTCTGGGATAAGAATTCACTGTTTGACAAAAATTGCTGGGAAAACTGGATAACAGTGTGGCGGAAATTAGGCATAGACCCATACCTGACACCGTACACAAGAATAAAGTCCAAATGGGTACATGATTTAGGTATAAAGATTGATACCATGAATTAACTGGAGAAGCAAGGAATAGTGTATTTATCAGATATATGGAGAAGGGAAGAATTTTTTACTAAAGAAGAGATAGAAAGCATTATGAAATGCAAAATGGATAATTTTGATTACATTAAATTGAGAGGTTTTTGCACAACCAAACCCAATGCAACCAAAATCCAGAGGGATGTAGTAAATTGGGAAAGAATTTTTACAGCTAAGCTCAGGGATAAAGGCCTCATTTCTAGAATATATAGAGAACTGATTCAAATGTATAATCATACACGTCATTCCCCAATTGATAAATGGTCAAAGGATATGAACAGGCAATTTTCAGAGGAAGAAATTAAAGCTATCTATAATCATATGAAAAAATGCTCTAAATCACTATTGATTAGAGAGATGCAAATCAAAACAACTCTGAGGTACCACATCACACCTATAAGATTGGCAAACATGACAGAACAAGAAAATGATAAATGCTGGAGAGGATGTGAGAGAGTTGGAATACTAATTCATTGTTGGTGGAGCTGCGAGCGCATCCAACCATTCTGGAGAGCAATTTGGAACTATGCCCAAAGGGCTACAAAAATGTGCATACCCTTTGACCCAGCAATATCGCTACTAGGATTGTATCCCCAAGAGATCATAAAAATGGGAAAGGGTCCCACATGTACAAAAATATTTATAGCAGCACTCTTTGTAGTTGCCAAAAACTGGAAATCAAGGGGATGCCCATCAATTGGGGAATGGCTGAATAAATTATGGTATATGAATGTAATGGAGTACTATTGTGCCAATAGAAATGATGAACAAGAAGACTTCAGAGAGGCCTGGACGGACTTATATGACCTGATGCTGAGTGAAAGAAGCAGAGCCAGGAGAACTTTGTGCACAGCAACGACCACAGTGTGCAAGTTTTTTCTGGTAGACTTGGAATTTTGTAATAACGCAAGAACTTCTTAAAAAAAAAAATCCCAATGGTGGTTCTCTAAGGCAAAATGCCTTCCATACTCAGAGAAAGAAATATGGAAGTAATTCGCAGAATGTAGCAGATCATGTTTCTGTATGTGTATGTTTTTGTGTATCATGTCTTAATTTGTTATATGATTTCTTCCATTTATTTTAGTCCGACTACAGAGCATGACTATAGTGAAAATGTACTCAATAGAAAGTATATGTAGAACCCATACAGAACTGTATACAGTCGTGGGGAGGGAGGGGGGTAGTGGGGGGTAGACGTGGGGTGGATAAAATCTCAATTGTATGGCAGTGATTGTTAAACATTAAAAAATAATTTAAAAAAAAAAAAGAAAATTGATTCCTCAGTATGGACATTGTGTCACCTACAGCACTGACCTTCCCGCCAGGTTGGTCTAAATCTATATAGCTAGTCCATCTGCTTTCCCTAGATTTTTCTTTTTCCCTTTGTAAAGAAATGTATCATCAAAAGTGAAGGCTGCCTTCTTTATAAACAATGCAGTGACTCTTCTGCTCTTGATGGTGAAAAACCCATAGTAATTTTAAAAATATATACTCTCTATAATTGTTGTCCTCTTTCCAGTTTCATCATTAAATGTCCTAAGATGTCCTAAGATCTTTATTTATTTGAGTCTCTTATTAAATTTTATTTAGATTTATTTTTCTTACTGTTATTCTTTCAGTTTTTTAAGGCACTAGAGGTTGTGAAGAGACAATGAGTGCCAAGAATAATACATTTTTAAGCAGGCTTAAATCAAGTACTCCTAACCCTATGTCAGTATTCTATCCACAACACAACCAGCCCACCAAATTTATGCTCAAGCTTGGTATTTCTCTTATATTCTTTGTCTCTCCCTTTGCCAAGCTAATTGTAAGTTTTCTAAAAGGATTGTTTTCTATTCTCCTCACTATAGCAATTGAAGGTCATTAGTTAAAAAAAAAAAAATGACCAAAATTGTTGTAGTTGGTGGTGATGTCCTTACCTCCATAAATTTTTCCATGCTTCAGCACTAATACCTTAATTAAATAGGTCAAGTTGTAGTTACAATTGCATGCCACTTCTTTCATTGGAATTAATTTGCTTCTCCTAGTAATGTTACAATTTTGATCCTGGCCATGGGAACTTTGTTGTCTATCTATATTGAGGGTTAGTCTGACTCTAACCCTAACTCTCTGTGTCCACCAGTAGTCTGTTTTGACCTTCTCTCTTTCTTATTGACCTCATAAGTGTATCTTTACATCTGATTATCAATTCAATATGCCAAGTTCTACTCTCTCCAATGTTCTGAATCATCAACTGACTATTGGACATTTTGAATATATTCCTCATAAGTACCTAAAATTCAATATTTCCTGAACATAACTTTATTTTCTCCCAAACACATCCCCTTTCCTAAACTTTCCATTATTGTCAAGGGCAGCAGCGTCTTTTCAGTTACTGAGTACATATTACTCAGTTCTGTTCATGACCTAGGAGTCACACTCAACTCATCAATCTCCTTCAGAGCTGCATAACCATTCTGTTGTCAAACCTTGTCATTTTTACCTTCAAAACATCTGGTGCTTCTCTTCCCTTCTCTCTGCACACATTTTGATCACAATAATTTAGGCTGGGAGTGGGGAACCTTCAGCCTCCAAGTCATATGTGGCCTTCTAGGTCCTTGGGTATGGACTTTTGACTGAGTCCAAGTTGTAGAGACCAAATCCTTTTATTAAGGGGATTTGCTCTGTGAAGTTTGGATTCAGTCAAAGACCCACACTTGAAGGCCTAGAGAGTCACATGTGGCCTCCAGGCCATAGATTCCCCACCCTTGTTTTAGGTTCTTATCAGCTCTAGCTTCTACTGTTGCAACATTTTCCTGATTGACTTCCAGTCTTCAAGTCTTTCCCCATTTCAATCCATTCTTCACCTAACTGTCCAAAGGATTTCTCCAAAGAAGTCTGACCATGTCATTCCTTTGCTCACTAAAATCCAGGGGCACCCTGTTACCTCTAAGATCATGTTAAATATAAGAATTAGAACAAATAGGTGGAAAAGTATGATGAAAAATAAACCACAAAACAGAGCAAATACTATACTTTGATCTGTGTTCCAACTCCTTATTGGTTTCTTTGGATGTGGATAGCATTTTTCACCATGATTCTTTTGGAATTGCATTAGATCCATGCATTGCTGAGAAGAGCTAAGCGTATCACAGTCGGCCATCCCACAATGTTGCTCTTACTGCGTACAATTTTATCCTGGTACTCCTCATTGCACTCACCATCAGTTTGTCTTTCTTGAGCATATACCACAACAAGAACTTTCTAAGAATTTTCATTAAGTGAGAATCACTTAATTTTGATCTCTTTTTTAACAAGGTTTTCTTCCTCCAAATGTCATATTGCATTTGGGAAAGGGTTAAAGAAGTATCATGCTGCAACCAGGATAAATGATGGACAAAAATAATACAGATAAAGGATGGACTGCCCTTACTTTGGGGAAGTGAAAAAGGAGCAAAATATTCCCAGGTCCCATGTCTTGGAAAGGAGAGCTAATTTATTCACATCACATTGTCTCCATCATGAGATAATAATTTGTGGAGTGATGTTTATCCAAAGTCTCACCCTAGCCCTAAACAATTTAAACAAATAAATAAAAATAAAAACAAAAACAAAACAAGTTGGAAAATAAGAAACATGCAATTGTTAATAGATGAAGGAAGTAATGAAAGAAACACAATTTTGTCATTCGGAAGCTTTATCTTGTATGTTGTTAGTGTAAAAAACAAATAGAATATATAAATCTTCCATGAATGGATGAAAATATAATAACTATTATTCCCAATAGTTTAGTGGATAAGGATTAAGGTTGGGAAGATTTGGAATCTTTGTCTTATCTGGATTAGGAGATTGATTGATATAGAGACAGAGAATAAAGACAGATTGAAAGAAAGAATAAAAGAAAGAAAAAATAAAAGAAGATAGGAAGGAGAAAAGAAGAAATGAAAAATAAAGGAAGGAAAGAAGGGAAGGAGGAAGGAAAGAAAGATAAATAGGTATACATACATACATGTGAAATGCATACCTACATATGTGCATCAATGCCTTACAAATCTGGGATTTACATAGCTAGGTATCCAAGAGTTAGTATTATCTATAACAAAAAAATAAAATACATCACAAGCCCTTACAGTGATCAAAGTAACTTTGCACCATCTTTCCATAATTATTGAGCATAGTCCTGGAAATATCAGCTGTAGAAATGTTAAGAGAGAGGAATCAAAGGATGAATATAGTTAAAGAGGAGGCAAAAATAAGTCAATTTACACATAGCTTAATCATTTACTTCAAAATCTAAAACAAATGACAAACAAATTGAGACAGTAATAGTTTCAGTAACACAGCAGAATACAAAATTAATCTCAGCTTGTATGTACAGTGATAACAAGGGCAGCAGCATCAATAAAAGAGTGAAGGAAAGAACTGAAAAAGTAGAAATCAATCACATTCATAATAATTATAAACTTTATTTAATATTTTAAAATTAATCTTAAGACAAATTCATAGCTTAAACAAATAAAAGAGGACAAAACAAAAATAACACCATCACGGTTCCTATTGTACACAGTTTTCTCATTGGCAAAGTGAAGCAACCACATTTAGATTCAAAAATTACAATAATTGATATACTGCAGGATAAAGCAGGACAATAAATACAAAATTTAGAGCAGCTTGATGAAAGCAAATACATACTCACCTCCTAGAGCTGAGATAATTTTAAAGGATGATTCTCCCTATAGCTGAGAGAGGATGCTGCCATATGACTGATAAAGGGGGAAGAAGTGTTAGGATTGTGATTCTTATTCCTAAAACTACTTGCCAAATAATAATATACACATGGCATTTTTGATAAAGGAATAAAAATGGAATAGTCAGGCTTTCACAAACAATATTCAATAGTAGATTGTATCTTTATTATCTACAAATCGACTGTAAAAAATATAATATTTTTCTGGTAGCCTTGGAATTTCGTAATAATGCAAGAACTTATTAAAGAAAAAAATCCCAATGGTGGATTTCTAAGGCAAAATGCCTTCCACACTCAGAGAAAGAAATATGGAAGTCATTTGCAGAATGTAGCAGATCATGTTTGTGTGTATGAGTGTTTTTGTGTAGCGTGTTTTGACTTGTTATATGATTTCTTCCATTTATTTTAGTTCGACTACATAACATGACTATAGTGAAAATGTACTCAGTAGGAAAGTATATGTAGAACCTATACAGAATTGTATGTGGTCGTAGGGGGGGAGGGGGTCATTGGGGGGTAGGTGTGGGGGGGATAAAATCTTAATTTTATGGCAGCGATTGTAAACCATTAAAAATAATAAAAATTAAATTAAATTAAAAAAGAAATATAATATCTCTGATACTGATTGTTGTCTGAAAAGTGTATTTTACTCAGTAATGTTAAATTTCACCTAACTCCATCCAATGATGTGGCTAACACAGATTTATTAAAAATAAATCAACTGTGAAAAATGCAAAATAGAAATAACTTTGGTCAGTGATCTGTTTGTTTTTTTTTTTATTACAACACATGAGGTTTAAAACATGGAAATTCATATTCATTATAGAATCCCAAAATTTGAAAGTTGAAGGAAACTCAGCAGCCATGTAATGCAGCTTGTATGCGCAAAGGAAACTTGACAAATCATATTTTATAAGTGTTCATCCATACTTTCTCCAAAGACATCTAATAAATAGAGGGGTCAAGAGGGCAGAATAACCACTTCTAAAAAGAAGTCATTGCATTTTGGGATAACTTTAGTTGTAGTTTTTTTGACATATCTCAATTGACCTCTATGATACTTATGCCTGTTGCTCCTGACCCTGTGTCATGTTTCCCGATAAAATGAACCTGATCCATTTGAGTCTTCTCCTCTCCAGGCTAAACATCTATAGTTGTTCCAACTAATCTTTATATGTCTCCAACGCTAGACTCTTTATCATCTTTGTTACGTTCCTTTGCACACTCTCTAGCTTGTTAACTTCCTCCTTAAATAGTGATGCCCAAAAGATGTTTGAAAGCGGTTTCTAAAATCATGAAGAATGTACAGCAAAGAATGGAAATGAGGGGCATCTACAGATATTCAGATCTTCCATATGTTATTGTTTGTGTATGACATGATGTTGGTTGCATCAAACTTTAATACATTTTAAGATTTCCTGGACATGATTTTAAAAAACACTCAAAAACACTTGATTAGTCAGAAAAAAAATAAAACTGGATAAGGGATTTCCAAACTCTATGATAGACTATTAGATGGAAAATGAGAAACTTATATGGTTACAAAGAGTCGCACCTGACCAAAACCACTGAATAACAAGATATATACATATATGTGCATGTGTGTATACATATACATATATTCACACACATATGCACATATGTATATGTGTATATATCTAGATATAGATAAATATATGCAGAAATATACCCATGTGCCTAGTATATACATATACACACATATACATGCCTCTACCATTCTGTGATTACCTATGAACAGTGTATCCCCTTTGGTCACTGCAATCCCCCCTTCTCCAATCCTCCTCCACCCATTGTCCAAGATCTGGGGCAGAAAAGGACTTAGCCCATAGGCACTTGTTCTGCAACAACAGTGGCTATCAAATACATAGTTAGCATAGTCTGGTTCCACATCTCTGTCTCTGCTATTATGTGATGTTCATAGGATCATTAATAAAATAACAGCTTGTCGTGTTCCCAGGTGTCAAGCAGTCACCAAACTGAAACAGTTACTTAAATTCAACTTAAATTCAGTCTCACCAAACTAGTTAAACAGAAACTTGGAAGAGAGAGAGAGAGAGAGAGAGAGAGAGAGAGAGAGAGAGAGAGAGAGAGAGAGAGAAGAAGAAGAAGAAGAAGAAGAAGAAGAAGAAGAAGAAGAAGAAGAAGAAGAAGAAGAAGAAGAAGAAGAAGAAGAAGAAGAAGAAAGTAGGGGGGAAGGAAGGAAGGAGGAAAGAAAGAGAAAAAGAAAACAGAAAGAAGAAACTGAGTTTTAATCTCTATCCATCTAGAAAGCAATTTGAATGTATGATTAAGGAAACATTCACTAATAAGCAGGCTTTCCTCCCACTCTGATCCCTGTGGCCTCATCTGCCCCTGGGAGGTGAAGAAACTTGGTGGAGTTGGGTTGCACTCGGCAAAATCATTCTTAACTACTCATCTTCCTTTGTTTCCTCCCTTTTCTCATTTCAGACTCCTTCAAAAAGTCTCCCAAATAGTCAAAATCTCTCTCTGCCATCTAAATTCTTCCCACAGGACATTGGATTTTATTTCATATGTTACTTAACTAGCTTTCAAATTTCTTTTGCTGGAGGTCTTCAAGACTAGCCCTACTAGCTGGGAAAGGGAATTAATTATCACCTTCCTTTCGTATATACTTTAACAAGCAATACAATGTATTCTTCCTTCATCTCTGCCTACTCAAATCTTGCTCTTCTTTCAGAATCCACTTGGGATTGGTTTTTCCCCTATGCTGCCTTCTCTCATCTATCTAAAAGTAATCTCTCCTTAAATTTTCTTAGAACATTTTGTCAAGACCATTATCCCTTGCCCTTATAAAATTCTACCAGGCATTATACTTATTTGTAATAATAAAAAAAGTTGCACCTACTTATTAGATGGTAAGCTCCTTGAGGGCAGGTATTTTGCCATTTTTCATCTTTTAATATCCACTGCTTAGTAAAATTTCCTGAGCATAGTAGGCATTTAATCAATATTTATAAAATCAAATGAGCATAAAAGGTTCAACTCAAGAAAATATACACCATATTTTCTGAAGCTACTTACATGTGATAGCAACAATACGCTAATTATAGAAACTAAATAAAAGAGTGTGAATAAAATTTAGGTGTTATCCAGCTTTCTTCTTGATGTTAAATTTATGGAAATACTCCATTTGTGGGATGCAAAGAAGATTAATTATAAAGAGCTTTACAAAGATATTTTTAAATTGCTTAACTATCATGTATAAGAGCACAGAATATATTAAGTTAAAAAATAAATTTTTCAAGCTTATTTCCTGAACTGTAATAGTCTTATTAACAAAAACCACTTCAACATTAATAATTGCTAGCATTTATAAAGTCTTAAGTTTCCAAAGATGCTTTTACATGCTATTACCTTCAACCTTCACACTAATCATATGAAGAAGGTGCTGTTATTTATCCCCATTTTATAGATAAGTAAACTAAGACTGACAAGGATTAAGTGACTTGCCCAGAATAGGGTATAAGGAAGTATTTAAAGTTATGTCTTCCAGACTCCACCTCTCATCTTCCTGTCACCTAGCTTTTTGAGAACCTTGGGAAGAAATTTTGGTGTTCTCAACACAATTTAACTCCATAATAATTCAGTTACTTTTTAAAATGTATGCTAGGTTACTTATTCTAAATACTCTTATAATATTGTTCCACAATTGGCCTATACAGGCAATATTGACTTACATTTGAGAGGTTCTTCTATATCCTTTCCACATAAATGTTCATGTAGAAACAATCAAACAAACAAAAAAAAAAAATACAAAAAAAGTATCTTTTCTTCCCTACAGTCTAAGATCATATTTCTCTTCTACTCTTTCTGTTTCCCCTTCATGTTGCTACTGCTTAGGACTTATCCTTCATCTGAACTCTGTCTGCTTTTTATTTTACTTTAACAGGATTGCAGGGTTAACTTTGGTGGTGAAGGATCATATAACAATCTACCCCTGCTTCTCCTGCTACTTGTGTGATGTTAAAAGTCCTTGGCAATTTTACCCTTTCGCTTCATTATCTTTGCCTTTTTTATCCCATCTAACTACAGTCAGTTCTACTGTAGAGTCAGCTTTGTGTAGGATAAATTTGAAATGCTGAAGGTTATAGTGTGATGAGGGATATATACATATATATGACATATATATGTATATATATAGTAGAGATTCCCATAATAAATTTAGAAATTACAGTCTGTAAGGTGATGGGAAATAATGCTTGGAGACAACCTTGATATTAAGATCCCATATAAACTCAGATGAGCTTTTATCACATGGAGATAATAATTAAAGTCATGAGAATACATGAGTGTTAAGGGATAGAATGTAGAAAAAGTAAACAAAATGCCAAAAAAGAGTACCCTTTCCCATCCATCACTTCAGAACACCATTTCCTCCTCCTCCTCCTCATCATTATAATTAGCTGCTAGTCTGACTGGGCATTTAAAAATATTATTTGATTTGATTTTCTCCACAACTCTGGGAGGTAGGTTCTATTATTATCCCCATGAAAGGGTTGAAGGACTCCAGTAAAAAAGAATAGGGAGAATCAGCCAAAGAGGTAAGATAAAATAAACAAGCAAGGAAACAGAGCTCAGAAATCCACTGTCAAAAAAGTCAAAGTAGGAGAGGGTTCCAAGAAGAAGGGTGTGATTATCAGCACCGAGCTCCATAGAGTGATTTTAGAAGATGAAGCCTGAGACAAAGTCATGGACTAGGAAGGGGATCATCCATGCTGTGAGAGCTGCAACATACGTGAGTACATCTAGGATATCAGTAATGCAAGGGAAGATTGGTCGAGGAACAGACAGAAAGGAGTAAAAAAATCAGTAGATACTATTCCTGATTTTATATTGTTAAATTATTCTGCTATGTTTAACAGAAAACTACTATCATAATGTGGTGCTGTTTTTTTGTAAGTCACCTCACATTTAGTATAATTCTTACATTACAACTGACATCCTCTGAAGCAATACTAAGAGATTGTGGGGTCAGTCTAGTAACTCTAAGAAGTTTTCCAATGACACTATCCATTACTTTTGGCCAACAAAAGTAGGGTTCATGATTATCCATTACTGTTATATTTCTGAGGTGATTGCTAACTAACTTTGAAGTTCTTAGGCAAGAATTTAACCCTGACACTTTAAATGCTAATAATATTTGAACAGGCAGAGATGAAGATAGAGTACATCACAGATTGGGTGTTAGCACATGGAAATCAACAGAGGTGGGATGATATAAGAGACAAATGAATACCCAAACCAACTCAGCCACTTGGTTTCACCACGGTGATGTGCAAATAAAAGCCAGATGTTAGGGATAATCTTAATTGACGCAATAACCCATTCCTGAATTTGAGCAAAACAATCAATCATGACAAAAATAATTGGAGAATAAATGTAATTTACAGACAAAAGTGAATTGATTTATTGAATCAATATAACAATAGAGTCAGAAAGCAAAGTGATTTTTTCCCACAACTGAAAATGAACTTAAAAAAAGAAATCTCTGAACAGCTGAAGAAACTCATATACTTTTGATGTGGTAATTCTCTAGAGTTCTTTCACCTCCCATCTGAAACAACCAAAAAAGGGAACCAAAATACATTTTTTAGGATTAAAGAACAAAGTCCCTCAAAATTTCAGAGCTCAAAATGCTTTAATAAAGTTATTTCCCTATCTCTTCAACAAGGTACCTAAGAAGTCATTCAGGCTTTCCTTGAGGATTTCCAAGGAGGAGAATTCTACTACTCTGCTAATTTGGGAGAAGATAATTTTTCCTTTATCTTAAATTTAAATTGAACTTTTTCAAACTTCCATTGATTTGTCTTCTACCCTCTGGATACAGGAAAATAAAGGTAATCCTCCTTTTTAATACTTGAAAACCAATATCATGTTGCTTTAATTAAAAGTGTGATAATGCATAGAATGCTAGACCTGGAGTCAGGAAGACAAGTTCAAATCTGGTCTCAGTTATTAGCTTTCTGACACTTGGGCTGGTCCTCTGTTTACTTCTGTTTCTTTAACTGTTAAGCAAGTTTAATAAAGGTTTTTCTGAGAATTTTTTTTTTTGTCAAGTACTAAGGACAGTGCCTAGTACCTAGGAAGTGGTTAATAAATGCTTATTTCTTCCCTTTCTTCATTTCCCTCCTCTTCTTCCTTTCTTCCCTTCTTTCCTCTTTCCTGCTTTCTTTTCTCTCTACCTCGTTCCCCTTCTCACTTTCCCTCTTCCTTCCTTTCATGTTTTTCTCTCCCTTCCCTACTTTTTTGTTTCTCTTCTTTCTACCTCGTCTAAAAGAAACATTCTATTTTGAAAATATTGATTCTCGTATAGCACTCCAAGGATGGTTTGACCATGGCACAGATAGCAGAATTATTACCTCCCTTGTCCTAGAAATTACAACACACAACCTCATTAACTTTAGTCATATCCCACCTTTAACTCTAAACAAAATGTTCATTTTAAATAGCTTCTCATATCTTTACCAGACAATTCTATTTATCTCTCCAAGCCTGATCCATCTTATATTCTCCAAGTATTTTTTTAAGTGATGCAGTGGATAGAGCATTGACCCTGGAGTCAGGAGGACCTGAGTTTCAAATTCTGCCTCAGACAATTGAAATTTACTAGTTGTGTTACCCTGGGCAAGTCACTTAACACTGATTGCCTCAACCAAAAAAAGTGTATAAGTTTATATTTATCTCTATTAATTTCAGCTTATTAGATAAAACCCAATTTTTTATCCTGCAAAGATATGTATATTACTGAAATTTTTCACATGCATAAAAAATTCAAATTCAGACATTTTAATTGAATTGACATTATTTTTAATTCATCATTTCTATTGTTTTATTCATATGATTGACACTGCAATGCCATATAATAGAAGTGGCAAAGTAAAATGTAAAGAATCTTTGATTTGGAATTCAATGACCCAGATGAAAGACCGGGCTCTCCTATTTACTAATTGTGTGAATTGTTTGGACAAGTCACTTTCAAGTTCTCTGAGTCTCAGTTTCCTAATCTGTGAAATAGTGATGTTGGATCAAATGACCTTGCTAGTTCTCCTCTTTTATTTAATTTAATTTTTTGTTGCATTTCAAGTTCTAAACTATGTCCCTCTCTCCCACTCTGAACTAGAGAAGGCCACCATTTAACACAGATTTATAGATATATGTAAAATCATAGTATACATACTTTGAATAGTTATTTTTCTGGAGGTGGGCATCATCTTCCTTCATAGATACCTTGTTGATCTGAATACTTATTACACTCAGAATAACTTGGTTGTTCACAATCATTCTTTGAACAATATTGCTCATACTATATACGTCATTATTTTGTTCTTACTCATTTCACTTTTCATTGTTTCAAGCAAAGCATTACATTTCCCCCCCTAAAATCAACCAGATCATTATTTCTTATAACACATTAGTGTTTATCATAATCATATACCACAACTTGTTTAGCGCCTCCCCAACTGATGGGCATTCCTTCAAGTTCCACTTTGCCATCAAAAAGAGAACTGCAAGAAATATTTTAGAAGATATAGGTTCATTTCCTTTTTCTCTGAGAATCTTGGGAAACACAGCCAATAGTGGCTGGGTCAAAGAGCATACAGGGTATTATAACGCTTTGTGTAGTATTTCAGATTGATCTCCAAAATGGTTAGAGCAATTCAGAGTGCCAACAAAAGTGCAAAAATGTCCCAGTTATTTCTCTTGTAGCTTTAAATCTTTGATTCATGTTTGTTAACAGTCTTATTTCTATTGAAATATATAATAGCCAGAATAATTATTTTACATAGTCAAAAAGTTGATTTCAAAAAAAGAATATTTTATTTGCATGTAAAATGTTTATGAAAAATTACTCTGATCATCAGGGAGTGCCTGCAAAAAGTGGAAAGAGTTCTTTATTTAGGAGCTAAAACCAATTTTATTAGTTTAAAAACTAAAAACACCTGGGATTTTTTTGTTTTGCATTTTCTTTGCTTTTGGGTATTCAATTCTTAATTTTTAAGTAGTTTAAAAAAAAGGAAGAATTATGACAATCCATTTGGAAAGTCAAACCTAATTAAAATGAATCAGAAGTTGTAACAGGGATACTAATAAGTCCATGTCATGAAATAAGGTTTACATAAATTTAGCTCTCCTTTTTTGGTGGTGCATCTGTGAAGGAAAAATCCAAGATATTTTTGGACTCAAATAACATACCAAAAAAAGACAGAAATACAATCATTCTCTTCAACTGCCCAAATTATATAATGATTTTATGACAACCTCAATGAACTTATTTTATTGGATTATAAAACATTGGAAAGATTGTATCAGTGGATGATTAATGAAAAGAAATAGCAATGCTGGGAAGTTTAAGGGGAAAACAAAAGAGAAGTAGAAGACAAGGATGAAAAAAATTGTGACATGTAAAGATAATGGGTCCACATTGTAAGTGGTGAGAAGTGGGTTTTCTACCAGGCTGTAGGGAAAGAAACTGAAAAGAGGTCTGGAAACTCTCAGATCTCTTTTGAGATAACTAGATGGTTCCATATATAGAACATTGGACCTGGAGTCACCAAACCAAGACTTCAGATCTGGCCTTAGATACTTACTAACTTGGCAATTTAGTTCAAGAAAAGACCTCAGTGTCTGATATCTTTTTCTGCCAGGTGATCTTCAGAATGCACAAATCTTCAGTTGTAACTGAGGAAAAATTTCATAAATTTAGCAAAAAAAAAGTAGTAACAGTACCATTGCTGTTGCTATTTCCAACTCCATTCCTCCCAAGGACTCCCTGCCATGTCTGGTAGTTTGAGTCCCCATTTAGCATTAAAGTCAACAAGAATTTTAAACCTGGACTCTTTTGGCACATTGATGATAAAGGTTTCCAAGTCTTCCTAAAATTTTTCTTTGACCTCATCAAGATTTGTCATGATGGAGCAGAAGCACTTATGACATTAGTGTGGCATTTTCCTGCAAGGGACAATCACATTGTCATGAGCCTGTCATTCACTCCTTTTGGTAGGCATACAAGGTTTTAGGACTAGTGTAGTTTTGATTATAAAACCTAATCCAGCTTCATGGTGCTCTTTGCAGATGATAACATGGTAAACTCAGAGAATCATAGAGAATCAACTAAAAAACTAATTGAAATAATTAACAGCTTTAGGAAAGTTGTAGCAAAAGGTAGAAAGAGAAGTTATGCTTAAAATAATATTACACAATGTAAAAAAATAATTTGGAGTCTTCCTGCCAAGATAAACTGTATTAACAAAATTACCAAGCAATTTTCAAATGAATGAAGTCAAATCTAAAGAAATGAAAAGTAGTATCAATTGCCCATGAGTAAGTTGAGTCAATATAATAAAAATGAGAATTTTACCTAACTTAATTTACATATTTAGTACCACAACAATCAAACTAGCAAAAAAATTATTTTATAGGACTAGAAAAAATAATAACAAAATTAATCTGGAAGAAAAATAGATCAATCATATCTAGGAGTTAATATAGAAAAGCAAAGGAAGGTGACTTAGCTGTACCAGATCTCAAACTATATTATAAAGCAGCAATTATCATAACTACCTGATATTGGATAAGAAATAGAGCGATGGATCAGTGGAATAGATAAGGTACACAAGGCACAGTAATAAATGCCCACAGTAATAAGTGACATAGTATCCCAGATTCTAGAATAAGAACTCACTATCTGTCAAAAGCTGCTGGGAAAACTAGAAACAATATGGCAATAACTAGGTATAAATCCACATCCTAGACTGTACAGCAAGACAAAGTCAAAATGGGTACATGATTTAGACATAAAAGATGATACCATAAGAAAATTAGGAGAGCAAAGAATAGTTTATCTGTTAGATCTATGGAGAAGGGAAGAATGTTATCCAAAGAAGAGGTAGAGCAATTTGGGAAATGTAAAGTTGATCATTTTGATTATATTAAATTTAAAAAGTTTTGCACAAACAAAATCTATGTAACTAAAATTAGAAAGAAAGCAGGAAACTGTAAAGCAATTTTTATAGCAAGTGGCTCTCATAAAGGCGTCATCACTCAATTATGTAAAGAACTGGGTCAAATTTATAAGAATACAAGTCAATCCCCTAGTTGACAAATGGCCAAAGGATAAGAAGACATTTTCAGATGAAAAAATAAAAATCACTTATAGTAATGTATCAGATTGACTAAATGACAGAAGAGGAAAAAGAAAAATATTGGAGAGGATATGGGAAAATTGGGATATTAATGCATTGCTGGTGAAGTTGTGAACTGATCCAGCCATTCTGGAGAGCAATTTGGAACTGTGCCCAAAGGGCAATCAAACTGTTATACTCTCTGATCCAGTGATATCGCCACTAAGTAGGTATCACAAAAATATCATTAAAAAAGCGAGAAAGGATCTACCTGCACAAAATACCCTTTGTGCAGTCACAAAGAAACTAGAAATGAAGAATGCGCATCAATTGAGGAATGACTGAACAAGTTGTGGTACATAAATATAACCAAACTCTATTATGCTGTAAGAAATTATGAGCAAGCATATTTCAGAAAAACCTGTAAAGACATACATGAACTGATGAAAAGTGATATGTGCAGAACAAGGAGAACACTGTACACAGTAACAGCAACATTGTGTGATGATCAACTATGAATGACTTAGCTCTTCTCAGCAATAATTTGATCCAAAATAATCCCAAAGGAATCATGATGGAAAATACTAGCCACATCCATAGAAATAACTTATAGAATCTGAATTTTTCATGTTTTTTTACTGTTTCATCTTTCACAATGTGACTAACATGAAAGTATGTTTTACATGATTGCATGTATATAAACTATGTCATTTTTCCTTTACCTTTTTAGGGCGGAGGAAAGGAAAAAACTTTAGAACTCAAATTTTCCTTAAAATGAATGCTAAAAATTGTCTTTACATGTAATTGGAAAAAATAAAGTATATTAAACATTAAAATAAAGGCAAAGAAAAAAAATTAAAGTATTATTTCTTTTTTTTTATTGATTCATTTAACTTTTAACATTCATTTTCACAAAATTTTGAGTTCCACATTTTTTCCCCTTTTGTCCCCTCCCCCCACCCCAAAACACTGAGTGTTCTAATTGCCCCTGTCTGCCAATCTGCCCTCCCTCCCTCCCCACCCCTTCCCTTTGGAAGGCAAGCAATTCAATATAGGCCAAATCTGTATAGTTTTGCAAATGACTTCCGTAATAGTAGTGTTGTGTAAGAACTAATTATATTTCCCTTCATCCTATCCTGTCCCCCATTACTTCTGTTCTCTCTTTTGATCCTGACCCTCCCCATGAGTGTTGACCTCAAATTGCTCCCTCCTCCCCGTGCCCTCCCTTCCATCATCCCCCCCACCCTACTTATCCCCTTATCCCCCACTTTCCTGTATTGTAAGATAGGTTTTCATACCAAAATGACTGTGCATTTTATTTCTTCCTTTAGTGGAAAGTGATGGGAGTAAACTTCATGTTTTTCTCTCACCTCCCCTCTTTTTCCCTTCACTAAAAAGTCTTTTGCTTGCCTCTTTTATGAGAGATAATTTGCCCCATTACATTTCTCCCTTTCTCCTCCCAATATATTTTTCTCTAACTTCTTGATTTCATTTTTTTTTAAGATATGATCCCCTCCTCTTCAGTTCACTCTGTGCACTCTGTCTCTATGTGTATGTGCGTGTGCGTGTGTATGTGTGTGTGTGTTATCCCACCCTGTACCCAGATGCTGAATAGTTTCAAGAGTTACAAATATTGTCTTTCCATGTAGGAATGTAAACAGCTCAACTTTTGTAAAGTCCCTTATGACTTCTCTTTGCTATTTACTTTTTTCATGCTTCTCTTCATTCTTGTGTTTGAAAGTCAAATTTTCTTTTCAGCTCTGGTCTTTTCAACAAGAATGCTTGAAAGTCCTCTGTTTCATTGAAAGACCAATTTTTCCCCTGAAGCATTATATTCAGTTTTGCTGGGTAGGTGATTCTTGGTTTTAGTCCTAGTTCCTTTGACTTCTGGAATATCCTATTCCACGCCCTTCGATCCCTTAATGTGGAAGCTGTTAGATCTTGTGTTATCCTGATTGTATTTCCACAATACTTGAATTGTTTCTTTCTAGCTGCTTGCAATATTTTCTCCTTGATCTGGGAACTCTGGAATTTGGCCACAATGTTCCTAGGAGTTTCTCTTTTTGGATCTCTTTCAGGCGGTGATCTGTGGATTCCTTGAATACTTATTTTGCCCTCTGGTTCTAGAATCTCAGGGCAGTTTTCCTTGATAATTTCATGAAAGATGATGTCTAGGCTCTTTTTTTGATCATGGCTTTCAGGTAGCCCCATAATTTTTAAATTGTCTCTCCTGGATCTATTCTCCAGGTCAGTTATTTTTCCAATGATATATTTCACATTATCTTCCATTTTTTCATTCTTTTGGTTTTGTTTTGTGATTTCTTGGTTTCTCACAAAGTCATTAGCCTCCATCTGTTCCATTCTAATTTTGAAAGAATTATTTTCTTCAGTGAGCTTTTGAATCTCCTTTTCCATCTGGCTAATTCTGCTTTTGAAAGCATTCTTCTCCTCATTGGCTTCTTGTTTTGCCAATTGAGTTAGCCTATTTTTCAAGGTGTTATTTTCTTCAGCATTTTTTTGGGGTCTCCTTTAGCAGGGAGCTGATCTGCTGTTCATGCTTTGACTGCATGTCTCTCATTTCTCTTCCCAGCTTTTCTTCCACCTCTCTAACTTGATTTTCTATGAGCCCTTCTATGGCCTGAGCCCACTGAGTGGGCTGGAATATAGAGGCCTTGACTTCTGTGTCTTTGGCTGCTGGTAATCATTGTTCTTCCTCATCAGAAAGGAAGGGAGGAAATGCCTGTTCCCCAAGAAAGCAACCTTCTATAGTCTTATTTCTTTTCCCTTTTCTGGGCATTTTCCCAGCCAGTGATTTGACTTCTGAATATTCTCTTCACACCCACTTTGCCTCCGGATCCTCCCAGCCAGCACTTGGGGTTTGAGATTCAAATGCTGCTTGCCAGCCTCAGTGCTTTTTGTGGGGGCAGGTCTGGTATTCAGTGTGTGAATAAGTTCAGGTGCTCAGGTGGGGGCAGGGCCGCCTCATGGACTCAGTTCCCTCAGGGGGTTTATGCACAGACCTTCAACAATGGATCCAGGCTCCTGCCTGCTTGGGGAGCCCAGTCTGCTCCCGTCTCTGCTGTTGCCTCCCAAGGGGGCCTGAGTTATGGGGGCACCCCACTCCCCTCTCGACCCACCAAAGAGACCCTCTCACCGACCCCTGTCATCTGTGGGTGGAGGGACCCATGTGGCCGCTGGAGATTCCGTCCCTGAAGCCCGCTCGGATCTTTTCCTCTTGGTGCTGCGGCCATGGCAGGGCTGTACTCAGCTCCCAGTCCCGGCGCCCAGTCCGTGGCGCAAAGGACCTTTTGTGAGAGGTTTGCAGGTCTCTCTGGAACAGAAATCTCCCTCGCTCCAATGTTCTGTGGCCTCTGGGTGCAGAATTCGCTGTGAGTTACTTTTTTGTAGATGTTCTATGAGTTGTGGGTTCAGAGCTATGTGTATGTGCATCTTTCTACTCTGCCATCTTGGCTCCGCCCCATAAAGTGTTATTTCAATGTTAGCTCTTAATGTAGTTAGTTCAATAAGCAGACAATTTGACCCTACAAATTTTCCACTATTTTCCCTTTGTTGACAGATCACAGTCTATCTAGTCTGGTTTCAGGGGCATCAAAAAGGAGTCTGGATCCTTAAAATGGACCCCTATTCCTGTCCATTCACCATATTTACTGGTATGATAAATTCTACAATAAGGATGCAAAAAGTTGTCATTAAAATTGGCAGTTACTAGATTTTTGATACCCTAAGAGAGAGCATCTCCAGTTAAATGATAGAGGGATTAGAATGGAATATGATGAAAATAATTGGGTATGATAATTCTAAATGTTTATTTTCAAGATTAGTAAAGAAAGAGTACAGGACAAGAGTCGGGGGCAATGTAGTTTCTAAGCCGTAGTCTCTCCTCTTTACCCTCAAGGTATCCCTTGGTAATTCCATTTTATGGACATACTATATATCTCCATCAATAATTAAATGTCAATTTCTTCAAAGACATAGTAGGAAAAATGGAGTTTTAAGTCTTGGTTCAATGTTCTAGATATGAACATTTTGAAAATATTTTGCTTTTTCCCTGTCTTTGCCTTGGCATAAACTGCCTGCACATTACTTTTTGATTGGTACTTTTTCTTGCATTAGAGTGATTTTTAAATGTTTCCATTTCCCTCCTTAGCCCTAAGTCTTCTCTTTTAATACATAAAAACAATAAAGTTTTTTCTCTGTATTTTCTCAGTCTTGATACTATCCACTATTCTGCGTATTTATACAGTGGCTCGATAACATTGTTCATTCCTGATACTCTTTTTTGTCTGAATATCCCTTTTCACTTTCCTTAGTTAGATCATTGTCCATATCTCCTCTATGACATGTATTTCTATCCCAAGGTCTAGTCTTGGGCACTCTTCTCTTTATGTGTTCTCTCTCCATGATATCATCAAATGTTTGTAGTCCTGAGCCGTGTATCACCAACTTCATATACAGTTGGAGGTCCCAAGAGCATCTTGAATTCAACTTGGTGAAAAATGGAATTCATCATCTTTTCTCAAAAACTCCTGTTCTGAATTCTCTATTTCTGTCAAGGACATCATTAACCTTTCACTCAGGTGTACAACCTTAGAAATATCCCAATTTTTAGAATCTCTCTCACTTACTATACAATGTCTACATCTTGCTCATCAAATCACAACTTCCACCTTCAACCACTTCTTTCTACTCATATGGCCACTAACCTAGTTCCTATCCTCATCAGCATATCTTTTGCATGAACTATTTCAATGACCTCCTAAGTCTGATCCTCAAGTGTCTCCCCTCTCCATTACAGTCTTAATATAATCATCAACAAGATTTTATATTTCAGCAAAGGAGTGCTGATCCAGGCCTGATGATGCCATTTCCCTGCTCAAAAAGTTCTAGTTGCAAACAATTCCTTCTAGGATAAAAAAAAACAAAAAAAAAATGCATCAGTTTGGCCTTGAAAACACTTTGCTTGAGTTCCAGGGGAAAGAAACGTGTGAGGGGAGGTGAAGCATTTATATAATCCTTACTATATGACTCATACTGTGCTGAGGACTGTTTATAATCATTACCTCACTTGAACCTCACAAAACCCTGTGAGATAGGTACTCTTCTTATCCGCATTTATAGCTGAGAAAACCAAGACAGAGATTTCTAAGTGATTTGATCTGCATCATAAAGCTAATAATTGTCTGAAGCTGAATTTGAACTCAAGTCTTCTTACCTGCTGTCCCAGCTTTCTACTATGCCACCATCTGCCTCTAACTTCAGTTCAAGTTTTTATTTTATTTTTTACAAACATCTTTTCATATAGTCCATATTCCAACCAAATTGGGCTGTCTGTACTTTGCACCCGCGTTTCATCTCCCTCCCTATGCAGAATTCTTGGCTTCCTTCAAAGCTCAGTTCAAATGCCATCTTCTACAAGAGGTCTTTTTTTCTGATTAATAGCTCATGATGCCACCTAGTTATGGGAAATTTCTTTGCATTCATTTCTTGTATATTTTGTATCTTCTTCAAAGTAAATGACATCTAGGTGTAATGCTGGATAGAGAATAGGACTTAGATTCAAGAAAATCTGAATTCAAAGCTTTTCTCAGATATTAAACAGCTGAATAACTTGGAGCAAATGACTTAAACACTCTCATCCTCAGTTTCTTCATTTGTAAAATTTACCTCACAGAATTATTGTTAGGATCAAATAGAAATAAAGTGCTTTGCAGAACCCTTAAATATATTATACAAATTATGATGATGATAGAATAGAAATTACCTAATAGTAAAGATGCTTTTATTTTTGTCTTTTTATCCTGGTACTGACACATACTAGAGACTCGATATAAACCAGCTAATTGTGAGATTGATTAAACATTTTTGTTGTCTTTAAGGCTTTACATTTTTCCTTTCTTTCTAAATCTTGGGTTGCCATTTCTTTTGGGGCTTTTGGCCTTTTAGTTTTGTTAAGTAACTTCATTATTTATTACTTTCTTGCATTAAAATAACTGAGTTCCAAATTTCTCCTTAAATCCAGGCCCTTTCCCATTCACTTAAAAAGGATGTGATTTGGTATCAATTACGCATAGGAAATCTTGCAAAATATATTCCTATATTAGCCATGTCTCAATAAACTATAAGACAAATAAAGACCATAATTACATTTCAGATGAACTCAGAGTTCATCATTTCTCTCTCTGGATATGGATAGAATTTTTCATCATGAGTCCTTCGTAGTTATCTTTGGTCATTGTATTGATGACAGTAGCTAAGCCTTTCATAGTTGATCATTATTATAATATTGATGATACTGTTTTCAATGATCTCCTGGCCCTGTTCATTTCAATTGTCAGTTCAAATGAACTTCATTTGAGTCTTCCCAGGTTTTATCTGAAATCAATTACTTTTGTCATTTCTTATAGCACATAAGTATTTCATTACATATAAAGCAAAGCATTCATCCGTTCCCCAATGGATGATCATCTCATCAGTTTCCAGTTCTTTGCCATCACAAAAAGAACTGCTACAGATATCTTAGTGCATATAGGTCTTTTCCTTTTTCTTTGCTCTCTTTGGGACATAGATTTAGAAGCAGCATGGTAGGGTCAAAGGGTATGCACAGTTTGATAGCCCTTTGGACACAGTTGCAAATTGTTCTCCGCAATGGATTTTTCTACGTCCCCTCCAGGATTTGCCATTTTTACATGTGTGGGTAGTATTTTAGGGTTCTTTTAATATGAGTTCCTCTAATCAATAGTGAGTTAGCATATTTTTTCACATGAATATTAAGAGCTGTGATTTCTTCTGAAAAGTGCACATTTGACCATTTGACCACTTAACATTTGGGAAATAACTTTTATTTTTTATAAATTTAACTTAGTTCCTTATATATTGATAAATGGGGCCATTATCAGAGGAACTTGCTCTATTTTTTATGTTACTTCATTGTCTATTATATCTTTTAGTAAAATGCAGTTTTCCTAATTATCTTTTTAAATTAGGTCTATTTTTGCTTTTGTTTTGTCTGAGATCATAATTGCTTCCCTTTTTTACTTCAGCTGAAGCATAATAGATTCTGCTCCAGTCCCTTATTTTATCTTTCTGTATTTTTTTTTTATTTTCTCTTTCAGGTGTGTCTGTTTCAAACAACATATTAGTGGTTCTGGTTTCTAATGCATTCTGCTGTCCACTTCCATTTTAAGGATGAATTCATCCCATTCACATTCAGAGTTGTGATTACTAACTCTGCTTTTCCCGGCTTCTGAATTTTTTTCTGTTCATCCTTTCTCTCTCTCTGTCTCTCTGTCTCTGTCTGTCTCTGTCTCTGTCTGTCTCTGTCTCTGTCTCTGTCTCTGCCTCTCCCTGTCTCTCTCTTTCTGTCTCTCTCTCTCTCTGTCTCTCTCTCTCTGTCTCTGTCTCTCTCTCTCTCTCTCTCTCTCTCTCTCTCTCTCTCTCTCTCTCTCGCTCGCTCGCTCGCTCTCTTTCTCAACTGTTCCTCTTCAAAAGTTTGTTTTGCTTCTGATCACTGTCTACCTTACTCCACTTTCCCTTTTAGCTCTAACCCTCTATTCCATTATGGTGGAGGCTCCTAAATTGTGTATAAATTTCCCTGTGACTTCATGATATTTGAATTGAATCTCTTTTCCAGGTAAGTTTTTTTTTTTTGTTTGTTTTTTTATCATCTTCTCAGTTTATATCATGGCTTTCTTGTCACTGTGGTAGGTTTTTATTGTCAAATTCTTTTTTGTTGTTTGCTCATTTTTCTAGCCTATTTCTTGACTTTGAACTTTATGTTAAAGTAGGGTTCTACTCACCTGAAGGTAAGGAGGCATTGTGTTTTCTAATAAAGTTTCTGCAGTCTTCTCTTAGGCTCACATTCACACTGAAACTACTAAATGTCAAGACATCTTGTTTTAATTTTGATATTCTTTCCAAGTTCTTCATAGATTTCCCTATTTCAGTTCCTCAATACAGGAGAGGTAAATGTTTTTTCATATACATACATGTATATATATATATACACACACACACACACACACACACATATATACATATTATATGTATGCATGTAAATATTTCTATTATATGTGTGTGACATGCATGAGTGTTTTTGTTTGTGGGTGGGTAGGTGGGTGTGGGTGTGTACTGCTTGCTTATATTCATCATGAGCACTGCAATGTGATATGACCAAGTGTCCCATGAAGATATGATTCTTGTTGCTCTTAGGAACACAATGGATCCGATTCTACCAGGGTTTCTATTTGCCTCTTCAAAGATGAAGCATAAGTTATCCTTGTTTTTGGCTGCAATGTTTTTACATTTTCTTGTTCCATTTGAGTGAGTATGGTATCATTTCCAATATTGCATTAACTCTTTGGTCATTGGTCAAAGATTGTGTTGTTGTTGTGTTTGTCTTTTATTCTCAAAGAGGACCATGACATCAAGATGATGGCATGACTTGCAGTTGACTTTGATGTGAGTGAGGGAGGGCTGTGCAAGGTCACCAACCTCACTTTCTTCTCCTGAGCCATCTGGGTCCAGTGGCCTGATATTCATCAGGATGGCTGGAGATGACCCATGATGCAATGTGTGACCCTGGCCCTTCCAGGCTAAGGTCTTATGGCATTCTCACTTTGAGTGAGATACACTCATTCAATGAATAGGCTTCTTTAAGTAGTTGTTCAAGTTGCCCCTTTAATAAAAAAAAAAACATCAAACTAGAAGAAGAAGACCCTCAGGGCTCCTGGGTAAAAGACAAACAATTACTATTTAGTATTTAAATCCACTCTGTGCTATGTGAGTGGGGACTTGTTGTCCAGTATATGAGCTCCAGAGTGAATTGTATTTGAGGCTGGACCTTTGAGCAAGAAATATAGCCAGTAAACCCAGAGGAAAAAAAAGACAGTTTTTGAGGGTTGAACTCTGGAGGAGGAGGAGGAGGAGGAAGAAGAGGAAGAGAGCTGCTACTTACTCACAGGTTGTGTTTGTCCTTTGTTCCCAAAGAGACCCGTGACATCAAGATGATGACATGACTTGCAGGTGACTTTGATTTGAGTGAGGGAGGACAAGGTCACCAGCCTCACTTTCTTCTCCAGAGCCATCTGGATCCAGTGCCCTGATATTCATCAGGATGGCTGGAGATGGCCCAGGATGCAATGAGAGACCCTGGCCTTTCAGGCTAAGGTCTTATAGCACTCTCACTTTCAGTGAGATTCCTTCATTCATTTTATCCACATAACAACTCTTGAAGGTTGCTATTATTTTCATTTTATATAGGAAGAAAATGAGAGTTTAAATGACTTACCTAGGATGACACAGCTAATATTTATCTGAGATTGGATTTGCACTCATTTCCTTGATTGCAAATCTAGCATTCTATCCACTATGCCACTTGCCTTCATATTAACCAGAAAATGTATTATTAAAAAAGATTCAGGTCAGTCAAGTTGTTTGTTGTTGTTCTAGTTCTTTAAAATATATTTTGTTACAAGCTTGGCAAACAACTCACATGAACGTTTAAATATACAAAGTATAGAAGAGGGGTATTTATCTATGAAATCAGAAATCTCTATTATGGACAGCTTGTTTTTAAAAAGCATATATCAAATTGAATGTACTAGCACCACTTCTGCCCTTTTTGTCTGTCTCATTCTGAAAATTCCTTCTCCTATCTTGTATATGTTAAAATATTTCACTTATATCTATGTATTATGGAAGCAGGAATAAGGATAGAAAAAAATAGGTAGTCACCCATGAATTTTCAGGACTCATTTTATATTTAAAATGCAGATATTATTAATGTAAGAAACCTGCTCTTCACAGTAGGTAAGGGTTTTGTGACTGACCTCTTTTTTTCATTATATAAAATAGGAGTAGTGCATTGGATGACTACTAAGGTTCCTTCTAAATCAAATAATCTATAGCTTATCATGTTGAATGAGTTGCAAAAGTTCCTATTTCCTATGCACACAGGCAGGGGTGTAATTCTTAAACCTTGCCTTATCCAGGTTCAGGTTCTAAGCTTTTAAACAGCCCAATAGCCTGGGCTAGAAGGAAACTGGAAATTTTAGACTTACAAGACTCAGAGCAGGTAGGGTCTTAAGTGATTATTTCATCCAACTCCCTGGTTTTAAAGAGGAAAACAGCCAACCATCAAGGTCAAGTTATCTGCCACTCAGATGGAACCAGGATTACAGAACTGAGTCCTTCTTGTCCTGCCACCTCTAAAGCAGAAATGCTATGAGTCTCCCTCTGTTTCTAGAATATATGCACTGCAAATTCTTCCTATTTTACTTTTCCCAATTTCATACTTTAGAGAAAACATAAAAGACTACAAAAATATATTTGAGCTTAAAATAAACAAAATTACAAATCTTCATTTTCCCCCTGAGCATAAAAAGTGTGATAACTCTGAAGAGAGTGATGAAAGCAATGACTTTTTTCATTACTGTGCCTTTTCTCCTAGAGACTACTTGGATTAAGCATATGTTTTGGGTTTTTGTTTTTGTAAATTGGGGTAAACACAATTATCCTAATTGCAAAGACCCCCCTAACAGTGATCACTACTTTAGTCTCTGATAACAATACCAAAACAGATGCAGTAGTAAGGAACATTATGATCATAAAAGAGTTTATAATATTGAATAAAGACCAAAACAAGCTTTTCAACACTAGGTCAAGTCTTAGTATATACAATACTATGAAAAAGAAAATGCACTGATGGCCCTCAAAGCTGTGATAACTATGTATGGTTCAGGGGCTTGAGCAACAACGTATAAGACATAAATTATTATTGTCAAAATCTGTTCGACTTGACCATTGGTAGGCTGTCCAAGGAACTCTTTCCTTGACTCCCTTGGCACCCAGTTCAGTGGCACAGTTGCTATAATAGATATACTGGGGCCAGTGAAATGATGATACCTTCCGGTTTCCCAGAAGGTTCTTTTACACATCTTCCAGTATGTTCAGGTCCATGAATTATTCAATTCTTATCCCCTCATGGGCATAGTTTAAATTATCTGGATAGATGCCTCTTCTCTCCTACTAGACTGCAAATTACCAGTTGTCATAGACTTTTTTTAGATCTTTGTAACATTCAGAGTGTTTAGCACATATAGGTCCTCAGTAAATGTGTATGCCCACCTCATGACAGCCACCTTCCCAGGATTGTCAAGTTGTGAAAGAGCTGTAGCATTTCACTAATACATATGGAATGTTAAAAGACCTAGAAAATCTCCAATATTTTATGTACATATTCTATTAAAGTTTTATAGTAGGATATTGACAAGAGATGAATACTATACAAAGTGACTGACTTAGTAATTACATCAATGGATGGAGTGCCAACCTTTGTAGGATCAGAGGTATTAAAGTACTTAAGGATATAATAAAAGCAAAGGAATATGTTTTATTTCTTCTGACTTTCTTTTATCTATTTGATTGATGCACCCTCAGTAATAAGATCATGGAATGAAGGAAATCATAAAATACAAATACTACACATAGATGATATACACATATATTAGGGGTGGAAGAAGGCAAAAAACAGGGGTTGATGCCTTTTACTTCTTTTTTCTGTGTTAGTAAATTTAATTTCCATGGAGTCCTCTCCTCTGAACTCAGACAGAAAATTCTCAATGGGAAATAGGTATCATTTGTGACACTTGTTTATTCTTCTCTAAAATTCCATTTATTTTAGCCTTGCAAATGGATGCCAAAATCTTACCAGGTTGTTCAAAATTTTATTAACTCAGCTCATCCATTAGGAAACATAAGTATAATAAATTAAATAAAATCTATTGATTTACCCATAACTTGACATAATAATTATGACGTGATTAAAAATCTCCACACTTCACCTCAAAAGGTCAGAAATATTTGAACACAAAAGACAGACATAATCTTTCTATTTTGGTTCTTTTAAATTCTTCCACACTGGAACTAGTTAATATTTAAATAAATCTATATCAGCTTAGTAAAAATAATCTTTGTGTTTGGGGATGGGGGGGTGTGGTCAGGCAAGACACATATGAATATGTGCTTGTCCTGACAATCATGCATGATAATAACATGACAACTTTATTGCTATGTTTACATGACAGTCAACAAAAGTGATTATGATGCACCTATTATGGGCAAGACACTATGCTAGGTACTGGGGCAAAAGCAGAACCCCTTCCTACCTTCAAGGAATCTTGATTAAATAACTGATTAGATCAGCTCAAAAATTAATGATTTAGTTTCTCCAATCATAAAAGTAACCAATTGATATTAACCAATGAGAGACACAAATAACATGACGAACATATCCTATAAAGTCTTTGTTCAGTCGATGATCTCTAAAAAGAATCAAATGATTTTCAAAGTGAAAGATATTTGTGTTTAAGATAAATGTATCTCTCTCTTACATGGATCCTAAAAATATGAAAGTTTAAAGTGGTTGGAGGCAGAGTAGAATTTTAAAAGACAATTTAATTTGTCTTTTTATCTAAATTCCTGATAAGGATATGATTATTGATATTGCTGTCCTTTTAACGCATATATGCATACCTATTCAATAGCTAATATTTACACAGTACTTTAAAAATTGTAAGGCACTTTACATTATTTTATCTTATTTGATACCCACAGGAACTGTGAGGGAGGAACTATGATTATAGACATTTTATTGATAAGGAAACTGAGGCTGAGAGGTTAAACAACTTGCCCAGACAAAAGTTAGCAAATACCTTAGGTAGCATTTGAACTCAGGTCTTTCTGACTCCAGGTACAATGTTCTAAGTACAATGTTCTATCCACTGAATAATCTAAGTGATAGAATTTGAAAAGAATGACAGATTTTGGAAAGAAAAAAAAACACTGCACTAACATATTTTTTCTGAAGAACTAAGGAAGAATTGAATTGAATAGCTGCTTTATACTCCTGCACTTCCTTTACTGTTCTGTAATGGATCCCCAGGAAAAGGTGCGTATATTAGTGATATATCTGAAGGATAGCTTATCTGCCCTCCATCCTCAGCTTATTTATTGACCAGTGGGATGTTATTTGGGATAGCTATTAACCTCTGCCTCATTCTTCACACCCTGAACATGAGAGTCAACTATGTGTTCTTGGGGTACAAATATGTGGTGAAAACTAATGATTGTGAGTGGGAAGTG
The DNA here is from genome assembly GCF_028372415.1 of Notamacropus eugenii. Classification (NCBI taxonomy): domain Eukaryota; kingdom Metazoa; phylum Chordata; class Mammalia; order Diprotodontia; family Macropodidae; genus Notamacropus; species Notamacropus eugenii. Next base: position 670,440,038 of record NC_092872.1, read on the forward strand.
CTTTGAGTTCCTCTGAGATAAGTGTTTTATAAATACAAGCTGTTATTAAAGGCTGAGCCTCTGGTTTTAGCCTATGCATTTCGGCAGTTAGTGGGTGGGCAGCAGCCCACTTGTACAACCCTGCCAGAGAGCATGTCGGGAAGGGGTGTAGTTCTTCTGGCACTCCCCTCAGCCTGCCGTGGCTCAGTTCCATTGTTTTCCATTTTCTCACTTTCTCAAGGATATCATCCTCCCCAGCTCGCACTTAAGGTCAATCCCCAGAGAGGGAAACAGTCAGGGAGGAAATCTCAGAAGAAAAGATCAAAGTAGCAATTTTTGTAAAAATAGCTGGAGTTAGCCAGTGATCAAATGGCTTTTTCAGCTCTTGCCTTGCACACACTCATTACAGTACTTCTCTCCCACACACTCCACCAGTGCAAAAGTATCTGTCAGTTGGCACTGAGGTGTATTTTTTCCCTTGCTGAGGCACTTTTAAAAGTACCTGGTCCTGCCTTTTCTTCATCTTAGTCTGATCTCAGTCATAAACCTGATCTGTTCTGTCTTCTGCTAGAAGTCTTTGTTTTCTCATCAAAATACTTGGTATTAGCCTCATTTCTGCATGTCTGAAGCAACAAATCTCTTTGACAAGATCTTTGAAGATCCTAAGTTAAACAAAAGATAGGTAAAGAGTTGAAAGGTATCACAAAGGTCATCTAGTGCAATCCCTTCCTTTAAAACTGAGAAACTAAAGAAGAGAGAGGACAAGTGTTTTATCAAAATCACTCGGAATAAATAACAGACTCTCTTCTGTATCCAGATCCAAAATCCTTTTCACCAGAATGAGGAGGCGTTGTGGCAATGCAAATGATTGGACTTGGTGACTGAGGGACATTGATTTCCCATTCTCTTTTTTGATGTACATGTGTATGCAACTCTCCCCATATACAAAGATTTTCAAGGATAGGTGGTCTACATCTGACAACCACCATCTCCAGAATGTTTCAGGCTTCCACAATTCATATGTTCTTTATAGAAATGTTAAGTCCCTCAAAAATCATTGCATTATTAGTTTCTGCCGATTCTAGAGCCTTAATTGCCTGAGGAAATAGAGTGCAAAAAAATGGAGGGCCAAAAGAGATTTGGGGGTTGGGGGAGGTATATGGCTACTGCCAGTGACTGAATCTTGGGAAGCTTCTACTTGACATGCTAGTACAAACTTAAGAATACATACATATGTGTGTGTGTATGTATATATGCTTGTGTATAGACACATATACACAGAGAAAGACAAATACACTTATTTGCATGTGCATATGTGTGTGTATGTGTGTGATAGAGTTTAATATTTTAAGACTAACTTTACAAAGTTTCAGAACTTTAGAACTCACTGTAACAGAAATATTTATCCTTCAAAAATAAGAGAACAATGATACATACATATAATCACAAATCAAAAATAGATAGGTCTTGATTTCTTATCTTTGAAGGATAAATGTTTCATACATACATATATACACCCATTTGTGTGTGTGTGTGTGTGTGGGTGTGTGTAGTGATTCAAAATCTCCATGTAACTGTTAAATTCAAATGATTGAGCTGGCTTAAATAAGAACTGGAATGAGCTACATGTATAAAGTAATCCAATCTCTTCACTTTATGTATTAGAAATCTGATGTCCAATTAAGGAAGTCAACTGGCCTTCCTGAGAAATCTCAGCAGCATCTGAGTCAGAAACAGAAGCCAAATTTCCTGAGTATAAGCTCACTATTCTTCCAAGTCTACCATACCCACTGTCTCCATCATTTAATGAAAAAAAGAATGATGTTGCCCCCCAGAATATACACATATATGCTCATAAATGCATATAATCATGTGTATAGATGCCTATAAATATGTGCTACATATATGAACATATGTGTATTGCTTATTTAATGGAATTGCATATTCCATTTGTATATTGCTTATACCCATTTGCATATGTTATTTGTCCATACACCAAACCATACACATAAATATACATATACAACCATACACAGACATATGTAATATATAATATTATGTATAATATATGTTATGTATAATATACTGTGTAATTATATATAATACATAACATATTATATAATAATAATATATATTACACACACTCACATAAATAATGCATGCACAGACACACACGTATCCAGTTGTGCAATCTGATGCTAAGCTTTAAAACTGAAGATATTTTTACAGAGGAACAAGTTTTTGCATTTTTTAAAAATTTCTTATCTGCTAAAGAAAACTAGTACCTGCATCAGAATAAAGTACCAAAATATCAAGTGTATCGCTTACCTCACGCCGCCTACAAAAAAACAAAACAAAACACAACCCTAGCCACTGCCTTGCCACTTGCCCAGAACCCAACTTACGCCTTCATAAGTTCTAGCATGCTTTGTTTTGCCCCCCACACACACTTTGACCTTGAGATCATTATAATTTCCATTAAATCAAGATGGAATATTTGGATGTTTTCAAGAGAAAGTTAGCCTTGTAAGTTCATTCTGTCCTCATTAGGAGAGGAGCAGCAGGTACTCTCACCAGAGAAAAAGATAGGAACATCTTATTAAATGACCCATTTCATAAGGTATTGATGGTGTATTTTGGAGAGAATTCACGACAGGTTCTTTGATATGCTGGGAAGTTGAGAACAGTCAATTCAATATCAGCGATCAGACAAAAGACCTGGTTATAAAAATAAAGGTTGATTTTTTTTTTCTGTTTCATTAATAATCTTTATATTTTGAGTTTGGCATTTGCTTGTAGTGGTGGGATCTCTATACATTTTATTTTATTCATCCATTGAATAGGATCCATGGAGTTGTCATGAATGCATCCCATACCCTGCCCCCACTGTGAAGGGGCCACTCATTGCTCTGAGCTCAAACTTGACAAGAAGCTTATTTCTGTATGCTTGTAACAAAGAAACAGACTTTTTATATCAGCTACTGGAGTCAACAAATCAATCAACAAACACCATTAAGCATCTATTATTTGGCAAACATTGGGCTAGTTTCTAGAAATATAAAAACAAAAGTGAAACACTCTCTCTAAACTGTTTACATTTTCTTGTTATATCCAGTATTTATATATACAGTTATAGATAAAATATATAGAAAGCAGTTTTTTTTTATAGTAAGGCACTAGCAGCAGAGAGGATCAATGAAGGCCTCTTGTAGAAGGTGACATGTGAACTGAATTTTGAAAGAAGCCAAGGATTGTAAGAGGGGGAGAGGAGGAGGGAATTCATTGTATGAGAAGAGTCAGAGAAAAGGGAGAGGTTTGTATATGAAAGGAGGCCACTATGACTGTATTGTCGAGTGTGTACAGGGAGTCACAGAAGGGCTAAGGAGTCAAGAACCCAATTTTAGCTTCATTCATTCAATAAAACTTGACTCCTGGTTACCCATCCCTCTTCCCACTCTGGCAGCTCAAATGGAGAGACACATGATTAGAACAAGGTGAACTTAAATCAGCCTATCTGTTTTCAAGTGGAAAGTTGAAACAACCAAGTGATTCCTTTTAATGTTTTCTTAATTTGTGAAAATATTTTATTCTGCAGAAAAATTTTCCACATTGATATTCAACCCAAGGGCAAAGAGTTTTGGAGAACTACAGAAAATCTGAAGGATTTGGCAATTTGCAGATGTCCAAAAAATTAGCAATGCTAGCATTTAGAAGATGGATAGTATTTAATTATCTTCACCCTCATTAAAACAGATACCCACTTTCCAGATGGGAAGGCTAAGGAAAAGGATAAGACCAGCATAGGTCAAATGATTAACCTCTGATAATTCTGAGAACAATATGCAGCGAGTTTTCAGCTTGACTCTGTGATCTTAATAATGTCAACTTTTATTGCTTTGGAAAGCATTAAAAAAACCTGATAAATCTGACATCTGTAAAGATGTTTGAGGTTTATTCAATACATTTTACTATTGAACTTCATCTTTAACTGATGAAGTTTTCTCAGTAAAAAGGATAAGATCAGGGGTAATGGAGACGAGCATCTCTGACAAAAGCAATGTGTTTGAAAATTTTGAATTATTACATTAAATATGACAAGTAAAAATATTGAAATTGACTGTTAACTTTCCTTTACTTGTGAGCAAATAAATTTCGAAGGCACCAAATGGTTTCTCAAAGAAAATCTTTCTTTTTTCCAAACTACTGCAAGTTTGTAATCTTCAAGAAATCTATGTTGAAAATATATTTTAAAACCTAAATCTTTTGCTTTCATTATCTAATAGGAAATACAACATACATTTAAATAACAATGCGAAAACTATACACAGGAAAAATTGGAAATTATCAACAGAAGGAAAGTACTAGAATTGAAAAGAACCAGGAAAGGCTTCCTGTAGAAGGTAAAATTTTAACTAGACATGAAGGAAGCCAGAAAAATGAGGAGTTAGAGATGAGAAGGGAAAGTATTCCATAATATGCCAGTAACAAAAATAAGCACTGGACAATAAGTCTGTGGCCCAAAAGAAATTAGGGTGGCCTTAGAGTAGAGCAAGGATTGTTCGTGCTTGATTGGCAGCAAGATAGCATAGAATATTAAAAGCTGTAAGTTGTCAAGGACTGTCTTTTTAAAACTTTATCTCCCACAATACTTAGTATAGTAGCTGTTTAATAAATACTTGTAAAAGTATTGAATTACATAGGCACCTAGATAGCATAGTACATAGAACTGATCTGAACTGAGGAAGAGTCATCTATCTACCTGAATTCAAATCTGGCCTCAGACACTAGCTGTGTGACTCTAGACAATTTATATCAATTTCCTCATCTGTAAAATGAGTTGGAGAAGGAAATGGCAAATCATTCTAGTATCTTCACCAAGAAAACCTTAAATGGGGTCAAGAAAAATTGGACATGACTGAAAAATGACTGAATAATTTTTGTACTAAGCTAGGAAAAAAACAATATAAGAGACAGAGAAGGCTGGGGCAAAGCACATAGGTGTAGATCAAGTCTAGCACTAGACAGGAGGAAGTCAAAAGAGTTGTTTTCAAAGTCATCCACCCGTGCAGGTGCTTTGCAGATATCCTGCCAGGAAGCATGGAATGAGAGGAAGTTACTCATCATTTGCTTCTCTTAAAAGTCATCATTGTCTGCCATTGATTAGGGGACCAGGGAGGGTAGGAGGGTTTGAGATGTGGTGCAGTTTGTTAGTTCAAGAGGAAAAAAGCATAGGAAAAGATAGGAGTGTATCATTTTACAGTACAGTCTTAACAAACAAGAGGGGAAAATTGGCTGCTTCAGTATATTCTTTCCCACTAACTCTTAAATGCCAAACACTTTGGAGACAACACAAACTGCAGTGCAAAGCAATAAGAGAGGTTCTCTGCGACCTTCCAAAAAAGGGCCTCCATGGGAAGTGAGTTTCTGGCAAAGGTACATACACTGCATTTTTCATCATCAGGCTGATAAGAGAAAATTCACCAAACTAATCAGGGACTTCCCTCTGCAACCCTCTGGTATAAATAAATTTGGTTTGACTGTAGCCCCTGAATAAACCAGTTACTAGCTATGTGTCAGTTGATTATAATGATGATAGCAATAACTTGATCCACATAGCCCTGTGAGATAATTTTTATTATTTTCTTCATTTTTAAAATTAGGAAACTGATTCATCAATCTATTACACACCTAGGCACATACTCAGCATATTTACTCTAGGCAGATTTTGTATTTTTTAGCCTGGAATAATAATTATTACAAATATAGAAGGGACAAGAGAAACAGCACTTCAATCTATGATTTCTTCAAAATTGATGCTTCTTCCACTGACCCATGTTGCTACATATTCTTATATTGGACAGTTCTAGTCCATGTCTTGCCATACTTCCTCTCCACAACATCTTACAAAGTTCCTCACACCAGAGGTACTAACTAGTCTTCATTGAACACACCCCATACCCCAAAATTTTGGCGTAACAATTAACATCAAGAAAACATAGGTGCTCCATGAGCCACCACCACACCATCTGCATGTGGAACCATCAGCTACAGCAAATGGAGAAGTTTGGAATGCTGTGGATAAGTTCACTTACCTTGGTAGCATACTTTCCAGGGATGTACACATTGACAATGAGGCTGACACACGCAATTGCCAGAGCTAGCTCAGTGTTTGGGAGGCTGCAAAGTATGGGAGAGAAGAGGTATTAGACTGACTACCAAACTGAAGGTCTACAGAGCCATTGTGCTGACCTCATTGTTTTATGCTTGTGAAACATGGACAGTCTACCAGTGCTGTGCCAGGAAACTGAATCGCTTCCATTTGAACAGTCTTAGGAAGATTCTGAGGATCACCTGGAAGGATAAGGTACCAGACACTGAAGTCCTTGCTTGAGTTGAACTGTCAAGCATTCAAACTATGCTTCAGAGAGGGCAACTCCAATGGACTGGCCATGTTGTTTGAATGCAAAAAGTATGCTTGCCAAAAAGACTATTTTCTGCAGAACTCACACAAGGTAAGTCTTCACATGGTGGTAAAAAGAAGTGCTACAAGGACACTCTCAAGGTCTCTTTCAAAAACTTTGGAATTGATCAGGTGATATGGGAGACACCGGAACAGGACTTCTCAGCATGGCATGCCTACGTCAGAGAAGATGTTGTGCTCTCTGAGGAAGGCAGAACTGACACAGCTCAAGGGAAATGCAGGATGCCCAAATTTGGAAGATCCACCTCCAAGTGAACAATTTGTGCCCAATCTGTGATAAAGCATTCCAAACTCATATTAGTCTGATCAGCTACAGTCAGACACATTGAAACTTCACTTTATAATGGTGATGTCATTTTGGTCCTCTTCAGGAACGAAGGTCGACAACCAACTGCCAAGTTTCCTAGAGGATTTCTGCTTCTTTTGGAATTCCCCAGGTAGTAATAACTGGTTACATAGCCAAACAATCTAAATTTTCAATCATCATATTTATGATGATATGAAAATTTCAAATGTGGGTAAATCACTTAATCTGCCTTGAACATTAGATTGTTCTTTGAAGAAATGATATGGACTATATTGTCTCCAACATCTTTTCTAGTTTTAAGAATCAATGGGGTCTTTCCCTTTATTTCTTTCATATGTAATTGGTGGTAGTTGAATAGAATGCTTTTAGTAATTGATTTGCCCCAGACCACTTGAGAAATTGACAGAATGTAAGTCATTAAACAGAGACAAGGTTAAAGCTTAAATATCTCAAAGTAGCATTTACTCTGTTACCAGTTGGCAGGAATGGTCTTTGATCAAATGATGAAATTAGAAGGGAACTACTCATTGATTAGGGGATAACTTTTTGTCACAGTAGATAGAGTGTTGGCTCTGGAGTCTGGAGGACATGAGTTCAAAATCAACCTCAGACACTTACTATCTGTGAGACTCTGAACAAGTCACTTAAGCCTGTTTGTCTCAATTTCCTCATCTATAAAATGAGCTGAAGAAGAAAAGGGCAAACCATTCTACTATCTTTGCCAGGAAAACCCCAAATGGTTATCTTGAGAAATTGGAAATGACTGAATAACAACAAAGACACTGACTGACTAAAGACTCAGTTTTGCCTTCCATACTCCTTTAAAAAGTGACAGAGACTTTATTAAGAGCACTTCAGCATTGTTCAAAAATGTGGAGTATATTTCTTTCTCCTCTCCAACTCCCATGATAATCTTCAGTGGAGTGAAGTCCAGTTGTGAGTGGAGTGAACTGGTAAGAGGTGAAAGAAAAAGCTGAGATAAGGGCTATTCACTTGATGGGATGATTGTGATCTCTGATTACCAACCTACATAGATATGGCAGGTCTTAAGAAACAACACCCTGAGGGAATAGAGTTGGGGAGGCCTCTGCTGATCTTAGAGCAAGGATTTCTGCTCTTTCTAAAAAAGCACAGAACTACTGTGGGCAATGACTGTAGCTGAGATGAGCTAAAATAATGGAGACTAGCTACTCAATGAGGGCAAGCAAGAATGAACCTGCTTTCAAAAGCAAATTGTTAAATATTCAACATGAAAATTTATATCTTGGAAATTAGCAAATGCTATTCATCAGAGCTTAGCTTATTATTTAGTTAATCATTTAGTTTTAATAGGGGTAGAGAAAATTTTTAATAACGCAGATTAAGTTTAAGATTTTGTCTTGAGTACTGTTTTTTTTGTTATTCAGAAAGCCCATTGTAAATATTTGCCTCCATACCATCTGGAGCAAGTTTAGGTAATCTAGCTGTGCAACCCACCAAGCAGAAACTTTGTCCCCTTCAAGGAGTAAGGCCAGGCTGGCAGCAAAATACCCTACCTTTTGCAGATGCCATACCCAGCAAAGAACAGTTTGAGAAGAGCATGAGAAGAAAAGAGAGTTCTGGGCCCTGAAGCATTGGAAGTATTTATATCCTCTAGAACCAGGAGTGTGCGAACCCTGTAGCAATAAAGCCTTCATCATATGTACTCAAAGCATGTACCTCTGCTAGTACACTTACTGTATGTTCCCATTATTCTCATTGATACAGATTGTATTTGTGAGAGACTGTATGCCAGATTTATGGCAAAAAACGTTTTGTTATTTAGTGCAGGGGGGAGAAACCATCATTTAAATAGCACCCGCTGTGTACCAAGGCACGATGTGAAGCACTTTTTATACACGTCATTTGATCTTCCCAACAACCTAGAAGGTAGGTGCTGTTATTATTCACATTCTCAGATGAAGAAATTGAAATAAAATGTCTCTCCCAAGGTCACAGAGCTAATAAGTATTGGAGGTTGGATTTGAACTTGTCTTCCTGATTCCAAGCCCAATGTACAATCCTCTAGGCCAACACCTGCCTATGTTCATTCTACGCTGTTTCAGAGAGTGGATTTATTTTAAATAATTGTGTTAACTGTCTGATCATTAAAGATGAATGTACTGGTAGGAGATTCTGAGAAAACAGAGTACTTTGAACCTGTGGTAGTGTTCCTCTGGTGAATATAACCTGGAAGTTCAAGTTGTACATGGGAAGTCCCCAGATATTATACACTTTAAATGGTTTTAACCCATTAAAGCCTGCTTGTATGTGTCTTTCTATTGCAAAATTCATAGAAATTCTACATAACAATTTTTACAAATTATCTGTAAAAATCAGAACAAATATAAGATACCCCTTATATTTACCAAAGAATCATGTCTTTGACTGGCAAGGCTTAGTTAAATACTGGAATCGTGGAGTGAAAATTTTAAAACTGGAATGAACTTTGTCTTAAATGTGAGGAAACAGATACAGAGAGTTTGAATAACTTACCCAAGGTACCATAGGGAAATAATGGCAAAACAGGCCCTGGAATCTGTTACCATATCCCTTAGCGGTGATTTGTCCTTTCTTCTAGGTCACATGGTAGATTAATGAAATGATCAAATTCATGAGTTTTCCTTCTTTTTATACTTAACGTAAAAAGACTAATTAAGTTCTCACCCCTGCTTTCTCTCCTCCTTTTTTTGTTATCTCCCCATCCCCATTAGATTGTAAGCTCTTTGAGATCAGGGACTTTGTTTTTACTAATTATAAGCCCAGAGGTTAGCACAATGCCTGACAGATAGTAGGCACTTAATAAATATTTATTGGATTGTTTGTAAAGTGAATTAAGGAACCTTTTCCATTATAGACATAGCTACTCTTTGTAGAATATTACCATGTTTGCATATCAGTTTCATCATCAGGTCTTTGTCTCTGGTCACAAGAACATGGTTGATGAAACAGATATGAATTAACTGTTCCAAGCATTTAGTTTGGTTTGGTTTATTTGCACATTGTGAGCACGGGGGTACAAAGGGAAAGTGGCCCTTTTCACTTGTTTCTTACAGAGAACCTCTAAATGTTGATATGCCCCAAACTGCACTAACTTCTAAAGTCCAGTTTCATTCTTTTCTCCCTATAGATGCATAATTTAGTCAATAAATAATCTTTTTCCAATAAATAATGAATTAACTTAGGTATACATTGGCAATGGTGCTAGTATTTAAAAATAACTTATCAGTAACATTCTTGATTGTGCAGACATACTACATGCCTTGCAGAGCTTTAGAACCTTTAGAAAACAATCATGGACCAATGAGAGGCCAAAGAAGAGACTTCAGAATAACATTAAGTTGGAAAGTCATGATGTGCAAAGAATAAACAAAGAAACTCAGGGAATTTAACCTTGGAGAGAAGTCTAAATCAAATCATGATTACAGTCTTCAAATAGCTAAAGGGCTGTCATTAAAAAGTGGTATTAGATGCTTTCAGCTGCTTCAGAAAGCAAAATTAGGACTAATGGGCAGAAGTTACAGGAAAACAGTCTAGTTTGCTTTGTTTTTCAGTGTAACAGAAAGAACTTTCTCACAACTGGATCTGACCAGTAATGAAATGGTCCTCGTGGGGCATGCCATAAGATTTGGGAATTACAATGAAAAAGGAAAGGATGCTGCTGCAATAAATATTTCTAGAAAGCCATATACTAAATACTTTACAAATATGATTTCTATTGATCATCACAACAACACTGTGAAGTAGGTGTTGTTATTATCCTCAGGAGGTATTTATTTGCTTCTCTGTCTCCTTCTTTAAATTCTTTACTTCTTTAAATTCTGAGTTTTACTACTTCACTGGAAGATTTTCATAAATGGTATCCAAAGAATGCAAAAATGTACGATACAAAAATGTATCAAATTGAGTCTGTACTGGGATGGAGATAAGACCAAATTTTATTTAAATTCTCCTCTAAGATTCCCTGGTTTTATTACAATTTAAATATTTTAGGAAGCTGATTAAAGCATTATTTACCTGATTTCTAGTTATGGTAAGTTTTAGAACTTTGTGTTTACAATACATTTTACATACATCAATTTGCTCAAGGCTTTTAGACTATAGAATTAGAAGAGTGTGTGTATGTGTGCGTGTGCTCGCATGTGCGTGTGTGTGAGAAAACTGAAACTCAAACTTCCCACATGAATGTGTTAATTGAGGTGACCAAAATAACAAAATTACCATGAAATAGATTGATCAACTAAAATTGCATTATTGGAGAAACTAAATGATTGGGTAAATTTTGTGACTATCATGTCAAGTAAAGAAATTTTTATTTTTTTCCATCATCAAAGTGCACACATTTTGCATAAAACACTGCCCTACCTTCTCCTCCCCCCAAAAAGCCAGAAATGAAGATCTAGAATTTGTGAGTAAAGCATAACCATTCAAGAAAATCATGCTTAATAATAGTTAACATTAAATAACCCTCCAACATTTGCTAAACACTTTATAGGCACTGTATCACTTGGACTTCAAAACAAACATGTGAGGTAGACACTACAATTATTCCCATCATACAGATAAGGTAGCTGAGATCAGGGATCTATTCAGGCTCATGTACCTATTAAGTCTTTGAATTAAAATTTGAACCTAGGGCTTCCTACATCCTTCTCTGCTCATCATACCACCTTGTTTCTCAGTGCATATGGATAGAGTAAAAGTGGTTGATATTGCCACTCCCTGAAAATTGGGACACTAATGCATTGTTGGTAGAGCTGTGAACTGATTCACCCATTCTGGAGAGCAATTTGTAGCTATTCCCAAAAGAGAATCAAACTATACATACTCTTTGATCCAGCAATATTGCTACTAGATCTGTATTCCAAAGAGGAGAGAGAGAGAGAGAGAGAGAGAGAGAGAGAGAGAGAGAGAGAGAGAGAGAGAGAGAGAGAGAGAGAGAGAGAGAGGACTTATATGTACAAAAGTGTTTATAGCAGTTTTTTTATGGTGACAAAGAACTGGAAATTGAGAGGACAACCATCGATTAGAGAATGGTGGAACAATCTGTAAAGGAATATAATGGAATACCATTGTGCTATAAGAAATGAATATCAGGTGAATTTCAGAAATGCCTGGAAAGATTGACATGAACTGGTTCTGAGTGAAGTGAGCATAACAAGGGCAACAGTATACAGAGAAACAGTAACATTGTGTGATGATCAACTATGATTGAATTAGCTCTTCTCAGCAATACAATGATCCAAGCCAATTTCAACAGACTCATGACAGAAAATGCTAACCACATCCAGAGAAAGAACTGATGGAGACTGAATGCAGATCAAAGCATAATATATTCGTTTATTTTGGGTTTTTTCCATGGTGGTTTCCATTTGTTCTGTTTCTTCTTTCGCCAAATGAGTAATGTGAAAATATATTTTACATGATTGCACATGTATAACCTACATCAGATCGCTTGCCATCTTGAGGAGGGGTAAAATGAGAGAATGTGACAGTGAGAAAAATTTGGAACTCAAAATCTCTCAAAAAATGAATGTTGAAAATTGTCTTTATGTAATTTGAAAAAAATAAAATGCTGTTGAATTTTCTAAAATTAAAAAGATATTGCCACCCTCTACTGCTTTATCTCACCATCACTCTTATGAGATGCTAGGTATTTGGGGAAATCTCCTGAAAAAAAAGGTAAATGGCAGATAATATAATACTAAATAAGTCATGAGTTAGAGTGTAATATGAACTTGGACACACTATAAAAGTCTTTTGTATTTGCACTTTATGTCTAAGCAGCCCTGCATTTTCCTGTACCTAATAATACTGAAAAAATGGCAAAGAATTCCACATTCGTATGAGGAAAGATAATATTTATGCCAGGACATTTCTGAAGCACATTAAAAGTGAACATAAATTTTCATACAATATGACATACTTTTCTAATTCATCAAAAGAACATCTAAATAAAAGTATAATAAATAACTTTAAAATAAAGGAAGTAAATCTTCATATACAAAATTGACTTCATCTTTCAACATATATTCTTCAGAAGTTCAGATTTTCACTTAAATAGAAAAGATGCTCATGATTAGTCTCTAGATACCTTACATGTGATTAATAGCAAAAACTAGTTGATACAAGTAGAAGAAATTGTAGAATCTCAAAGAGGTGGAAAGGTCCACTAGAATTAGCTTGTTGCAGTGGGTAGAGCATTGGAACTGAAATCAGGAAGATCTAAGTTCAAATTTTCAGACTTCATAGCTGTGTGCTCTAGGAAATTCAATTAACCTGTTTGACTGAATTTCCTCAACTGTAAAATAGGAAAAATAATAGTTCCCATCTCCCATGGTTGTACTAAAGATCAAATTAATATTTCTAAGACACTGTCCTTGGAATGTAGTAAGCACTTAATAAACTCTTATTTCCTTCTGTCCTTCTTATCATCTAACCCATCCTTACCTGAAAAAAACAATATTCTTTACAGCATGTTGAGATATGAAGAGGACTATGCCTCAAACCAGGGTATAAAATCCTGAATCCACCTCTTGCAACCTGTTTGACCTTAGTCAAATCATTAAATCTCCCTCAGCCTCAGTTTCCTTTCCTATAAGTGAAAGGATTTGACTAGGTAACCTCTTTAGTCATTTCAGCCTTGCCTGACTCTTTGTGACTCAACTTGGGGTTTTCTTGGCAAAGATACTAGAATGATTTGCCATTTTCTTCTCTAGCTCATTTAACAGATGACGAAACTGAAACAACCAGGGATAAATGACAGATTCACATAGCTAGCAAATGTTTGAGACTGGATTCAGATTCATGAAGATGCATCTTCCTTATTCCAAGTATGGTGTTCTAACCACTGTGTCACCTGGCTACCACTCCAAAGTCCTTCTCACTTCCATATCTGTGATCCTGTTTTCTTTGGCATGAAACTGAACTTAGTCTTTCATCCTTTGAAATGAAATTAAGTTATGTTTCAGAAAATTTTAGAATGTGAGCACAAACAAAGAGGAGCCAAGGTCCCAACAGGCTAGTCACAGATTTAATTGATTTTCTTATTTAGAGTAAGCCCATTCAAACAAAATATAAGCAGCATGGCTACATTTAAGAACACCGGAAGCATTTTTAGTAAATGTACTCAAGTCCCAAATCAGAAACTTACTGACTATGTAACTATCATCAAATAACTCCCCTTAACCTTCTGACCTCTAGTTTTTTGACCACAAAAATGATGATCAATAGAAACTGTAAAACAAAAGGTGAGTTTTATTGCAGAAATTAAAGCTCTCATGAATATAAGCATACTGTGGCTAGCACCAGTAGTTATTTTCATAAAAACATAGCAAGGAAAAAATGCATTATATGAGCAATGTAGAGCCATTATTTGGCATATTGGGAGAGAGAGTTAGCTTCAGAGTCAGAGTGATCTGGGTTTCAAGTTCAGCCTAAGAGACGTGCCAGCTGACTCTAGGCAAACCACATGTCCTCTCAGTGATTCAGGCAACTTCCAAAGGCAAGAATTGAAAATCAAGCATTGATCAATTTTAAGGGAGTTTCTTCATTAGAAGGTCCTTATAACAAGGAAATCAAATGTTTTATCTGAATATATATATATATGTATATATACATATATACATATATATATATATCCATGTATTTCTGTATGAATTGTTAGAAATGTTTTTACTGAGTTAATGGGTATAAATTAAACAAATCTACCATGTGGTTTTACACTCTCAGGATGGTGTTTGATTATATTTATTTTCTTCAGATATTAGTATTTTCTTTCATCTCCTTTTGGGCAATATTCAAGTCTTAATTTTCATTTTTTTTCCAGTTTCCCAAACAAATTTGGCTATGTGAGGTTTGAAATCTACAGATGGAACCTATAAAATGCTAAGCCACTCCAGAGGGCTAGAAAAGCCAGTTAACCTTGGAATAGAAACAGAACTCAATATTTGAGGAAGAGAGAAGAATCTGAATGTTAAAGCCTTCCCTTCAACATGGAATTAGATATTTTAAGCTGGAAGTGTTTTCAAAGCTAAACTACTTCAATTCTCTTTTCCAGATAATTGCCAAGTTGAGTTATATTACAAACAGGTATACTCAGACCTATTGAGGAGAGATACAGTTTTCTGGAGGAAGAGATACAGTTTTGGCAGCTCAGATGGTGCAAATTTTGAAATTTTTATGAACATTTCATAAGAAAATTATGCATTTCTTTTTAATGTGGCTTTATCTGGAAAACAGTACTTACTTTACTATTTGTGGAGAAAAATGACTTTTGCAATATTCAGTTGTATTAACAGATCCTCATTTTTTTGGCCTATTCAGGAATAGCCTTCACCAGATTTTTTTTCTATTTTTTTCAAAAATACATTTTTGTTTTTACATCAGTCACTCTCCCTCTAAAAATGACTTTTACTTAAACAAAATCAATTAAGCAAAAACACTCGATACAGAAGCCCTGTCTGACATTTTATACAAGATTCTATCTCTGTGAGAGGGTGGGATGTGATTTGTTGTCCTTTCTCTAGCATCTTTACTAGTTTTTCTGTTACTTAGAAGTAAATATCTTTTTAGTAATCTTTTCTTTTTTTCTCTTGCAGGCATTATGTAGTTTGGTTTTCTTGGTTCTGCACATTTCATTCTTCATCAGTATTGTAAATCTTTCCATATTTCTTTGAATTCCTTACACTAATCATTACTTGCTCCATAAGAGCATAGCATTTCGTTATACTCATCACATGCTTTAAATTTTGCAGCTTTTCATCAATTGATGGGCAAGACTTATATTTATTGTTGTTTGCTAACATATAGGTTTCCCTGAAAACTTCAGTACATAGACACAGATACACACACACACACACACACACACACACACACACACACACACACTTTTTTTATTTGCTCTTGACTTTTTGGGGAATAGGATTGCCATTGCATTCATTTCAGAAGTTCTGAACAATAAGAGGGAACTGGATTTAGTAAGTTAATTGAGAGGTTGAAAAAGTCATCAGAATGGTTACACAGAGATTCAAGTAGCACAGGAAGGAAGTGAAAAGCCTTTCTGATGAATTTTCCAGTTTTTCTCATTGCTTCCAGAAACCAAAATTAGTTTGAGAAATGTTTTTGAACCAAGCACATTCTGCCACATACTTCTAAATTTTGATCAGAAGTGTCTTCCTGAAAATACAGCCTATTGCAATAAATCTTTTCCTTCAGACTAAGTTGAGGTAGTTAAAGGAAATAAAGGGAAAAATAAAAATCCGTGTCGTATCTAACATTTCTCAAAAGAATTTCTAAGACAAATTGGACCATCTATCAAGTCCTATTGCATGAAAAATAGATTATTAACAAGGACCAGAGAAGGGAAGCAATTTGCTTATGCCATACTTTTTTTCAAATTTTTTACCCTATTTGTTACCACTAAGATGAGAAATGTGATGTGAAGAGTCTTCTTTTTAATCACCCTGATTTTCTCCTTTATGCATTTTTCCTCTATTTCTACCACAGACCTTTATATATTTAGACTGTTCTCTGCCATATGGCATCTCATTTACTCTGGATGAACAGTCCTTTTTATTAAACTTTATTCTATGCACCATTTTCATTCAACAGTAACAATTTGTAGGGGAAGATAATTATCCCGACTGAAAATAACATTGAACTTTAAGGAGACACATACAGAATGAAAATCAGGGCTAGTTTCTCATTAGAACCATCCAAAGTTCTTGAACATATTTTAATGGATTTAACTATCCCCTCTCTGTCAAGAAACATATGAATCTCTTAAGGAGAGTGGTTGACCCAAAATGCAAGGAGCAAGCAGCTATTAATAATGACTGAAGTGAAAAACATCTACCTTTCTTGTCCTTTGAATCTGAAAGACAATTTAGACACTACAAAGAAGTTCAAGTCTAAGGGAATTTTTTTGTAGTGCCCCTAGAGTTTACCACTAAAGGTGGTTCCACAGTTTGCCTCAAGAGGAGCCCCTTTTCTCTCTGTTTCTTCCTGATTAAGATGAAATCACCAAGTCCTGGGCATTTGTTGCCTTTCAATACCACATTGATGGTGAATTTCAGGCTCTCTGCAAGGTAAGAGGTGGACCAGATAGCTCCAAGTTGCCCAAAATAAAATTATCAAGTCTTCCCCCATGTTAGCAAGAGGTACTATAAAACTTTCCTTCATGCTCAAACACTTTTCTTTAAGCCTTCCCTGAATGCATTTTTTTTTGAAAAGAATATTGATTGTCTGACATTTGATCCCATCTAAGTCCTGCTTTGTTCCTATGCTTGTACATATGCATGTATGGGGTGTTTGCAGGTGAATACACTCACCCTCACACACATCTGCCTGCCTGCTGCTTTTAATCTGATTGCCTATTTCAGTTCAAATTGACAGAAATTATGGAGTATCTGTTAATGGAACTAATTTTCAACCATATAGGCTTAACATTTTGAGGTCATCTTTGACTTTCCCATTAATACTTATCCAGTCCTCGTTCTCACTCCCATCCTATCTTTTTTAAATTCCTCTCACTTAACCTCTCTAAGCCTGAAACAGAAATCAACCCTGAGTTTCCAAACTGAATTCTTTCACTCTCTTCATTATCCATTTTTTTCCCATTTACTCTAAATTCTCATTCCCAAATTCATGACCTCTACAATCATTTTTCTTTGTATTCTTCATACAAACAAAGCTTCAAAGCTATCTCTTCTAGGCTCTGCCTTCTAGGTGTTTTCTACCACTGCCTGGTATGATTTACCTCATGGATTCCCCTCTTCCATTGTCCTCACTCTCAGAAAAAATGCCAATTTTTTCAAGTATCATATAGGACACTGCTCCATGGTAGGACACTTACCTCCTCACTTATCTATATCCTCTCTTATTGACCTTCTCCCCCACACACACTTGATGGAAATCTCCTCCCTGCATACATGCTCTCCTACTTCTCCAGGTACCAGTTGCTTCCAGGGTTTTCAGGTTTCCCCCTCTGAAAACAAGTAGACTTTACAGGCACCAAATCCCCCATGCCTCATCCATTATAAGGTCTTCATTTCCCTTCACCCATTGGAGCAGTCATCAGCAGAACCGCTTCCCTTCTCCAAAGTAAGACCTCAATCTTTGCCTTCCTATTTCAAAATTGCACCCTTCCTCATCCCCTTCTCTTGTTGACTTTTCTCTTTCTGAGACCACAGAGGTCACTGTTTCCTTGTTACTAGCTTTTGATTTGACTCCTGTGCATCATCATTCCTTCTTCTCTGTCCCTCTGCTCCTCTGCTTCTATGTATCTTCCAAAATTATAGCGTAGTATCGCAAAAGAAACATTCATCTGTAGATAGGGTAATACCAGGTTCTGTCCATAGCTCTTTCCCCATCTTCATCATTGTTTCTCCCAGATTTCCACATTCTCCTCCATCTGCTTATGTGCTTTTAGAGAACAATATTTTACTGGTCTTTTTGTTGTAATTATGTTGCTGTTCCTGTATGCATTTATTCATTCTCCTGTATTTCTGTTATTTGGGGTTTTCAAGATTCAAATGACCTCTTCAGTTCTGGTTTCCTTTCTAAAAGTGTTTCAAAATCTTAATTTTTGAACACCCATATTTTGTCCTGTAGGATTAGACTCAGATTTGCAGGATAGTGACCCTGGGCTATGGGTTCCAATGCTCTTTTGAAGATATTCCATTTCTTCCTCCTTTTTTCTAGTAGGTGTGAAAATCTTGTGTTGTTTGAATTTACTTTCTCTTTTACTGAAGGTCTTTCTCTTGATGGTTTGTAGAACTTGTGTCTGAATTGAATCGGTACATTTAACTACTTTGTGTCTTCAAGTTTGCAAGTTTTTGTTATTGTTGGAGGGGAGGTTGTTTGTTTTTTTGCTCGAGACTATATGCCAGTTCTTTAAATTGGAATTTAATTTTCTATGTCCAAAAGTTCTGGACAGTTCTATTATTTCTTTCATTATGGTGTTAAGGTTTTTTGTTCTGCCATTTTTTTTGGTTGGGGGAGACATTTTATCTTTAGGTCGTCTCTATGCATCTTCTCTTCAAGGTCCATGTATTTTGCTTGCATAGCTTTCATATTTTCTTTTAATGTTTTTTGTTTTTTGTTTTTCTTCTGATTGTCTTTCACTTCTGTGTGTTTGTATTCCTAATCTATCACTCTCTCTTTTATTTCTTTGGTTAAGTTTACCATTATAGATTCAAGTATTTTTTTTTCTATTCTGCTCATTATTTTTGCTCTGTAGCCCATAAATTCTGCTTTCATAGTTTTCATTTCTCTTTAAAACCACCGAGGACAGGTGTATTTTGGTTCCACGTTTTCCTCAAATTCCCCAGTGTCCTCATCTCATCAAGTGTTACATCATTTTCCTTCTTTCTGAAGTATTTACTTAGATGCCTGAACTCATTTACTAAATCTGGAGACCATATTTCATTCTGCTGTTACCATTGCTTTTTTTTTCTATTGATTTATTTCTTTATGTGCAAACACTTTGGGAATTTTTCTTTCTGGAATCTTTGGTACTTTCAGGGTTTGTCTTCTTGCTTTTTCTTATTATTATTTACTTATCACTCACTTCTGCGTCCCTACCCTCTTGATGTGGTTTTCTGGGGAGTTAGATCTTAAAATATCTCAGCATCTTCCCACAATGGGCAATTCACAATTCTCCAGCTTAAGTCTGTTCCCCAAATAACTTTTGGATTGTCAAATATGACCCCAGCTAGATGCTTGACTCTGCTCTCAGGCTTGGTGGAATATTGCATAGCTCCTCATATGCAGTGTTCTATCTTGGTAATCTCTTCCACTATCTCAGTTCCTTAGTTCTCTGGCTCAGCACTGGCAGTTTAGAATCAGTTTTTCTTGTCACTGGAAGTTCAGAGATACAAGAAGAATTTTACAGCATCGGTGTTTCCAGTTTGCAGTCCCCAGGAGGATTTTGTTCCTGAAGGGCTGAGGTCAAGCTGGCTTCTGAGACTCAAGGAAATTTCAGTGTCCTAGAGCCAGTGTCTATACAGCACTGGGAGAAGGGTGTGGAGTAGGGTACAAGGATGTGTTTTATAAGCCTGCATCGTGTCTTTGGATCTACTGGTGCAGCCTCACTGTGGGTAGAAGGGAAAGGGTGTTGAGAAATCTGAGATTTGGTGAGCACCAGTTCCTTTTGTTTTTCAACCTTATTTTGGATTCTTGCTCTCCTAGACCAAGGAAACAAATGAAATTCCTTTATCTTTGGCATATAATTTCTATTTTATGAAGGTCTGAGAGGTTGTATGAATCAGAGAAAATTTCTTATCTTCCTTCTTGTTGCTCATATGACCCAGAAATTATGCTGACCCTTTCCCTAGAACATCTTCTTGAGTAACACTGCCCTGAAATTGTGCATTTAATCTTTGATAGAGTCTTTATGTTGCCAAGTTATATGCCCATTTGGCAAAGAAAAACCATAGCCAAAAAGCAATTAATGGTTATATAACATACTAAATAGGGGTCACAAGGGAGTTCCTTAGGGTTGTGCTTTGAGCTGTTCTTATCAACATTTTTACTCATTACTTGGATAAAGATAAACTATAGCACAGGAGTTTGACAAATCTGAAAATGCCATTAAATTGTGAGTATTACATAATGTGATAAAAGACAAATTAAAAATTGTAAGTGGTCTCAATAGTTTGTAACACAGCAGAAATTAATATAAATAAACATAACAGGGATACATATGAATACAGTTTTGGACAGTAGTCATTCAAACTCTTTGGTACTAGTTAAAAAGAAAAAAATAAGTCAGTGGAACAAATTAAATAATCAAGAAGCAAAAAATAAAAAAAGCAAAAGAACATTATTTGTTATCCCAAAAAATTAATTATTGAGGAAAGGGGTTTCTTTTTGACAAGAACTGCAACTGTTTCTTTTTATTTGATTTCTTGCTCTTTCTGTTAGATTTTTTTCCACTTTGTTTTGGAATTTTCATTTTGTTTTGTTTTTGGCAGCCATGACATATTTCTCATATCTAGCAAATGAACCAACTCTTCTCCAAATATTGTTCACAGGAATCACTGATAAGCCAAGTCTTCCACATATTGTACTTGTAAAACTAATTTTTACTTACATGATTTAGAGATGAAAGGCAATTTAGAAGTCACCTGCTCCAATGCTCTAAGTTTTAGAAGAAAAAAAGAATCAGTGAGTGTTTGCTATAGGGAAGTTGCATATAAAGAGGAAATTTGGGGTTCAATACAATAAATTTATTTATAATTATTTTTATCTAACATAAAATTTTCTGCAAAATAATCAGTTGTATACCATCACTAGTTTCTTCTAGCCAAGTCTGCTAGACACAGTGAATTTATTTGAGGTATCATAGAAAATATATCTGTACTGCATAAAGGGGTTATATGTAAGGTGGACTAAATGATTTATAGGGCCCTTTCCAATGCTAAGTCTATAACATTTTAAATAATTTTTAATATATCTTTATAACATTTCAAAAATTGCTATTGAGAAAAGCAACCTAAGAACAGAAGTCATTATTAAAATGGGTATCATCACCTGTATAAACATATGAGTGTTCTTTAAAAGAAAAGTATTCAGTGCAGGAAAATATTAGACCCAAGGAGATTATAAATGAGTTTCATTAACAATACATTTAGCTTGATACTCCCGCTTGACTATAGAGAGATAACTATAATAAATCTGAATAGGCATTGCCAGTGTAGGTTTGCTCAGAGAAAGGAAGGAAAGCCAGGGGAATAAAAAGTTGAGGGAATTAAAATAACTACTTTGATTTTCTTCCTGAAAAAGAACATACCCTGTCTCTATATTTATTGTACTTCCCTTCATTTGGAGAGGGAGACGCCAAGGAACTGAGAGTGTAAAAATTTGTAAAAGCTATCTTTTAACTACTGAGAAAGATATCAAAGATTTAGAAGTAATGTGAGAAAAAATAGCATCATCTAAGTCATATAAAGCTTTTATCTTAGGATATCAGGCTTAGGAACATGGGTTTCACGTAGCAGAGTCACAGAGCATGCAATCATACTTTGGGTAAAATGTAATTTAAAGTCACATTAGTATTGCTTAATATAGAAACACAATCCATGACTTCAAAACCCAAACTGCATACATCAAATGCTTCTTTTCAGACGTCATTTCCCCACAATAATGGAAAAGACCTGTGGTTCCAATAATCTCAAACAGTAACAAACATCATCATCATCATCATCATCATCATCATCATCTTAGTATAATTTAATCTCTGGCTTTGAATTGTTATGCGCCTAAATGTTTATAAGTTCTAATTTAGTTCCCCTTCTCAGTGAGGAACTTTGAGTAATTCTGATACATAGTATATATGTGTATAGACAGATAGATATTTACTTACATAATGCATATGTATGGATATTCATTAAATATATGTTTGACATGTTCTTTGTCCATGTTTACACATATATAAATATGTACAATGCATACATATATACATGTGTAGACAATATATGTGTATATACACACACAAAGGTACATCTAAGTATGTTCCAAATGCTATGAGAGTTATGGGAGAGAAACTTCATGTTGAGGGGGTAATTAAGAAGGTAGATCTTTCTTTCTACATACGTAAATATATATATATATATAAGCACCCTAGGTAATTAATTAACTTCATTATTTATGAATAATAAAAATTTACCTAAAATATACATTTAAAGAGCTTATCTACCTTCCTAATTTGATTCACCCTATCCATAAGGATCTTCTTCCTCAGATCTCAGAAAGCAATATATTTTTCAGCTGTCTAGGGTGGTAATCAAGTACACTCTTCATTTGTGCCTTACTCTGCCTCCCTTTTCCCCAAACAAACTCCATGACAGCAACGGTCTTATCTAAATTTTTTATTCTTCTAGTGCCTAGCACTATACTCTGTGTTTAGGTGCTTAATTACATGCTCTGTATTTAGGAGCTCTGTGTTCAAGTTCCAAAGGAAAGTGTGAGAGAGAAAAGGCATTATGCTACCTACTATGTTGAAAGTTTACAGAGCAATTGTGCTGACCTCCTTGTTGCATGACTATGAAATCTGGACATTCTACCAGATCCATGCCAGGAAACTGAATCACTTCCATTTGAATTATTTTAGGAACATTTTGAATATCACCTGGCAAGATAAGGTGCTGGACACTGAAATCCTTTCTTGAGCTAAACTTTGAAGCATTCTAACTCTACGAAAGAACATGAATCCTATAGGCTAAACATGTTGCTCAAATGCCAAATGTATATTTGCCTAAACAACTACTTTACTCACTGAAGGTAAACTCTCAGAAATGATGCAAGATCACTCTCAAATTTCTCTGAAGAACTTTGGAATAGATTGTGAGATATGGGAGATAATGACTGAGGACATGCCAGCATGGCATGCCTGAATTGCTGTGCTCTGTAAGTGACACAAAATTACAGTTGTTCAAAAGAAATGAGAGATGAGGAAATTTAGAGAAATCTACCCTCCTGATGTTCAAAAGGATTATTTGTGCACAACCTGAGGTGGATCCTTTTGATCTGTCTGATCAAAAACAGTCAGGACACATTGTACCTTGTCTCCCAATATAGTAATGTCATTTTGTTCCTCTTCAAGAACAAAGGACAACAACCAGTCAACCAACCAAATGTTTGTTATATGAATGAGTATTTTGCTTATACTAATATTGAAATTAATTTACATTCTTTGATCACAGAATTTTAGAGCTGACAGTCCCTATATGTGAGCACTCTTTTTCAGTTAACTGCTTCTCTTTGTCTGGTCCACCTTTTAGGTCAAACATTTCTTTCCTGTCTTTCTTTACACTACTTTTGTTTTGTAATTCCTTATATGCAAAGTGTTGTTACCTGCTTTTACCCACCACTTACTTTTGTATTGCCCTTTGGGTGATTCCCAGTTTTCCTCTTTCTTAGAATGTAATAGTTCATGTATAAAGCATCACTGAAAAAGAAAAAGTCTTTAGGTAAGGGAGAAATTAGGCATTAGCAAAATAAATTTTCAATTGCCCAGAGGCAGCCCTTTTGTTGGTGGCAACCAATGCACCCAAAATTATAATGTTTAAAATAGACCTTTCCAGGTTTAGCTTATCACTCCAAAATCTTTTGCATCAAATAAAGATCCAAGGATGATTCACAACAAAGCTGAATGAAGTAACCCAAGATGGAAAAATGTGTTCCCTTCCATGAAAGTGTGATGGATGACGAATTTCCCTACTACTTCCAAAATCTTAGCTGATGCAGCCAATAAAAACCTGAAACCCACTGCCATGTATTGCAAAGGATGAGATAACTCCAAATAGTGACCAGCTTTACTTACAGGGACAACAGATAGCTTCTTTTTGGAAAAGTGATGGTTTCCACAGAATCAATGAAATCCTTCATCAAAGCAATTTTCATTTTTCCTTTGTTGAAAGGATGAATTTAACAGTCAACAAGACTCTGCCAATAAAGTTGTCATTTTTACACATACCCAGAGACCCTCAAATTTGATGTTTTTTTTTTAAATTATTTTTCCCTTTGCAGAGAGATTTGGCCACAAGATTGTGCAAAAGGGAAAAGCGAAATTAACATCTCAGCACTGACTATGACTGTTTTGCATTAGCTTACATTTTATTTTTATTTTTTTTAACAGCAAGGTCACTGGAAAATTTTTGAGGCAAGAAAATTCAACACCTCGCACGATCTTATAAAATATAGCTTCTTATATAGAAAAACCAAGAGGATTTTTGGCAGGGTAGCTAATCTTCAAGCAATAACCAGTGTTTTAAAATGCTTTCTCAGGAAACCTAAAAGCTTTATTTTTGGCAATCCTAGTCAACATGCTGTCAGTTACCTCCTCCAAGATGCAATTACAGTCAGCACTAAATAATTTTGAGCTTCCGGCAATAGGCTACATTCAGCAACGTTTTTCCACAGTGTTACAAGCAAGATCACTTGTTTTCTCCTAAAAGATACTGACCTAGCATCAGCTCAGTTAAGTTCTTTAGTAAGATAGCTTTGGTTAACAGTTATTTCAAGAAAGGCTTTTGGGTACTTTTGAATGTTAGGCTTGAGAGGCAAAAATGTAGAATTGAGGTCTTTCTACAGATCTTCAAAGGACACTATAGTAAGTATGTGAAAGTTTTTTAAAAGTAAAAGTTAAGATTAGAGATAGTCATAGCTTTTGTAATCTTTCAATTAGTTATCCATTTTATTTTTGCATGTTGTGAATTCATAAAGCATAAGAGTAATTTGTCAGAGTGGCCAAAAGGGCTTTACAAACATGAATGAGGCAAATTAGTGACAGATTCAATTGTCTTTACTTAATCAATTGGACAATTCGGTTGTGTAAGAAAAGGCACATTTAATTGATTTTTAAAAAGTCAGTGATCAATACATTAACACTGTTGAAACCTGAAGCGAGGTTTTTAGATAGCCAGCCATTTTCTTTATCCCGTCTTTCTCACCTCACTGCTAAATAATAACATACTATTTTATTAAGAAAGTTTTCCTTAAATTTTTTTACCCTCTTTTTTCTAACAAAATTTCATATCTTTCTTTAATGAATGATATTTCCTTGAAAAAGACTTCCTAAAGTTTGGCATATTTGCCTGAATTATTTTGTTTTGCAGTTCACGGTTTCACTGGAGGTTCATACAAGCCCTGTATGGTGCATAATATTACTATTATTAAGGGCACTGAGGTGGAACAGTGGATATAGTCCTGTCCCTGGAGTCATAACAACCTGAATTCAAATCCAGCCTCAGACATTTAATCGTGTGATCCTGGGCAAGTCAATTAACCCTGTTTGCCTCAATTTTTCATTTATAAAATGAATTAGAAAAGAAAATGACAAACCACTCCAAAATTTTTTGCCAAGAAAATCCCAAATAGGGTCATGAAGGGTTGGACAAGACTCAACAACAGCATTACTATTATTGTTCACATTTTAGAGATGAGAAAACTAAGGCTTAGAAATGACTCTCCTAGGGTGATACAGCAAGTAAATATGACAGATGAGATTTGAATAGTTGTCTCTCTTGAGTCCAAATTTAGCAGAAAACAAAAGGCTCAGTTGTTGTTTCACTCTCTCCTGAGCACATTCAATAGATAAATTATTTCCATCTTAAAATAAAATACCAAGTCCTAGACATGCTTTAAATACATCACATAATTTTCTTCTATTTAGTATCAGATATGGAATTCAAACAAAAATCTTCCTGACCGCCATACTGTCCTACTAAATAATATATAAAACATATACAGAAAAAGATGTTAAAAAGTTTAACCAATGCAAATAATATATTTATGTATATATAAATATATACACATATATTTGCATGCACTTCTGAGAGAGAGAGAGGGAGAGAGAGAGAGAGAATTTACAAAAACTACACTGGCCTAATTTGAGTGGCAGGTTTTCTATAATGTTCATGTCAGAATTCCCAGAGTAGTATAGGGAGGATGGGAGGTAGAGGAGGGCCATTTCCTTTTCTTACAAATTCACTGACATTTCTCAATATTGGAACTCCCATAGTCATCAAAGGGAGCTACCCACTCCAAATTACTGCCTTAGGAGCTGAAGTCAAGACAGAAATGGAACCAGCAAACCTACATCATTTGTCACTTTGCAACTTTTCCCTCTAACATTTTTAGCTGTTTATGTACAGATCCAGTGATGTCCAAAATGAAGAGGTTTGCTTTTTCAACCATCACTGAAGTGTCATTGACAAGTTATAAGAAAGCATGATGAAAATGTACTGGTAAAATAATCCTCATAAGTTACAAGAAGGATAGGCTTCCATAGGTTAAGTGCCATAGACTTCTGTGGAGCTTTGCCTTCCAGGACATGGACAGGTGATGTTTTACTAGCTGACATGAAATTATAAGGACCTGGAATGAATTAACAGGCATCTTGAATCAGGGACTTTAAAGATGGGTTTGAA
The DNA here is from genome assembly GCF_028372415.1 of Notamacropus eugenii. NCBI lineage: Eukaryota > Metazoa > Chordata > Mammalia > Diprotodontia > Macropodidae > Notamacropus > Notamacropus eugenii. The sequence continues at coordinate 670,466,757 of NC_092872.1, forward strand.
GATGGCAGAATGCTTCTATTTTGGCACTGGTCCATGCCACATAGAAGAAAAAAGTGGGAATCAGCTCTACAGAAATTAATCTTGATGTCCTGGCTACCACTCCCTCTATTGCACAATAAAATTGGTTTTAGAGCCCAAGGTTACATATGATTTAGAGATGAATAAAAATGAAACTTTCTATTACTTGCCTAGTTATTCCAAAGTCATTATATTAAGTCATTTCTTTGCAAAGTGTCTTGATAACACATAGAAGGTAAAAGGCATCTATCTAAACCAAGTTCTAGTGTATTTTCTATAAGAAAAGTTTCTCTGAAGGATGCTTTTTGTAGACATGTAGCAAGCGACTGATGGCCCATATCAGAATACAGATGAACTAGATCTAGCCATGTTTCTGGAAAATGGGATGTAAGCTAGAACTTCTTTGTTTTTGTAATAACAATACGCATTGTATCTTATGCATCTCATTTCAATTTCCCCAGTCCCATATCATATAGTAGTATGATAACCATATCTTTCATAATATATAGCCATTAATTTTTTCTCTTAAAGGGAAAAATGATGCCCAATCTGAGAATCTATGAGATTCCATGTGACTAGAGACCTAAGGAGCCAGTCACAGTGAAGATATCTTCTTCAATAATATTTTGGGTATTATTTTACTCTATATGTTTAAAGTAAGCTCTTTTGACTAATTTCCCATATTGTTCACCAGCAATTTATTTTTCTCTAATGTACATCAGAGTAAGAGAGTCAATTTTTTGGTAAATATCAAAGGCCTTAAGGCATATGGATTGACACAATAATAATTGAAAAAAACCTTCTACCTCTGTGAATCTGTGATTTTGCTTAGTGTACAGCAGACACAAAAAATGTGAAAAACAGTATAATTCTTTGAAGAAATCAATGCATTTAGAAAAGGAAATGCCATGGCTAATACTTAAAATCAGTCAATCAAGTCAAGATAAATAAATAAGTAATAGAACTTAGGAGTCATAGGATTGCTTAGCTGTATTCAAGCTACCTCTCCTAACAGTTCATGGCTATGCATGTGGCCCCATGTTTTCAAATATAAGATCATCACTGATTTTCAGTAATTCCTTCTAAAAGTATTAGAGTCTTTGAATGCAATCTTGAAAGAGAAAAAATATTCCACAAACATGAAAAAATACATATACCATATAAAACTGTGTAATGCCTCAATTAGTTGCTGCAAGGTGGAAATAAGGCTGTTATTGTAGTTCCAACTTATCTAAGGTTTGTTGAGGGAATATAAGGGGAAGACTATAGTCTTAACTCATGAAAAGTGATTAGACAGAAGTATCCTAGAAGGAAGAAAAATATAATAGGAAGAAGAACTTTTTTTTATAATATAGTCCTACAGCTGTAAGTTATTCAACCAAAGAGGTAAGGAGAAAAGAGGAAAAACTGATATTCATGGACTATGCAAAGGAATTTGCAAGAAAACTTTTACAATTAAATTAGAATTAATGTATCTGGATCTGAATTGAACAGGCAAGAAGAGTGAATTGATCAATGACTAAGACCAGATATTGGGATCAAACCATGTAAAGCACAGCAATTGGCAAACATTTAGGACCAAAAAAATAATCATAAATTAAAAACAATATTCAGGGAGCTGGGTCTCAACTTAGAAGGATGTGTTGAGGGACAGGGAATAGTGTGCTTGTCCTGGAGGAAGAGGATTAGAATTTGTTTGTTTCAAGAAAGTAAAACTACAGTTATCTAGAGCTGATTTTTTTCCCTTTTAAATCTATGACAAAATTGATTTAGAAGAAAGGAAAATAACTTAGACTACTACTAGTACAAATTCAACTATAAAGTAGAATAGAGTTGAAGAATGAATGAGAAACAGAATTCAAAATTTGCTGCATATAATAAAATCACATAAAACATAAAGACACACAGGAATTTAAAATGAACCAATAGAGTAAAGTTGATTAAATCTGAAAAAACCAAGGAGTGGCAATCATGCTTTCCAATCAGTATCCAGGACTAAAAATGGACACAGTAACGCAAAGGGAGACAAACAGGAACTTACATTATGTTTAAAAACACCAGATTATGAAAAATTTCTTTATTTTTCATCATTTTTTCATGAATTTCTATTACATTATTCCTTATATGGAATAATAGTAATAATAATAATAATAGTAATAATAATAGTAATAGTTTGTTTAATAATTTTTAGTTTCTAAATGAATTTATGAATTCTTTATGGTCTATAACATGCACAACTAATGAGAACATTCCAGATGATGATGAAAAATTGCATAGTCTTTAAAGTTTTCAAAAGTCTAGAATACTTAGATTTGCAGACAATTTGTTCCAATAGCCATGAAGGCTGCTAATGCATGTTCTTTGGAGCACTCAGAGTTTGGGTGGACATCAAAGATGCCAAGACCATCCCCTGTTCCCCAGACCATCACCAATTGTCATGATGTTTTGGTTTTTTTTTTCCTACCACTGAACTTTGATGACTGGAAAAGAGAAAAAGACTGGTGATTTCAACAAGCCCACCTCAAATCCAATTCATGCTCCAGTCAAGACATTTCTCATTTCTGATGTCATTGGTCCTCTTGAAAAAATGAGGAATAACAACACCAATTTCTTTGTAAAACATAGTCTTATAAGGTTACCCAGAACAAAGAAAATTCAAATAATTTGCTGAAGGTTACATAGTTGGTATGTGTTGTAGACAGGATTTGAACCCATCTTTCTGATTCCATATTAAACATTCTATTTACTTTGTCTGTCAAATAAGATCAAGAGTCATATACATATATGTGTGTACGTATGCATACAATATGTAAATATATGTACGCATAAAGCATATATACATACATTAATGCTTATATTTATGAATGCATATATATATATATATATACACATATTTTGGTGAGGGGAGAATTGGGTGCTTGTTGGAAAGTGTGTGTTCTGACAAGACAAAGTGTGTTATTAAAAACAATGAAAAATGATGCTGTAGACCCTACTGTCAGAAGCCTGATAAGTTTCTTCTACAAGAAGCCTTTTCCTGATCTTCCTTAATCTTATTGCCTTCATTATTAACTATTTTCAATTTCTCCTGGCTATATCTTATTTGCTCTTATTAATTTACATATTATGTCTTCCATTAGGCTGTTCTCTTTTTAAGAGTAGTGGACTAATTTGGGGTGGAAGGAGAGGCTTGTTTTTTTTCCTTTTTTTTTTTTATACCTATCACTTAGCACAGTGCCTGATACATGGTAAGGGCTTATATAAAGCTGCTGAGTTGACTTATCTACTCCTAATCCCCTTAACAAAAAAAAAAAAAAAAAAAAACAGATGATGATTTAGAAAGATTAAATGTTAAAAAAATCTTTATATTTATGTTAATTTATGATGTCTTTTACAAAATAATCACCCCTTAAATTAATGGGTTTTTTTATAGTCTGGAATCATTGAAGACCTAAATATCATAACATAATATAGAACATGGAGAAGACAAAATTTTAGTCTGAATTCTTACAAAGAAACATAATTGCATTAATGCATAATTCTGAGGTGTTTCTTGCCATGCTGACAAATGAATTTTAATTTCTCTAAGGGATCATTTGAATAGCAAGAATAAAAAAGCTGAGAACTTTAAGTTTGGAAATTCTTGAAAAATAAAATTATAACAATCAAGGAAGGGGACAAAATGATTCCTAAAGACCTGTGAAATGCTTCAAAGATTTGACAAGAAGTAGCAATAGTTATTTGAGAAGTATGTCCCAATAGTACTAGCCATAGCAAAATCCTATTTTTTTTATCATCTTGTGGAAATTACATGGGAAGTAAGGCAAGAATTGCAAACTGTCAGTTTGGAAGAAAGTTAAGTAATTTTACTAATACTTATAATGCCTTAATTATAATAGCAAAATAAAGTATTTTATGTAAGCATATTGCCAAATGTAAGCTAATGAGCATGAACTAAAAGATGATGTGAGGTCATTGTCACTGCTGTTATTAGAAATTGTTACTAGAAATGTTAACTTTAGCAAAAAGAGAAGAAAAAGAAATTGAAAGAATTAGAATAGGCAGTGAAAAAACAATGCTATCGGTCTTTGCAGGTGATATGTTAGGACAAACACACACACACGTTAGAAAATTCTAGAGAATTAACCAAAAAAACCTACTTGTAATAATTAACAACTTTAGCCAAATTGCAGGATATAAATTAACTCACATAAATCAACCATACAAAGCTCAGCATCAAGATATAGAAAAGATAAATTCCACTAAAAGCAATTAGACAACATAAAATATTTGGGAGTTTCCTTGTCACGACAAACCTAGGAACTGTATGAACACAATTACAACACACTTTTCATACAGATAAAGCCAGATGCCAATAACTGGGAAAATATCAGTTGCTCATGGGTAGGCTGAACTAATGTAAATAAAATGATAATTCCACCTTAATTAACTTACTTATTTAGTGCCATACCAATAAAACTACCAAAATTTATTTTACCCAGCTAGAATAAATTGATAACACAATTCATCTGGAAGAACAAAAGGTGCAGAATATCAAGAGAATTAATGAAAAAGAATTCAAGGGAAGGTGGCCTAACTTTACCAGATATAAAATTGTCTTATAAAGTAGCAAACCATCAAAACTGCATAGCACTGGCTAAGAAATAGAGTGGTGGAAAAACAGCATAGGTTAGGTACTTAAGACACAGTAGCCAATGACAATAGTAATCTACTTTTTGATAAATCCAAAGACCCCTTCAGGGATAAGAATTATCTATTTGGTGATGACTTCTGGGACAACTGAAAAAGAGCATAGCAGAAACTAGGAATAGACCAACACCTTATACCACATACCAAGATAAGGTCAAAATGGGTACATGATTTAAACATAAAGGGTGATAACAAGCAAATTAGGAAAGCAAGGGATAGTTCAACTATCAGATCTATGAAAAAGGTAAAAAAATATGACAAAATTAGAGATGGAAAATATAATGAAATGCAAATTGGATAATTTTGATTACATTAAATTAAAAAAGTTTTTGCATAAACAAATGAAAGCAACCAAGATAAGGAGGGAAGCAGAGGAATGGGAAACAATTTTTACACTCCATATCTCTGATAAAGGCTTCATTTCTAAAATATATAGAAGCTGAGTCAAATTTATAAGATTATAAGTCATTCCCCAATTGATTAATGGTCAAAGGACAAGAACAGGTGGTTTTCATATGAAGAAAAATCTATAGTCATATGAAAAAATGCTCAAAATTACTATTGATTAGAGAAATGCAAATTAAAACAACTCTGAGGTACCACCTTATACCAATCTGTTTGGCTAATATGGCAAAAAGGGAAATCATTAAATGTTGGAGAAGATATGGAAAAAATTGGAAAACTAATGCACTGTTGGTGAAATAGTGAACTAACCCAATTATTGTGGAGAGCAATTTGGAACTATGTCCAAAAAGATATAAAACTATGCTTACCTCTTTCTCAAGCAATATCACTACTAAGTTTATATCCCAAAGAGATCATAAAAAGAAAAAAGGACCTACATGTACAATAAATATTTATAGCTGGTCTTTTTGTGGTACAAAGAATTGGAAATTAAGGGAATGCTCATCAATTGGGGAATGGCTGAGCAAGATGCACTACATGAATGTAATGGAATACTATTGTTCTATAAGGAATGATGAGCTAACAGATTTCAGAAAATCCTAAAAATCTTCCATCAACTGATGCTTAGTGAAGTCAATAGAACTAGTAAAACACTGAACAAAGTAATAGCAATGTTGTGTGATGATCACCTTTGATAGATTTAGCTCTTCTCAGCAACACAATGATCTAAGACAATTCCAAAAGACCCATGATGGAAGATGTTATCCATATTCAGAGAAAGAACACTGGAGTCTGAAGGCAGATTGAAGTGTACTATTTCTCTCTCTCCTTTTTGTGTTTTTTCTTTCTCATGACTTTCCTCTTTTGTTCAGATTCCTCTTTCATGGCATGACTTGTATGGAAATGTGTTTAATATGATTTTACATGTATTGCCTATATCAGCCTGTCTTCGAGATTGGAGAGGGGAGGGAGGGGAAAATATTTGGAACTCAAAATCTTATAAAAATAAATGTTGAGGCAGAGCCAAGATGGTGGAGTGAGAGCACATACCCACTTAAGCTCTACCACAAATTCAGATACCTCTAAAAAGAGAATCTGAGCAAATTTTAGAGTGGGAGAATCCACTAAGAGACAGTGTTGAATGTTTCCAGACCAGGACAGCCTAGAAAGTCGATGGGAAGAATGTGTTACATGGGGCTGGAGTAGCACAGAGTACACAAGCTGCACCAGTGCAGTACACGTCATAGCTGAGGGCCAGGACAGACTGAAGAAGAAGGAGCAGTGCTGGTTCTCAAACATATCAGTCTAGGACAGGAGTCTAGTGGAACTGGGTGAGAGACAAGTGCAGGACCACTGGTAACAGCACCAGGTGCTTCTGAGACTATCAGCCCACAGATTAAATGTCTATAAGTCACCTACTTGAGCTTCCAGGAGCCAAGAGAGCAGAGTGATCTGTAAGTGCTCTCTTCCTTCCCTTGTTGACCTTGAAAAACCCGGACAATATTTCCCCAGGAATATTTCTGAAATAGTGGCATCAGCCAACAGGGTAAACAGTCTCTTTGCCCATGAGGCCAGGAAAATTGCAAAGAGGAGGGTCCTTCTTGCTGTGGTTGAAGGGGACTAGTGTGGGACCAGAGCTGTCCTGGACAGCCCCACTTCAGTGAACTGAAAGGAGATCCTGAGCCCCAGGGGGGTGGAGGCCATAAATGCCAACAACAGGACCCCAGACTTGCCTTATCAGAGCCAGGGGAATTGAGAGGACACTAGTACAGATGGGGTTCATCAAACACTGAGCCTGCCAGTACTCTAGCTCAGGAGAGGAGACCTCCTACAGCCAGACCACCCTTCCTCCACACTTCACACAGCAAGTTATAGGGTAATTCTGGTGAAAACTCAGAAAGATTTCATCTGGCTCCTGCCTTGGCACACCAGCCTGCTCAGCACGAGGTGAACTGCAGCATTCTAGCTTCAAGTTGAAAGAACCAGAGACCACAATACACAAAATCTCAAGGTCTCAGTACAAGAAATGTGGAACGGGACATACACATAGCTCCGAACCCACAACCCACAGAACGGCTAGAGGGGATCAACTCACAGTGAATTCTGCACCCAGAGGCCACGGAATATTGGAGCAAGGGAGATTTCTGTTCCAGAGAGACCTGCAAACCTCTCGTGGGGGGTGCTTCGCACTGCAGACTGGGCACCGGGACTGGGAGCTGAGTGCAGCCTTGCAGCGGCCGCGACACCATGAGGAAAAGATCCGAGTGGGCTTCAGGGACGGGATCTCCAGCGGCGGCACAAGCCCCTCCACCCACAGGTGATGGGGGTCAGTGAGAGAGTCTCTTTGGAGGGTCGAGAGGGGAGTGGGGTGCCCCCGTGGCTCAGGCCCCCTCGGAGATAGAAGCTGAGAGGCAGTTGCAGACAGGGGCTCCCCAAGTGGGCGGGAGACTGGATCCATTGTGGAAGGTCTGTACATAAACCCCCTGAGGGAACTGAGCCTGAGAGGCAGCCCTGCCCCAACCTGACCATCTGAACTTAATTCTCACACTGAATAGCAGCCCTGCCCCCGCCAAAAGCCCTAAGGCGGGAAGCAGCATTTGAATCCCAGTCCCCAAACGCTGGCTGGGAGGACCAGGAGGCAAGGTGGGTGTGAGGAGAATATTCAGAGGTCAAGTCACTGGCTGGAAAAATGCCCAGAAAAGGGAAAAGAAATAAAACTATTGATGGCTACTTTCTTGGACAACAGACATTTCCTCCCTTCCTTTCTGATGAGGAAGAAAAATGTTTACCATCAGACAAAGACACAGAAATCAAGGATTCTGTGTCCCAGCCCACCCAATGGGCTCAGGCCATGGAAGAGCTCAAAAAGAATTTTGAAAATCAAGTTAGAGAGGTGGAGGAAAAACTGGGAAGAGAAATGAGAGGGATGAAAGAGAAGCATGAAAAGCAGATCAGCTCCCTGCTAAAGGAGAACCAAAAAAATGTTGAAGAAATTAACACCTTGAAAACTAGCCTGACTCAATTGGCAAAAGAGGTTCAAAAAGACAATGAGGAGAAGAATGCTTTCAAAAGCAGAATTAGCCAAATGGAAAAGGAGATTCAAAAGCTCACTGAAGAAAATAGTTCTTTCAAAACTAGAATGGTACAGATGGACGCTAAGGACTTTATGAGAAAGACAGATATCACAGAACATAGCGAGAAGATTGGAAAAATGGAAGATAATGTGAAATATCTTATTGGAAAAACAACTGACCTGGAAAATAGATTCAGGAGAGACAATGTAAAAATTCTGGGACTACCTGAAAACCATGATCAAAAGAAGAGCCTAGACATCATCTTCCATGAAATTATCAAGGAAAACTGCCCTGAGATTCTAGAACCAGAGGGCAAAATAAATATTCAAGGAATCCACAGAACACCGCATGAAAGAGATCCAAAAAGAGAAACTCCTAGGAATATTGTGGCCAAATTCCAGAATTCCCAGGTCAAAGAGAAAATATTGCAAGTAGCTAGAAAGAAACAATTCAAGTATTGTGGAAATACAATCAGGATAACACAAGATCTAGCACCCTCTACATTAAGGGATCGAAGGGAATGGAATAGGATATTCCAGAAGTCAAAGGAACTAGGATTAAAACCAAGAATCACCTACCCAGCAAAACTGAGTATAATACTTCAGGAGAAAAAATGGGCTTTCAATGAAATGGAGGATTTTCAGGTTTTCTTGATGAAAAGACCAGAGCTGAAAAGAAAATTTGACTTTCAAACACAAGAATGAAGAGAACCATGAAAAGGTGAACAGCAAAGAGAAATCATAAGGGACTTACTAAAGTTGAACTGTTTACATTCCTACATGGAAAGACAATATTTGTAACTCTTGAAACATTTCAGTATCTGGGTACTGGGTGGGAGTACACACACACACACATGCACACACGCACACGTACATAGAGACAGAGTGCACAGAGTGAATTGAACAGGATGGGATCATATCTTAAAAAAAAATGAAATCAAGCAGTGAGAGAAAAATATTGGGAAGAGAAAGGGAGAAATTGAATGGGGCAAATTATCTCTCATAAAAGAGTCAAGCAAAGACTTATTAGTGGAGGGATAAAGAGGAGAGGGGAGAGAAAAACATGAAGTTTACTCTCATCACATTCCACTAAAGGAAAGAACAAAATGCACACTCATTTTGATAGGAAAATCTATCTCACAATACAGGAGAGTGGGGGACAAGGGCACAAGCAGGGTGGGGGGGAGGATAGAGGGGAGGGCATGGGGAGGAGAATGCAATCCGAGGTTGACACTCATGGGGAGGGAAAGGATCATAAGAGAATAGAAGTAATGGGGGACAGGATAGGATGGAGGGAAATATAGTTAGTCCTATACAACACAACTAGTATGGAAATCATTTGCAAAACTACACAGATTTGGCCTATATTGAATTGCTTGTCCTCCAAAGGGAAGGGGTGGAGAGGGAGGGAGCTAAAGAAGTTGGAACTCAAAGTGTTAGAATCAACTGTAATGTTCTTACCACTAAGAAATAAGAAATACAGGCTAAGGGGTAAAGAAAGCTATCTGGCCCTACAGGACAAAAGAGAAGACGGAGACAAGGGCAGAGAGGGAGCATAGAAGAGAGAGCAGATTGGTCACAGGGGCAATTAGAATGCTTGGGTTTGGGGGGGGAGGGGATAAAAGGGGAGAAAATTTGTAACCCAAAACTTTGTGAAAATAAATGTTAAAAGTTAAATAAAAAAAGAAAAAAGAAAAAAAAGAAATGTGGAACGGAACCTCCTAGGCCCTAGAAGCAGAGATCCACTTTAAAAGCCAGAAGAAAGGCAATCATCTCTAGCAAGAAGCAAACCAAAAAAGAAAAGACCATAGAATCTTTCTATGAGGATGAAGAACAAAACTCAAATATAGAAGAGATCAGTATTGAGACTATATTCCCATCTGAAATCTCAGAAAGGAAGATGAACTGGTCTCAAACCCAAAAAGCATACTTAGAAGAGCTCAAGAAGGATTTTAAAAGCCAAATTAAGGAGGTAGAAAAAAATTGACCAATGATTTTAAAAATACGAAAAAAGAGTTCACTGAAGAGAACAGCTCCTTAAGAAGGAAAATTGGACAAATGGAAAAGGAAGTACAATACCTAACTGGATAAAATTACTCCTTAAAAGAAACAATGGGTCAAATGGAAAAAAGAGATGATAAAAAATGTGATTTATGGGTGTGAAGAGATTGTAACGGGTGACGCGAAAAGGAGGCAGAACAAAGATAAGTTACATCTCAAGAAGACGCACTAAAACGTATTACAGTAGAGGGAAAGACGGTAGAGAGATAAGAACTGTTTGGGATTTATTCTCATCTGATTTGATTCAAGGAGGGAACAACAAACTCAGTAAAGTATAGAAATCTATCTAGCTCTATAGGCAGTAGGAGGGGAAGGGGAAAGAAAAGACTCAGAGGCTAAAAGGTAGGGAAGAAATAGTAAGGGAAAGGAGGAGTAAAAGGGAGTGGCACTGAAACAAGGGAGGGAAAACTGAGGGAGGCAGTGGTCAAAAATTAAAACTCTATTGTGGAGGGGAAGGGAGAACTAAAAGCATAAACAGAGGGAAAGAGGATGGAAGGAAAGACACAGATAGTAATCATAATGTGAATGGGATGCACTGTTCCATAAAATGGGGGCAGATAGCAGAATGGATTAAAAACTATAACCCAACAATGTATTATTTACAAGAAACACGTTTGAAAAGGGGGATACACATAGGGTAAAGGTAAAATGTAGAAGCAGAATATATGATACTTCAGCTGAAGAAAAAAAAAAACAGGCATAGCAATCCTAATCTCAGATAAAACAAAAGCAGAAATAAATTTAATCAAAAGAGATAAGGAAGGAAACTATATCCTGCTAAAAGGCACTAAAGACAATGAAGCAATATCATTACTAAACATATATGCAACAAGTGGTATAGCATCCAGATTCTTAGAGGAGAAGTTAAGGGAGCCTCAGGAAGAAATAGAAAGCAAAACTATACTACTAGGTGACCTCAACCTACCCCTCTCTGACCTTATTAAAGCTAACCTCAAAGTAAAAAAGAAAGATCTTAAGGAGGTGAATAAAACTCTGGATAAGGTAGATATAATATGTCCCTGGAGAAAATTGAATGAGGATAGAAAGGAATACACCTTTCCTCAGTGATACATGGCACATATACAAAAATTGACCATGTACTAGGGCATAAAATCATCATAATCCAGTGCAGAAAAGCAGAGATAGTCAATGCATCCGTCTCAGATCAAAATGCAATAAAAACTATATGTAATAAAAGACCATGGAAAAATAAACCAAAAATTAATTGGAAAGTAAATATTCTAATCCTAAAGAATGAGTGGGTTAAACAACTAATCACAGAAACAACCAATAATTCATTCAAGAGAATGATAATATTTAGACAACCTACCAAAGCTTATAAAATACTGCAAAAGGAGTTCTTACGGGAAGTTTTATATCATTGAAAGCCTATATGAATAAAATAGAGAAACAGGAAATCAATTAACTGGGCATGCAGCTGAAAAACGTAGAAAAAGAACAAATTGAAAATCCCCAAGTAAATGCCAAATTTGAAATACTATAACCCAAAGGAGAGATTACTAAAGTTGAAACTAAAAAAAAACTATTGAACTAATAAATAAAGCTAAGTGTTGGTTTTATAAAAAAAAAATTGGTAACCTTTTGGTCAATTTGATGTTAGAAAAAAAAGAAAGAAGAAAACCAAATTACCAATGTCAAAAATGAAAAGGCCTCACTCACCTCCAACAAGGAGGAAGTTAAAACAGTAGTTAGAAAGTATTTTGCCCAACTGCATCCCAACAAATTTGACAATCTAAGTGAGATGGATAAATATTTTTTAAAATATCAATTGACCAGATTAACAAAAGAGGAAGATAAATACATAAATAACTCCATCTCAGAAAAGGAAATTGAATAAACATCAATGCATTCACTAGCAAAACATCACCAGATGGATTTACAAGTGAATTCAATCAAACATTTAAAGAACACTTAAGCATTATGGACCTATTTCTGTAATGAATATAGATACAAAAATTATAAATAAGATATTAGCAAAAAGAATACAGCAACTTATCACGAGAATAATACATTATATTCTGGTAGGATTTATACCAGCAATGCAGAACTGGTTCAGTATTAGGAAAACTAATTACTGATTGCATCATTACTGATTGTATCAACAAAAAAACTAACAGAAGCCATATGATTATCTCACTAGATGCAGAAAAACATTTGAAAAAATGCAACATCCATTCCTATTGAAAATACTGAAGACCATAGGTATAAATGGAGTCTTCCTTCAAATAATGAGCAGTATCTACCTAAAACTATAAGCAAGCATCATATGCAATGGAGATAAACTGGGTGCAATTTCAATAAGAGCAGCAGTGAAACAAGGATGTCCATTATCACCACTGTTATTCAATATGATACTAGAAATGTTAGCTTTATCAATCAGAGAAGAAAAAGAAATCAAAGGAATTAGAATAGTCAAAGAAGAAACTAAGTTTTCATTTTTTGCAGATGATATAATGACATACTTAGAGAATCCTAGAGAATCAAGTAAAAAACTACTTAAAATAATAAACAACTTTGGCAAAGTTACAGGTTACAAAACAACCCCACATACATAACCAACAACAAGAGATAGAAAGAGAAATTCCATTTAATACTACAGTAGACATTATGCAATATCAGAGTCTACCTGCCAAAACAAAACCAGGGAGTATATGAACACAATTGCTAAAGACTTTTCACACAAGTAAAGTCAGATCTAAGTAAATAGAAAAACATCAGTTGCTCATGGGTAGGCCAAGTTAATATAATAAAAATGACAATTCTACCTAAATGAATTTACTTATTCAGTGCCATACCAATCAAACTACCAGACAATTATTTTTTAGAACTAGAGAAAGCAATATCAAAGTTCATCTGGAAGAACAAAATGTCCAGAATATCAAGGGAATCAATGAAAAGAAATGCTCCATAAGGTGTCCTAGGCATACTAGAGCTCAAATTATACTCAATTTTATACTAATTATACAAATTATACTCAATTATACTCAAATTATAAAGCAGCAATCATCAAAACCACTTGGTACTGGTAAAGAAATAGAGGAGTAGACCAGTGAAATAGGTTAGATACACAAGACACAGTAGTCAATGACTATAGCAGTCTACTGTTTGATAAACGCAAGGACCCCAGATTCTGGGATAACAACTCATAGTTTCACAAAAACTGCTGAGAAAACTGGATAACAGTGCAGCAGAAACTAGGCATAGACCAATGCCTGACACCTGACACAAGAATGAAGTTCAAATGGATACATGATCTATGTATAAAGACTGGTAGTATAAACAAATTAAGGGAGCAAGGAGTAGTGTATTTTTCAGATTTATGGAGAATGAAGAAATTTGTGACCAAACAAGAGATAGAGAACATCAAAACGTGCAAAATGGATAATTTTGATCACATTAAATTGAAAAAGTTTTGCACAAACAAACGTAATACTCCCAAGATTATGAGGGAAGCAGAAAACTGGGAAGGAATTTTTTCAACTAATGTTGAGGAAGAAATTAAAACAATAATAAGAAATTACTTTGCCTAACTCTATGTCCATAAATTCGACAATCTAAATGAGAAGGATGATTATTTTAAAAAATACAAATTGCCCAGTAACCCCATCTCAGAAAAAGAAATTGAAGAAGCCATCAATGAACTCCCTAAGAAAAAAATCTCCAGGGCCTGATGGATTCACAAGTGAATCTATCAAACATTTAAAGAACAGCTAATTCCAAAACTATACGGACTATTTGGGAAAATTGGGGAAGAAGGAGTCCTCCCAAATTCTTTTTATGATACAAATATGGTTTGGATACCTAAACCAGGAATACATAAAACAGAGAAAGAAAATTATAGACCAATTTTTTTAATGAATATAGATGCAAAAATTTTAAATCAGATTTTAGCAAAAAAAATACAGCAACCTATCACAAGAATAATACCTTATGATCAGGTAGGATTTATACCAGAAATGCAGGGCTGGTTCAATATTAGGAAAACTATTAACATTATTGATCATATTAACAACAAAGCTAACAGAAACCACATGATTATCTCAATAAGATGCAGAAAATGCTTTTGACAAAATAGAACACCCATTATTATTGAAAACACTGAAGAACGTAGGAATAAATGGAACTTTCCACAAAATAATAAGCAGTATCTACCTAAAACCTTCAGCAAACCTTATATGCAATGAGGATAAGCTAGATGCATTTCCAATAAGATCAGGAGTGAAACAAGGATGTTGATTCTCACCACTATTATTCAATATGGTACAAGAAATACTAGCTGTAGCAATAAGAGAAGAAGAGAAAATTGAAGGAATTAGAATAGGCAAAGAAGAAACTAAGTTATCACTCTTTGCAGATGATGTGGTGATATACTTAGGGAATCCCAGAGAATCAAGTAAAAAACTACCTGAAATAGTCAGCAACTTTGGCAAATTTTCAGATTACAAAATAAATGCACACAAATCCTCTGCATTTCTATGAGTTACTAACAAAGCCCAATAGCAAGAGGTAGAAAGAGAAATCCCACTTAAAGCTATGAAAGGTACTATAAAATATTTGGGAGTCTACCTGCCAAAAAAACCCAGGGGCTATATGAACACAATTTAAAAATACTTTTCACACAAATAAAGTCAGATCTAAGTAAGTGGAAAAACATCAGTTGCTCGTGGATGGGCTGAGCCAATATAATAAAAATGACAATTCTACCTAAATTAATTTACTTATTCAGTGATGTACCAATCAAACTATCAGACAATTATTTTGTAGAGCTAGAAAAAATATCAAAATTCATCTGGAAGAACTAAAGGTCCAGAATATAAAGGGAACTAATGAAAAGAAATGCCCAAGAAGGTGGCTTAGCTCTACCAGATCTCAAATTGTATTATAAAGCAGCAATTATCAAAACCACTTGATTCTGGGTAAGAAACAGAAGGGTAGATCAGTGGATCAGTACCCAAGACACAGTAGTCAATGAATATAGCAAAGTACTGTTTGGTAAACCCATGTACCCTAGCTTCTGGGATAAGAACTTACTGTTCAACAAAAATTTCTGGGAATACTGGATGGATGACAGTATGGTGGAAACTAGATATAGACCAATTCCTGACACCGTACACAAGAATGAAGTCCAAATGGGTACATGATCTAGGTATAAAACTGATACTATAAACAAATTAGTAGAGCAAGGAATAGTATATTTATGAGATTTATGGAGAAGGGAAGATTTTCAACTAAACAAGTGATAGAAAACATTATGAAATGCAAAATGAATAATTTTGATTACATTAAAATTGAAAAGTTTTTGTACAAACAAACCCAATGCAACCAAGATTAGGAGGGAAGCAGAAAGCTGGGAAAGAATTTTTGCAACTAGAGTCTGTGATAAAGCCCTCATTTCTAAAATATATAGAGAACTGAGTCAAATGTACAAGAATACAAGTCTTTCCCTAACTGATAAATGGTCAGAGGATATGAACAGGCAATTTTGAGAGGAATAAATCAATGCTATCTATAGTCATAGGAAAAAATGCTCTAAATCACTATGAATGCGTGTGTGTGTGTGTGTGTGTGTGTTCGTCCTTCATTGCCAAAGAAGACCATGCCATCAGAGAAATGATGACATGACTTGCACTTGACTTTGTTGGGTTTTTTTTTTTTTTGAGTAAGGAAAGGCTGTGCAGATCACTAGTCTCACTTCTCCTCCAGAGCCATCTGAATCCAGTGACCAGATATTCATCAGGATAACTGGAGATGACCCAGAATGAGGCAATTGGGATTAACTGACTTGCCCAAGGTCACACAGCTAGTGAGTGTCAAGTGTCTGAGGTGAGATTTGAACTCAGGTCCTCCTGACTCCTGCACTGGTGCTCTATCCACGGCACCACTTAGCTGTCCTCTAAATCACTATTGATTAGAGAAATGCAAATCAAAACAACTCTGAGGTACCATATCACACCTATCAGATTGGCTAGCATGACAAAACAGAAAGATAATAAATGTTGGAGAAGTTGTGAGAGAGTTGGGACACTAACTCATTTTTGGTGGAGCTGTGAACTGATTCAACCATTCTGGAGAGCAATTTGGAACTATGCCCAAAGGGCTACAAAAATGTGCATACCCTTTGACCCAGCAATATTGCTTCTAGGACTATATCCCAAAGAGATCATAAAAGTGGGAAAAGGTCCCACTTGTACAATAATATTTACAGCAGCCCTCTTTGTGGTGGCCAAGAACTGGAAATTGAGGGGATATCAATCAATTGGAGAATGGCTCAACAAGTTATGGTATATGAATATAATGGAATACTATTATGCTATAAACAATGATCAACAAGAGTACTTCAGAGAAGCCTGGAAGGATTCATATGAACTGATGCTAAGTGAAATGAGCAGAACCATGAGAAGATTGTACATAGTATCAGCCACATTGTGCAAGGACTGTTTCTCTTAGACCTTGACCTTCACTGCAATGCAAGGACCTAAAACATTCCCAAAGAACTCTGGAGGCAAAATGCCATCGACATCCAGAGAAAGAACTATGGAATCAGAACACAGAATGAAGAAGAATATTTTCTCTTTGGTTACATTTTGTTTTGGCTTGTTTTTTTCTTATAATTTCTCCCATTCATTTTAATTCTTCTATGCAACATGAGTAATGTGAAAATGTGGCTAATAAGGATATATGTGTAGACACCATATAAGATTGCATGCCATCTCAGGGATGGAGGAGCCAAAAATCTAAGACTTATGTAAGTGATTATAGAAAACTGAAAACAAATAAATTAATTTCAAAAATAGATGCTGAAAATTAAAAATTAAAAAAATAAAACTAAAGAGATGGTGACCAGTTATCTATTAGGAACTGTGAGCCCCCTGAGAAAGTATTCTGTATTCAGTGGAGGCATGTATAGAAAACTACCTGTACAAAAAAAAATTCACAATTTATAGCTGTGATATAGATATAGAGATACGAGATCAGTGAAGTATGATAGGAAATTGAATATGTCCAAAAAATGAAAGTTTCACTTGATGAAAATTAAAATTGTAAACAATTGTAAAAGGGACTTGACAACAAAACATCATTTGTGCTGTGCCCATGGATGATTATGATTGAGGCAACGGTACACTCAGCTTTCAGGGAAGGAGCTAGAGCAAGTGCTCAACATTGAAGACATAAAATCCATAAGCAACTATTCTTCATAAGTCTAACCACTGTCCCTATCCATAATTTTTATCTCTGCAAATCACCCCTTATTATTAGCATGGCATAATTGACATGTAATTATTCAAGCCTCCTAACCTTCCTCACAGGCTTGTTTTGAGGATTAAATGACAGGATATTTCTAAAGTGCTTTGTGTAGCACCTGACACATAGCAAGTATTTAATAAATGTTTGTTCCCTTCTGTCTCTCCCTGAAAACTCTGGCTGTAACCTACCTTTCTAATCATAGTTTCTTTTACTTCTTTACTACTACTCTGTACTCTACAGGGACTGAAATAGTTACAATTTTCTAAATTTATTCCAACTAATACTTACTATGAACAAGGCACTTTATTAGGAGATACAAGAACAAATTAAAAACAAGCCTGAAGTTTTTCTTCCCTCCACACTTTTCCATAATCTCTTCTTATCAGAATTAAAGGCCCAACTCAGATTCCTTTTCCATGATTTCTACTCTGATTTCATAGGCAGAGGTGAAATCATATCCCTTCTGAACTCCTATGGCAATTTGTAGTATCTTTCACATGCCTCATCACATTTTGCCTTGTATTAGAGTTTGTTTTGTTTTGTTCTGTACTTTGTTTGTTTGTTTCTTTGGTTTTCCACATATATCTTCTCCCTGAGTAGATGATGGAAAAGGGGATTGGGAAGAACAGGATCCATGCATTGTGTATATTTATACAGCCTACATAGTACAGTGTTTCAAACTGGTATATACTTTTTCTCTCATGGACAAGTACATATCAGTTTCTTCCATGTGCTTCTTCAGGAACTCTTATTATTATCTCTTGATCTATTGTCTTCTCCCAACATCCCCACCCATAGGCTTAATGGGTAGTAAATTTCTAGTTCTGCCATGTACTTCTGCCTCAAATCCCATTAATCTCTGATTAATGATCCAATGGAGGCATATATAGGAAATTGTTGCTCTAGGAAAATTTCAAAATATGTGTGAAATTCTGTGTGTGTGTGTGTGTGTGTGTGT
Source organism: Notamacropus eugenii (assembly GCF_028372415.1). NCBI lineage: Eukaryota > Metazoa > Chordata > Mammalia > Diprotodontia > Macropodidae > Notamacropus > Notamacropus eugenii. The sequence continues at coordinate 670,485,245 of NC_092872.1, forward strand.
GTGTGTAAGAGTAAAAAACTCCTTCCTCCTCACTCTTATGGCATTCTAGGTAGAAGTTTGGAGGAAAAAGATAAAACAAAAGATGAAAAGAGATGGAAAAGACTAAAAGTAGTCTGTCACTCTCATATATAGGGTTTGAAAATAACACCTCCTCCAACAGGCATCTATCTTCCTTGAGACCTAACCAATCATTTAAAATATAAGCCTAAGCAAATAAGAATATGTTATAGTTTCTGTTATAGTCACAAGTTTATGTTATACTTTACTTATGGTTATATGTTATAGTGTCATTTCCTGTTATGAATGGGTCATAGATGGTCACTGAGGTGCTTTCCAACTCTTAAATTCTGTGAATCAGGACTAGTTTCCTGTCCTCCCAAAAATTTAATAATGGACATAGCCATACCCTACAGACAGCAACATAGGATCACCATATTTGCACCTGAGAACCCTTTATATAAATACAAAAACAAAAGCCTTACCACTTGCTATATATCTTTCCAAACTCTGTTTCTAATGTACAGCAGTTGATAATTTCCATTTTTCCTAATGTTCTTTGATGGTTGGTTGATTGGCTGGTTGGTTGGTTCATTGTTGTCCTTTGTTCTCAAAGAGGACCAAAATGACATCACCATGATAAAGTGAAATTTAGTGTGTCCAACTGTAGCTGATCAGACCAATATGAGCTCAGAATGCTCTACCACAGGCTGGGCACAGATAGTCCATAAGAATATTTGGGGTGGATACCTCAAATTTGTGCATCCTACATTTACTTTGTGCTGTTTCAACTCTTTTCTCATAGAGCACATCATCCTTTCTGATATGGGCACATCATGCTGAGCAGTACTGTGCCAGTGTCTCTCACACTGCACAGTCAAATCCAAAGTTCTTCAGAGAGACCTTGAGAGTGTCCTTGTATCGCTTCATCCAACCACCATGTGATTGCCTGCTCCATGTGAGTTCTCCATAAAATAGTCTTTTTGACAAACATACATTATGCATTCAAACAGCATGGCCAGCCCATCAGAGTTGTGCTCTCTGAAGCATAGTTTGAATGCTTGATAGTTCAGCTCAAGTAAGGACTTCAGTGTCTGCTACCTTATCCTGCTAGGTGATTCTCAGAATCTTCCTAAGACAGTTCAGATGGTAGCAATTCAGTTTTCTGACAAGGCTTTAGTAGACTGTCCATGTTTCACAGGCACACAACAATGAATTCAGCACAACTACTCTGTAGATCTTCAGTTTGGTAGTCAATCTAATGCCTCTTCTCTCCCAACCTTTTCTTCTTTGTTAGGCACATGTTAGAGTACATTTTATTTTTCATTTTGGTATAGGTAGAAGAATGATTCAGGTCACATAAAAATGAAATTTACAACCTTAAGGAAAATAAATTATTAATTTACTGTGGTGGCATGTATCTGTGACAAAGATCAATTACTTCCAATTAACAATGCCTTCCCAAATTTACTCTAACTATTAAGTGGGGATGTGACAGTTGATGACTCATATTTTATACATACAGTATCTGAATTGCATACCCTGGGATGAGTAAGTTTCCCTTCATAGTAAACTAATCTAATGTGTTGAAGTTACTCAAAATAGGAAGAGAAAAGCTATGAAAAAATAGAAGTAGCAAATGGGTCAGAACTTATCAAAAGCAAAGCCAAAAATAATCCATACCAAAAAAAAAAAAAAAAAAACTCATCCAACATCCTAAGAAGACTAACCCACTCAAAAGCAAGATAAGTGTTAGCTCTCACAAAATTCTTCACATTTCAAAGATTGAGTAGCAAGGGAACAAACCTTGGTGAGTATGAGAAGGCCTATGAATAAACACAGACTTAATGATGACTAATCTGTTAAAAAAAAAATCTAGCCCCTGGGACTACAGCAACCAAAAATGTTCCTTCTTACAAACTTCCCTGATCCTGTTGGTATCATTTATGACATTGGACTTATGTGAGTTACAAAAAAGCTTTTATCTTTATTCATTTGAAAGGGGGAAGTATGGAAGAATCTCTCATAAATTAAGCATAATAAAAAAGGACTAAGGTTTACCCATTTACACATCTCATTTGTTCCTGATGGGAAGAAAAATATATAAATGTTTTAGAAGCATTTTCCTTCTACTTAAAAGAGTGAGCCATTGCCAAATGTTATTATTTCAGAATCAGGTTCCTATATACAAATGAGGAGCAAAACAAAAAGAAAGAGAAATATCTCTCATGTTGTGTTGGGTATCAAAGCTATTTTTAAGGTTCAAAAAAAAATATTCATCCCAATTGCTTCCTTGGTAGTAGCTTTATCAGCTCCAGTGCAAATACTATTCTATATCATGTAAAAGATAAGAAGATGCAGAATGACAGGAACTCTTAAAGGTACTTGAGCCTCTCTGACAGGTATCCGATTCAATCTGTGCCTCAGTATGCATCTCCATTTTATCATTGCCAATAAGCTATCACCTAGCTTTTGGCTAAAGATCTCAGTTCAAGGGGAAATTATTAACTACCTCCTGAAGAAGCCTTGTCCTACTTCTGGAGATCTCTAATTGTTAGAAATTATATATCAAACTTAAATTTGCCAACTTCCAGTCACTGCTCCTAGTTAAGTGCTCTGGGGACAAATAGAACAGATTTAATCCTTCTTCTAGGTAATAATCCATCAAATATTTGAAAAGAATTGCCAGCCCCTACACGTTGTCTTCTCTAAGCTAAGTCATCCTCTTATCTTCTCCAGGAATCATCTTGAGTCTTGCTACCATCCCAGGTGCTCTCTTGTGGGTACTTCTGAGTTTCTCATTTTCTTTGGATTCTGTGTCTTTGATTGCATAATTGATCAATAAAGAGGTCCTACGTATTTCAGTCTATTTGGTACCAAGGATAAAAATCTTGCTCTGTCTACCTAGCACTATATCAACAAAACAGTTCAATTGAGAATGTAAAATTAATTCAAAGTGGGACAGAGTGATAACATGACAAAATAATCATGGTTTTTGCTGAGTTCCAGCTACATGCTGAATCTGTTGCCTGGTATATGGTAGGGGCTTAATATATGCTTGGTGAATTGAAGTCCTCTCTCTGAAATTGACTATGACTATGGTTGCACCTCTATTCTTACTTAATTCCACCCACACTTTGTTCTTAATCTTGCTGAATGTCAGCCAACTACCTTAGATCATGTTGTAAGTATACAGGAGGAATGAAAAATGTAGTTTATGGATCTGAGTGGAAAAATAGGCAGCACATTGCCTTCACTGCCATTTCTTGTTCTCAGTTTCTTATCTTCCTAGCGTTATCTCTCCAGCGTCCCTATCCCAGTTCACCTTGCCCTTCCATTGTGTCTTTTTGAAGCACAATTTTTAATTAACAAATGATCCTTGACGATTTTGTTGTTGCTGCTACTGTTTTACAGATTTTATATTTATTTATGTCTCTACATGTGCAACCCCCCTCAATAAAAGACAAATTCATCCTTGAGCACAGGGACTATATTTCTTTGTTTTCTTTAGGCCTGTTTATATAGTGTCTGGCATATAGCAGGCATGTAAGCAAATCAACAAGATTTACTGAGCTCCCACTAAGTGTCAGGCATTGTGCTAGATTTTGATGACACAAGGACAAAAAGAACAGAACTAAATCTCAAAAGCCTTATATTCTATAATGGAGATACACATCTTTGCGTGTATGTAATGTTTGTGTTTAAACACATATATACATATATAAACACATTTTATGTGTGTATATGAAAATATAAGGTAATTTGGGAGGTAAAACTTCGGGGGAAACTAAGGAAAGACTTCATGTAGTAGGTAGAACTTGAGTTGAATTTTTGAAAGAGAGAGGGTGCTTTTAGAGGCATAAGTGTGCATATGGCTGGGCATAAACTGTGCTGGACGTAAACGAAGGGAGATTTCCCTTCAGGTAAGTGGGACAATCAGTACAAAGGAAGACATAGAGCAGAATGAGTACCGTATGTAGGAATGACAATACCTATTTTCCTTTTACAATATAGTAAAGGAAGGGGAGTAATAAAACACAAGTTTGGAAAAATAGGTTTTAGAAGACTCTGGGAAGATATTGGAGTAGGTCAGAAAATTCCAAGCTCTCAAGATTTTTCCCCAGAAAAAGAGTTAAAATGGCACCTTAGGACAAACAAAGTGTGAGTGGAATTAAATAAGAATAATGACACAGCAGGGTCTTCCTGGGACAATTTGAAAAGATCAGAAGAAAAATCCCAGAACAAGGTTAGCTCCTTGTGAAGAGTAAACACTTCCAAGCTAGGTTCCATCTTAACAATGAGTGACAAATCCAGGGGTTAGTTGGTTTGAGAGGCTGCATCAGTTCCTGCAAGTAGAAGGTTAACTCTGGGGTACAGTGAGGAGATTTGGACGTTTGAGCCCTAGAAGATCGAGGTAACCTGGCAAGAAGGAACTACCACATGCCCAGTGAGTGCAGAAGTAGTGGGGCAGAAAACCCCTGGCTGCAGGCACTTACAGGTGGTTGCTCCAGGCTAGAAGGGAGAACTGAACATTCTAGGCAAGAAGCACCATTTTGCATAACCCAGGGCTAGAGGAGATTTAAAAAATTAAGCTATTACCGCAAAAAAAAATACACAGGAAAAGGAGAAAGAATCCAACCATAGAAAGCTATTGTGGAAATAGAGATGACTAGGGTTCATCTTCAGAGGAGGATACTGAAGTAAAGAAATCATCAAAGATTAATGTCAAATGGTCACCTAAAGTGAAGCCAATGAAATTATAAGAGAACAAGAAATAATAAAATAAAATATGAATAATGAAAAAATAGAAGAGGTAGTGAAAAATCTTACGAGAAAAACAACAGATTTGGAGAATAGATCAAGAAGAGAAAATATGAAAATAACTAGACTAACAAAGTCATGCTCAAAAAAGAATCTGGATACAATAATACAAGAAATAATAAAAGAAATTGTTCTGATACATTATAAGGTGAGGGGAAATAGAAATAGAAAAAAAATCATTTATTACCAATTAAAAGAGATCCTATAAGGAAAATTCATAGAAATATCGTAGTTAAATCACAGAACACCCAGCTTAAGGATAAAATATTAAAAGCATCAAGATTAAAACAATTTAAATATAGTGGAGCCATAATTAGAATCACACAAGATCTAGCAGCAGAGACATTAAAGAACCACAGGTCTTGGAACACAATATAACAAAGAAGAAAAGGACTGGGGTTCTCGCCAGAAAGATCATATCTTGTAAAATTAAATATTTTCCTGAATTTTAAAAAGAAATAGACATTTGATAAACTCTCAGACTTTCAGGACTTCCTTAAAAAATTCCTGAACTTAATACAAGATTTGCCATACAAGAACCAAGAGAAATGCAAGGTATGTACCAAACAGTGATTATCATGGATTAATAAGGAAAGATTATTTACTGTTTATATATATGAAAAATACATGTCTAAGATTCCCATTAATAATTGTGTGCTTCATAAGGAAGATTGGAGTAAATTTAACTATATTAATTTTAAAAGTAAAACCATTTAGGAACAGCCAAAATATGCAATTGTTTTAGATAAATGAAGTACAGGAGGAAGAATTGATACAAAGGAATTAAATAAAAGAGGATGACTGGTAGTTCTGGTAGCCTACTTTCATGGGGAATGGGTTTAAAAGGGAACAATACATATATATTTAGAAGAATAAAAAGTCTTCTAAATTCAGAAGAAATAAAATGGTAGGGACATAGGGAGGGGAGAGGACAAGGAAGGGACCTTTAGAGGGAAGGGTGAAGGAATAAGTAAAAGGGGGGTATAGAGGAGTGTTTAGATTTATGGGAATGGAAGGATAGGGGAGGGATCCTTGGAGGGGGCTAGGCAAGTAATATGAGGACAATGTATGGAGTAGAAGTAAAGTAGAGAGGCAGGAGGGATAGGAAACAAGAGATACAAACAAATATAAAAACAAAGATCAGGAGTAGAATATGTTTGGGAAAGTATATGTGTATATATACATACGTATACATATACATATGTATATATACACATATACTTATACATATGTATGTATATATGTATGTATGTATATATATATATGTATTTGTATATGTCTATAACTATAAAGAAACATATCCAAACTTTATTGTTGCCTAGGGGAGGGAAAGAAAGAACAAGGTAAAAAAGTATACAGCAGAGAACAAAAGAAGACTCACAAGGAAGCAAAGATGAATAATTATCAACATAACGTGTTATTTATCACACCATTTTTTTCTAAATAAAACTTTCTTTTTCCATGCTTTGAATCATCTCATGTTCTGTTTATGCACAAGATATTTTTTCTTTATATTTAAGTTCCAATATTTAAGCTTATGATGATGTTTTTATTTCTTTTCTTTATTTTATATTTGCTTTTTGTCCCACAATTTTGAAATAAAATTTAACACAATAGGTTCAAAGCAGGCTCTGAAGGGCTTTAGAAGGCAAACAAGGAATCTTATATTTGATCATACTGAGTTTATTGAGTAGGAAAGTGATATAGTATGACTCTGACTCTAGAAAAGTCACTTAGGAAGTTAAATATAGGGAAATTTGGGGAATGGAACAGATTTAAATCAGGGAGGCCAATTAAGATATTGCTCCAGTAGTCTAGATTAGAAATATAAGGGCCTGAATTATACCAATGGTCATATGATTAAGGAGAAAGAAGAAAGATATTTTAGAAATGACAGGATTTGGAAGATGGCAGAGCAGACAGACAGACCTATAAAACCTCCCCCGCATTGTCTATAAAATCCCTGTAAAAAATGACCCCAAACAAATTCTAGAGCAACAGAAGTCACAAAATGACAGAGTGAAGGAGATTTCCAGTCCAGGACAGCCTGGAAGGCCGACAGGAAGGGCCTATCACACTGGGCGTGGAACACAGCCCAGCTTGGGCTTCATGGCACAGCAGGAACAGGACCTGGAATAGGTTTCAAGGCACTACTGTCAGAAGCAATTCCCAGATTCCTCAACCCACAAATGCCACAGACAGCTTCAAAGGTCAGTGAGAAGGCTGCTTCACCCAGGAGAGGGGAATGTGGTCTGGACTGTGGGCAGCAGCCACTGCAGCTTCAGCCCTCTGCCTAGAGCCCCTTGGGGAATTGAGCTTCTGATCTGAATCTCAGCCCTCAGCTTGGCCCTGGAGTGGGGAGGAACACTGGTGTAGTCGAGCTGCAGGTAGTTGTGGTGAGGGAATACTCATTGTAGATTCTGGGAAGAAAACTTTTTGGTGGCTCCCAGACCAGTGTGCAGGCCAAGAGAGGAGCGAACACCTCTCCCCTGATTGGACCACCTTGGAGGAACTGAGAACTTACAGGTCACCGGAGTATACCCTCCTCTTGAGAGAGGATTCAAAAGTCAATTAGCTGGCTGGAAAAATGTACAAAAAGGGAGAAAAAATAAGACTATTGAAGGTTAATTTCTTGGTGAACAGGTATTTTCTTCTTTCCTTTCAGATGAGGAAGAACAATGCATACCATCAAAGAAAGTCAAGGCTTCTGCATCCAAAACCTCTAAAATAAATATGCCATGGTCTCAGGCAATGGAAAAGCTCAAAAAGGATTTTGAAAATCAAGTAAGAGAAGTGAAGGAAAACTGGGAAGAGAAATGAGAGCAATGCAAGAAAATCATGAAAAGCGAGGCAACAAATTGCTAAAGAAGACTCAAAAAATGCTGAAGAAAACACCTTTAAAAAAAGATTAACTCAGTTGGCAGAAGAGGTTCAAAAAATCAATGAGGAGAAGAATACTTTAAAAAGCAGAATTAGCCAAATGGAAAAGGACGTTCAAAAGCTGACAGAAGAAAATAATTGTTTAAAAATGTAGAATGGAGGGGGGCGGAGCCAAGATGGCAGAGTAGAAACACACAAATACGCTAGCTCCGAACCCACAGCCCATGAAATATCTGTAGTAAAGAGCTGCCAATAAATTCGGGAACAGGAGAAGCTACATAACAGCAGAGCAGATAAGATTTCTGTTCCAGAGGGACCTGCAAACCTCTCACAAAAGGTCCGTCACACTGTGGTCGCGGAGCCCAGCCCAGCCCTGCCCCGGCCCTGGCACCGAGAGGAGAAGATCTGAGCGGACTTCAGGGATGGGATCTCCAGCGGCCGCGCGGGTCCCTCCACCCACAGGTGACGGGGGTCGGTGAGAAGGTCTCTTTGGTGGTTCGAGAGGGGAGTGGGGTGCCCCCATACTCAGGCCCCCTCGGGAGGCAACAGCAGAGGCAGAAGCAGACCGGGGCTCCCCAAGCAGGCGGGAGCCCGGATCCATTGTTGAAGGTCTATGCATAAACCCCCTGAGAGAACTGAGCCTGTGAGGTGGCCCTGCCCCCACCTGAGCACCTGAACATAATCTCACACTGAATAGCAGCCCTGCCCCCACCCAGAGCATGGAGGCTGGGAAGCAGCATTTGATTCTCAGTCCCCAAGAGTGGGCTGGGAGGATCTGGAGGCGAGGTGTGTGAGGAGAATATTCAGAGCTCAAGTCACTGGCTGGGAAAATGCCCAGAAAAGGGAAAAAAATCAAGACTATAAAGGGTTACTTTCTTGGTGAGCAGGTTTCTCCTCCCCTCCCTTCTGATGAAGAAGAGCAGTGCTCACCATCAGGGGAAGACACGGAAGTCAGTGCTTCTACATCCCAGCCCACTCAATGGGATCAGTTCTGGGAAAAGGCCATAAAGAGCTCGAAAAATTTTCAAAATTATGTTAGAAAGGTGGAGGAAAAACTGGGAAGAGCAATAAAAGACTTGCAAGCAAAGTATGAACAACAGATCAGCTCCCTGCTAAAGGAGACCTAAAAAAATGCTGAAGAAAATAACACCCTGAAAAATAGGCTAACTCAATTGGCAAAGGAGGTTCAAGAAGCCAATGAGGAGAAGAATGCTTTCAAAAGCAGAATTAGCCAAATGGAAAAGGAGATTCAAAAGCTCACTGAAGAAAATAGTTCTTTCAAAATTAGAATGCAACAGATGGAGGCTAATGACTTTATGAGAAACCAAGAAATCACAAAACAAAACCAAAAGAATGAAAAAATGGAAGATAATGTGAAATATCTCATTGGAAAAACAACTGACTTGGAAAATAGATCCAGGAGAGACAATTTAAAAATTATGGGACTACCTGAAAGCCAGGATCAAAAAAAGAGCCTAGACATCATCTTTCATGAAATTATCAAGGAAAACTGCCCTGAGATTCTAGAACCAGAGGGCAAAATAAATATTGAAAGAATCCACCTATCACCACCTGAAAAAGATTCAAAAAGAGAAACTCCTAGGAATATTGTGGCCAAATTCCAGAATTCCCAGGTCAAGGAGAAAATACTGTTTACATCCCTACATGGAAAGACAGTATTAGTAACTCTTGAAACTATTCAGTATCTGGGTACTTGGTGGGATTACACACACATACATGCACTCGCACACACTCATAGAGACAGAGTGTGCAGAGTGAATTGAATAGGATGGGATCATATCTTTAAAAAAAATGAAATCAAGCAGTGAGAGAGAAATATGTGGGAGGAGAAAGGGAGAAATGGATTGGGGCAAATTATCTCTCATAAAAGAGGCAAGCAAAAGATATTTTTAGTTTGGGGAAAAAAAGGGGAGGTGAGAGAAAAACATGAAGTTTACTCTCATCACATTCCACTAAAGGAAGGAATAAAATGCACACTCATTTTGGTATGAAAACCTATCTTACAATACAGGAAGGTGGGGGACAAGGAGATAAACAGGGTGGGGGGGATGATGGAAGGGAGGGCATGAGGAGGAGGGTGCAATTTGAGGTCAACACTCATAGGGAGGGACAGGATCAAAAGAGAGAATAGAAGTAATTGGAAGCAGGATAGGATGGAGGGAAATATAGTTAGTCTTATACAACACGACTATTATGGAAGTCATTTGCAAAAGTACACAGATCTGGCCTATATTGAATTGCTTGCCTTCCAAAGGGAGGGGGAGGGAAGGGAGGGAGGAAAAGAAGTTGGAACTCAAAGTTTTAGGAATAACTGTCAAATACTGTTCTTGCCACTAGGAAATAAGAAATACAGGTAAAGGGGTATAGAAAGTTATTTGGCACAACAGGACAGAGAAGAGGATGGAGACAAGGGCAGAGAGGAATGATGGAGGAGAGAGCGGAGTGGTGATGGGGGCAATTGGAATGCTCGGTGTTTTGGGGTGGGGGGAGGGGACAAAGGGGGAGAAAATTTGGAGCCCAAAAATTCTGTGAAAATGAATGTTAAAAGTGAAATAAATAAATAAATAAATTTAAAAAAAAAAGTAGAATGGAGCAGATGGAAGCTAATGACTTTAGGAGAACCAAGAAATTACAAGACAAAACCAAAAGAATGAAAAATAGAAGACAGTTGTGAAATACTTCATTGGACAAGCAACTGACCTGGAAAATAGATCCAAGAGAGACAATTTAAAAATTATGGGACTACCTGAAAGCCATGATAAAAAAAAGACCCTAGACATCATCTTTCATGAAATTATCAAGGAAAACTGCCCTGATATTCTATAACTGTAGGGCAAAATAAATGTTGAAAGAATCCACTGATCACCTCATGAAAGAGATCCAAAAAGAGAAACTCCCAGGAATATTGTAGCCAAATTACAGAGTTTCCAGGTCAAGGAGAAAATATTGTAAGCAGCTAGAAAGAATTCAAGTATTGTGGAAATAGAATCGGGATAATATAAGATCTAGCAGCTTCTACATTAAGGGATCACAGGACTTGGAATATGATATTCCAGAAGTCAAAGGAACTAGGAATAAAACCAAGAATCACCTATTCAGCAAAACTGAGTATAATACTTGAGGGGAAGGAATGGTCATTCAGTGAAATGGAGGACTTTCAAGCATTCTTGATGAAAAGACCAGAACTGAATAGAACATTTGACTTTCAAACACAAGAATCAATAGAAGCATGAAAAGGTAAATAGGAAATAGAAATTATAAAGGACTTTCCAAAGTTGAACTGTTTAAATTTCTAAATGGAAACACAATATTTGTGACTCTTGAGACTTTTCTCATTTGAGTAGTTGGAGGGACTACACACACACACACACACACACACACACACACACACACACACACACACACACATATATATATATATATATATATATATAGAGAGAGAGAGAGAGAGAGAGAGAGAGAGAGAGAGAGAAAGAGCACAGCCTGAATTGAATAAGAAGGAATTATATCTAAAACCAATAAAATTAAGGGGTGAGAGAGGAATATATTGGGAGGAGAAAGGGAAAAATGGAATGGGACAAATTATCTCTCATAAAAGAGGCAAGAAAAAGGGTTTTAATTAATTTATTTATTTTCAGTGTTCTACAATTACTACCATATAACTTAGATTTTTCCCCTCCCTCCCCTTAATCCCCCCTTGCTCCCCAAGATGGCATTCAATTTTAATAGATCCTACACATACATTCCTATTAAATACATTTTCACTATAGTCATGCTGTATAGAAGAATTAAAATGAATGGGAGAAATCATGTAACAAATCAAAATGTAATACACAAAAGAAAATGATCTGCTATATTCTGAGATTGAATTCCATAGTTCTTTCTCTGGATGTGGAAGGAATTTTGCCTTAAAAGACCACTGGAGATTTTTTTAAGGCCTTGCATTGCAATGAAGTTCCAAATCTACCAGAAAAACTCTCGCACACTGTGGTCATTGCTATGCACAAAATTTCCTAGCTCTGCTCCTTTCCCTCAGCATCAGATCATATAAGTCTTTCCATGCCTCTATGAAGTCTTATTCCTGATTTCTTATAGCATAATAGTACTCCATCACATGCATATACCATAATTTATTCAGTCATTCTCCAATTGATGGGCATCACCTTGATTTCCAGTTTTTAGTCTCCATAAAGAGTGCTGCTATAAATATTTTTGTACATGTGGGATCCTTTCCCATTTTTATGATCTCTTGAAGATACAGTCCTAGCAGTGTTATTGCTGGGTCAATGGGTATGCATATTTTTGTAGCCCTCTGACCATAGTTACAGATTGCTCTCCAGAATGGTTAGATCAGCTCACAGCTCCACCAAGAACAAATTATTATTTCAACTCTACCTCATCCTCTCCAAAATTTATCATTTTCCTGTTCTGTCATATTTGCCAATCTTATAGGTGTGATGTGGTACCTCAGAGTTGTTTTAATTTGCATCTCTCTAACCAATAGTGATTTAGAGTATTTTTTCATGTGACTATAGATATTTTAATTTCTCTCTCTTAAAACTGCCTGTTTATATCCTTTGACCACTTATCAATTGGGGAGTGACTTGTATTTTTGTACATTTGACTCAGTTCTCTATATATTCTAGAAATGAGGCCTTTATCACAGATACTATCTGGAAAAATTCTTTTCCAGTTTTCTGCATCCCTATGAATCTTGGTTACATTGGGTTTGTTCATGCAAAAACTTTTCAATTTAATGTAATCAAAATTAACTGTCTTGTATTTCATAATCCTCTGTATCTCTTCTTTGGTCAAAAATTCTTCCCTTTTCCATAAATCTGATAAATACACTATTCCTTGGTCCACTAATTTGTCCATAGTGTCAATCTTTATAAGTAGATGGTGTACCCATTTGGAATTTATTCTTGTGCACGGTGTCAGGCATTGGTCTATGCCTAGTTTCCACCATACTCTTATCCAATTTTCCAAGCAATTTGTGTCATACAGAGAGTTCTTATCCCAGAAGCTTGGGTCCTTGGGTTTATCAGACAGTAGATTGCTATATTCATTGCCTACTGCATCTTGAGTACTTAGCGTATTCCACTTGTCTATCCCTCTGTTTCTTAGTCAGTAACAAGTGCATTTGATAATTGCTGCTTTATAATACAATTTCAGATCTGGAAGCACTAGGCCACCTTCACTAGCATTTCATTAGTCCCCTTGATATTGTGGAACTTTTGTTCTTCCAGATGAATTTTAATATTATTTTTTCCAGCTCTAGAAAATAATTATCTGACAGTTCAATTGGTATGGCACTAAATAAGTAAATTAATTTAGGTACGAGTAACAGATGTTTTTCCACTTACTTAGATCTGATTTTATTTGTGTGAAAAGTGTTTTATAATTGTGTTCATATAGTCCCTGGGTTTGTTTTGGCTAATAAACTCCCAAATATTTGATAGTGTCTACCCTAGCTTTACATGGGAATTCTCTTTCTATCTCCTGTTGTTGTGCTTTGTTACTAATATAGAGAAATGCAGAGAATTTATGTGGGTTTATTTTGTAACCTGCAACTTTGACAGAGTTGTTTATTACTTCAAGTAGTTTTTTACTTGAATTTCTGGGATTCTCCAAGTATATTATCATATCTGCAAAGAGTGATAACTTAGTTTCTTCTTTGCCTATTCTAATTCCTTCAATTTTTTTATCTTGTCTAATTGCTGCAGCTAGCATTTCTAGTACTATATTGAATAATAGTGTTGATAATGGACATCCCTTTTTCACCCTTGATCTTATTGCAAATGCATCTACCTTATCTCCATTGCATATAATGCTTGATCAAGGTTTTAGATAGATACTGCTTATTATTTTATAGAAAGTTCTCTTTATTCCTATGCTCTCCAGTGTTTATAATGGGTGTTCTATTGTGTCAAAAGCATTTCCTGCATCTTATTGAGATAATCATGTGGCTTCTGTTAGCTTTGTTGTTGATATGATCAATAATACTAATAGTTTTCCTAATATTGCACTTGCTCTGCATTCCTGGTATGAATCCTACCTGATCATAATGCATTATTCTCATGATAAGTTGCTGTATTCTTTTGCTAAAATCTTATTTAAAATTTTTGCATCTATATTCATTAAAGAAATTGGTCTATAATTTTCTTTCTCTATTTTGTCTCTTGCTGGTTTAGGTATCCAAACCATATTTGTATCATAAAAAGAATTTGGAAGGACTGTTTCTTTGGCAATTTCCTCAAATAGTCTATATAGCATTGGAATTAACTGTTCTTTAAAAGTTTGATAGAATTCACTTGTAAATCCATCTGGCCCTAGAGATTTTTTTCCTAGTGAGTTCATTGATGGCTTGTTCAATTTATTTTCCTGAGATGAGATTGCTTGAGTATTCAAGTTCCTCTTCTGTTAATCTAGGAAATTTATATTTTTTTAAAATACTCACCCATCTCATTTAGATTGTCAAATTTCTGGGCATGAAGTTGGGCAAGTTAATTTCTAATTATTATTTTAATTTCATCCTCATTGAAGGTGAGTTCACCCCTTTCATTTTTGATGTTGGTAGTTTGGTTTTATTCTTTCCTTTTTCAATCAAATTGACCAAAGGTTTATAAATTTTATTAATTTTTTTCATAAAACCAAATATTAGCTTTATTTATTAGTTCAATAATTTTATTAATTTCAATTTTATTAATCTCTTCTTTGGTTTTCAGGATTTCTAATTTGGTGTTTACTTGAGGATTTTTAATTTGTTCTTTTTGTAGCTTTTTCAGCTGCATGCCCAAGTCATTGATCTCCTCTTTCTGTATTTATTCATGTAGGCATTGAAACATACAAAACTTCCCCTAAGAGCTGATTTTGCAGTATCCCATAAAATTTGGTAGGTTGTCTCATTATAGTCATTCTTTCGAATGAAGTTGTTGATTGTTTCTATGATTTGTTGTTTAACCCATTCCTTCTTTAGGATTAGATTATTTAATTTCCAGTTAATTTTTGGTTTATCTTTCCATGACCTTTCATTACATATAATTTTTATTGCATTATGATCTGAGAAGGGTACATTGACTATGTCTGTTTTTCTGCACTGATTTGTGAGGTTTTATGCCCCAGAACATGGTCAGTTTTTGTATATGTGACATGTACTGATGAGAAAAAGGTATATTTCTTTCTATCCCCATTAAATTTTCTCCAGAGATCTATCATATCTACCTTATGCAGAGTTTTATTTACCTCCTTAACTTCTTTCTTGTTTTGTTTTTGAGGTTAGATTTATCAAGTTCAAAGAGGAGGAGGTTGAGGTCCCCCACTAGTATAGTTTTGCTGTCTATTTCTTCCTGCAACTCCCCCAACCTCTCCTCTACGAATTTAGATGCTGTACCACTCAGAGCATACATGTTTAGTAATGATATTGCTTCATTGTCTATGGTGCCTTTTAGCAGGACATAGCTTCTTTCCTTATCTCTTTTGATTAGATTTATTTCTACTTTTGCTTTGTCCGAGATTAGGCTTGCTACCCTGCTTTTCTTACATCAGTTGAAGCACAATTTATTCTGTTGCAACCTTTTATGTTACCCTGTGTGCATCCTTCTGTTTCATATGTGTTTTTTGTAAACAATATATGATTGGATTATGGCTTTTAATCCATTCTGTCATCCATCTCAGTTTTCTGGGAGATTTCATTCCATTCACATTCACAGTTATGATTACCGTCTGTGTCTTTTCCTCCATCCTCTTTGCCACCATTTATGCTTTTAGTTCTTCCATCTCCCTTCCCTTCCTCAAAAGAGTTTTCACTTTTGAGCACCACTTCCCACAGTCTTCCCTTCCCATACTCAGCCCCCTTTACTCCTTTTACCCTTACTACTTCTTCCTTCCCTTTTAGCTTCCCCTCCCTTTCCTTCCCCTTTTCCCCTCCTACTTTTCCTACTGCCCATAGAGCCAGTTAGATTTATATACTTAATTAAGTTTGTTGTTCCCTCCTTGAGCCAAATCAGCTGAGAATACCTCTCAAACAATGCTCATCTCCCTCCCCTCCTTCCCTCTATTATATAATTTTGTACTTCTTCCTGTGATGTAATTTACCATTTTCTGCTTTCTCCTTTTCACATGTCCTGTTACAATACCTCTGCATGACTAAATCACATGTTTATTATCACATAATTTATTTTATACCAGTTCCCTCTGTCTATTGATATCCTTTTTATATTTTTATATTTCATAATAGATGTACAATAGATGTAGACCAGTGGAGCAGAGTGAGTGACAGCTGCAGGTATCAGGTATCAGCTGCAGCTTCCCCTGAGACTATCAGCCTACAGATTAAACGTCTGTAAGACATCTACTTGAACTTCTGGGAGCCCAAATGGCAAAGTGATTGGTACATGCTCTCTCCCATTCCCCTTTTTGACCTTAAAAGAACCATAAAATATTTCCCCAGAAAAATCCTGGATCAGTGGGATCAGCAGAAAGGGCAAACAGTCTCATAGCACCTGAGGCTAGGAAAATAGCTAAGGAGGATTTCTCTTACTGTGGCTTGCTCTAGCTCAGCTGAGGAGACCACCAGTGACCAGACCACCCCTCCCCCATACTTGACAAGCTAGCCCAAGGGCTGATCCAGGGAAACACAAAACAAAAACAAAAAAGGCACCTGCCCTTAGTTTTTCACACCAGTTAGCTCAACGCCAGGTTCTCCAGCTTCTTACTGAAAGAACCAGAGGACACAATACACTAAGCCTCACCTTCATGAGCAAGAAGAAGCAAAGCAAGGAGGAAAAGACCATAGAATCTTTCTATGGGAACAAGGACCAAAACACGAACACCAAAGAGGTCAGTAGTGGGACTGTACTCCCATCTGAAACTTCAGAAGGAACTATGAACTGCTCACATGCACAAACAGCTCTCCTGGAACAGCTCAAGAAGGAAAGAGAAGAAAAACTGGCTGTTGATTTTAAAAGTATGAAAAAAGAATTCACCAAAGAAAAAAGAAAGTTGAACAAATGGAAAAGGAAGCACAAAAAGTAACTGGGAAGATTGAACAAACAGAAACCTAACTGGGAAAATTGGACATATGGAAAAGGAAGTATAGAAACTAACTGGAGAAAATAATTCCTTTAAAGGAATAATTGGACAGATGGAAAAGGAAAGGCAAAAGTTAACTGAAGAAAACAATTTGATAAAAATTAGAATTGGGCAACTAGAAACTAATGATTCTATGAGACATCAAGAACCAGTCAAACAATATCTAAAGAATGAAAAGATAGAAGAAAATGTAAAATATCTAATTGAAAAAAACAACTGACCTAGAAAATAGATCTAGCAGAGAAAATTTAAGAATTATTGGCCTACCAGAAAACCATGATGAAAGAAAGAGTCCAGGCAATATTTTCCGAGAAATCATTGAGGAAAACTGCCCAGAAGTGCTAGATCCAGAGGGCAAAATAGTCTTCAAAAGAATTCACTGTTTACCTCCCAAAAGGGATCCCAAACTAAAAGCACCAAGAAATATTGTTGCCAAATTCCATAATTATCAAGTGAAGGAGAAAACACTAGAAGCAGCCAGAAAGAAACCATTCAAATATCAAGGAGCTACAGTCAGGATCACACAGGACCTTGCAGCTTCTAGACTAAAAGATCAAAGGAATTGGAATATGATATTCTGTATGGCAAAGGAGCCAGAACTGCAACCAAGGATCAATTACATAGTAAAGTTCAGCATAACATTTCAGTCAAGGAGATGGACATTCAAAGAAATAAGTTATTTCTAGACCTTCTTGACAAAAAGGCCAGAACTCAATAGAAAATTTGATCTTCAAATGCGGGTCTCAGGAGAGGCATAAAAAGGTTAACAGGGGAAAAGAAAAACTTCTTACTCAATTTGAGCAAACCGTCTACCTCCCTATAAGGGAAAAGTTTTTTCAATGGAGGAGAAAAGGGAGGAGGTGAGAGGGAAAAAGTGAAGCTTGCTCTCTTCACATTTGACTTAAGGAGGGAATAACATGCTCACTCAATTTGGTATGAAAATCTATCTTACACTACAGGAAAGTAGAGGAGAAGAGGATGGTAGAAGGGATGGCAAATGGGAGGAGGGAGTAATTAGAAGTAAACACTTTGGGGGAGGGACAAGGTCAAAAGAGAGAATAGAATAAATAGGGCTCAAAATAGGATGAAGAGAAATATGGCTATTCTTCCACAACATGATTATTATGGAAGTCTTTTGCAAAACTATACATATACAGCCCATATTGAATGCTTGCCTTCTCAGTGGGGATGGGTGGGGAGGGAGGAAGGGAGAGAAGTTGGAATTCAAAGTATTAGGAATGAATGCTGAGAATTGTTTTTGCATACAACTGGGAAATAAGAAATACAGGTAATGGGTTATAGAAATTTATCTTGCCCTACAAGAAGAGAAAGAAGATGGGGATAAGGGAAGGGAGGGGTGTGATAGAAGGGAGGCTATATTGAGAGAAGGAGTATTCAGAATGCAAGGTGTTATGTGGTGGGGGAGGGGAGAGATGGGGAGAAATTTTGGAACTCAAAATTTTGTGGAAATGAATGTTGAAAACTAAAAATAAATAAATGAACATTTAAAAAATAAAATATTCAGTCTAAAAAAAATGAAATGGCAAGATTTGACAGATAGTGGATTTGTGGGTTAAAAGAAATGGAAGAGCCAAGAATAAGGCCAAGATGGAGAACCCGCTTAAGAACTGAATTAAGTTATTGCTTCTAATGCTTGTTATACTTGTGATCATGGAAAAGTCCCTCTAAACTTTAGGCCGTTCTTGAAGGCAGTAAGTATGAAAGAAGCATTACAAACATATTGGCCACATTAGGCAATAGGAAGTATTTTTTTAACTGATCTTTACAACATCATTATGCAGAATTAGTAATAACTAGACCTTTCAAGCAGTTTTATTATTTTTCTGAGGACTGGTTGAGATTAAGTAGAACAGCAGCATCTGTGATGATCTTGGCAGCTTAAATGAATATGGAATGTAATTTTTACTTTTTGGTGTAGGAATCTTCCACCCCAACACTCACAACTGCCTCAGTTTTAAGTTTCACTGTCTGTTCCCATATTTTAAAAAGATTTTTCATAAGCCTCCACTGATGCATCTACTTACCTAGGAATCTAAGAGAAACAGTTCAAGCAAAGACATTTAGTGAAGTAACACTAAGGGAAAAAAACAGCAACAAAAATATGTCTCTCAAATCTGGGCTACACTTTCCCATAAATACACAAACTATTTATTAGTAGGAAGATAAGCTGCATATAGTGAACATTCATGCGAAGGTACACACATAGAGAATCTATGACCGCAGCTCATACATGAAAAAGAGCATGCAAGTAACTTCACTAAAATTCTTTGAGGGGAAATTTCCACTGCTATATTTGCAAACATGTTAATTGGTGTCTTCTGGTGATGACATCATGCTATCCCTGATGGTCTCTCATGCTTGCCTCTTGATCATTTCTAGGAATGGCTTCATTGAGCATAAATTAGTTAATCTTTGTGTTTCTTGACTGATGACTTACCTGGAGACTTCTGCTACTTCTTTGTCATGAGACTGGGCTGTGTTGGTGCTCTTTTAAAAACCTTAAAGTACAGATTGGTTTGTTGGCTTGTTCAGTTTTTAGCAGCTCTTGTAGAAAAAGCAGAAGCACTAAAACATCCAGTCATCAATCTCAGAGGAAATCTTGTTGTAGATTTCTTTCCCATAAAGGTATAGTTGTTTTTCTGGGTCCTGGCTGGAATGTACATTTTTTCTTCAGCTGGAGATATTCCTAATGCAGAACAAACTCTTTATAAGTCAAAGAGGATGACATTGTAACTAACACATGTTTCAGGCTCATCTATTTGTTCACCTGTGTTTCCTGTTCACTGAGGTCTCTGTCTCTCTTTCAAGGGTGTCATACTGATTTAAAGTGAAAAAGTCATCTGACTTGACTACCTGCTTAATCTTCAATTGCTAAACCGTTTCCTGTCAGTATTTGTTTAGAAAATCTTCTTTCATTAAATAATTCTCAGTATTTAGAGTTCTCTAGTTGGTGAACTCTAAAATTCATTTAATTCCCCATGCACATGTGGGAATGGAGTGTGGAGAAAGACAACAGAAACATAAGAACAAAAGTAAGATAATAGGACTAATTCATTGCCTTCTGCCTGCTTAACAAGATATTGTTTTTTTCACATGCAAAAAATGGAATAGTTTCCTAAAATTCTATCACAGATTCTAGTATAAGGAAGAATTATCATCAACTAATATTTTATTCCCTGTCCTGTGATTTTGGTGGTCCTAAGTTTTGTGTCCTTTTTTGCATTACTGACTTAGGAAAAGTTCTTTTCTTATCTTCAAACTTGAAAGGGTTTGTTTTAGAATTAAAAGCCTATTTTCCCAGAAAATTTCAAAGATTTCCCTTATATGTGTGAAGCAATTAGTTTTACCTTCTGTGAATTTTATTACTTTATTAAAACTTAAATTTGTATTTATTGTGTATTCTGTTAATCCCAAAACATTTGTGGATCTTTATTTGGGGAGATGTCAGTCTGCATGACTAAATTGAACTGGTTCATCTGATTTATGTCTGTTATATAAATTCTTTTTAATAGTTAAGGAAAGAAAAGTGAAGAAGAAAGAAGAGAAAGAAATATAGTCAAGAATCTTAATAATTCTATTTCTGAAATCTTAGGAGATTGTTTTAGTATCCCTTTTTATGTCATATTTCCTCTTTCATTCTCTCTTTCTCCTTGTACGTGTATATATATATATACATATATATTCAAACATTATATACATGTGCATATATTGTGTGTGTACATATAATATATGCATTATATAGTATGTACATATGTGCACAATATCTTAAATAAAATATTTGAGATGGAGGATTTGAAGAAATGAATTTCAAGTGGACTGACTGGATAAAAAGAAAGCAATTTACACTGAATATTATCTATCTGCTATGCAACAATAAAATAGGACTGGAGGGAAACAGATTATTTAAAGGCAAAAATTAAAGAATTCTTACCTATATTCCAATACCAGAAGTCAACAAATGCTAGAGTTATGCTAAGAGTTTTGGAACTTCAGTTTATATTTATTGGTCCTTAATTTTGTTAAGTCCAAAAAGAACATTTTTTCATGATGCTAATGAAAATACAGGAGGAATGAATTAATATTTTCAATATAAAATAAGAATTACATTCCACTTTTGAGAGAAATAACAGTAAAAAATCATGGTAGAACCAAGGGTTGCTGGCTTTTCTTTTTACTTATTTAAGAAAGGAAAGTCCAAGAAAGTCCTGGTGTCAGTAACTTCATGTGGCACAACCATCTCGTTGTGGGTTAATTAGTCCCAGAAGTACATAAAAAATAGCACTGAAAAAATTTTCAGGGTAATGTGCTGACACAGCAGCATTCCCTTAAGTGATGAGTTACTGGAATGAATTGATGTGACCCCACTGTTTTATTCTTCTGTCTGCCTAATAGAAGAAGCATCACTCAAGAGAACACAGCTTTACATAGAGAAATACATGAGGTGAAACACAGGGGCCCAATCAGAGTCACAGAGAAGAATAGCAAATAAAGGCTAAGATGTTCTGATGAAGCAGATTACTGAGACTCAAAGGAATGGTCAGTTTCCTGACTCTGGAATTCAATGCCATAGCATATGGATGGCCAATGAGTCTGAAATGAAGGTTCAAAGGGATCTCTTTTTCTGATCCTGAATGTCTAGGTGATGTCACCCCTTTACATCAGTGGTAACACACCCTTGTTGTTCTTGTTTTTCACTTGTTTTTCAATTCTCTATGACCACATTTTGGGTTTTCTTGGCACAAATAATAGAGTGGTTTGCTATTTCCTTCTCCAACTCATTTTACTGAGACAAACAGGGTTAAGTGACTTGCTTAGGGTCACATAGCTCATAAGTAGATGAGGCCAGATTTGAAGTCAGGAATTTCAGTCTTTTTGATTCCAGGCCCAGCATTGTAGGCCACCTAGCTGTCAATTTGTAACAACCCAACCCCACTCTGAATGTCAGAGTATTGTCCACAATTAACCAAACAAGCCAGTTCAAAAGTGAGTTACTGATAATATTAGAAGTGATCCTGAGGATACAAGAGAAGATTTTATCTTGTTTCATTTTTATTTGTATCTTTAGTGCTTAGCAAAATGTTTGGAAAATAGAAAGTGCTCTCTGTCTCTGTCTCTCTGTCTGTCTGGGTATGTGTCTCTCTGCATGTCTCTCTCTCTCTCTCTCTCTCTCTCTCTCTGTCTCTCTCTCTCTCTCTCCCTCCCTCCCTCTCTCCACCAAACTAATTTTCTTATTGTTTCTTACATATGACATTTCATCTTCCATTTCTGTGCTTTTGTACATCTTCCCATCGTGTCTATACTACATTCCATCCACACGTTATCTCTTTGAATCCCATTTCATTCAAGTCTTGATTCAAGACTTGGACTTCGAATCTTTCCTTAACCCTCTAACTATTTAAAAATATTGTCTCAAAATTATCAACTCGATCAAACAATAAATAGAGTTCTGGAACTAGAGTCAAGAAGACCTGAATTCAAATCCATTCTCATGTGCTTACTAGATGTGAGACCCTATTTGCCTCAGTTTCCCCATCTATAAAATGTGGATAATAGTTATATCTACTTTCCATGGGTATTTTAAGATTGCCATGAGGTTTGTAAAGTATTTTATAAATGTTATAAAATATTGTGTAAATGACAGTGAGTTAGAAATTTTGAGTATAATATCTATGTATCATTAACCTCTCTAGTCAATTGTCAGTTTCTTAAGATTAGGGATTGTTTCACTGGTGCTGATGTTGTATTCCTACCTGGTGCATAGCAGGGGATCAAAAAATGCTTTAATGAAAGGCAGCTGGTGTTGCAGTAGACAGTGTTGTGGCCTGGAATGAAGAAGACCTGTGTTCAAATCCAGTCTCAGACAATAGGGAAAGTCATTGAACCTCCTTTTGCCTTGGTTCCCTAAAGCTATAAAATAGGGATAATATTAATACCCATCTCTCAGGGTTTTTTTTGAGGTTTAAGTGAGACGATATTTGTAAAAACTCATAGAGGAATGACCCGTACAGAGTGGGCCCTGTGTTCATGCATATTCACACACACACACACACACACATACACACACACACATATGCACACACACACACACACACACACACACACCTTTTCCAGTTGAAAGATTTATTGAGAAGATTTTATGAAACCTGATAGCCAACTTCAAATGTTTAAGACAAGGAAAAGACATTCTGTTTGGACTCTCAAAGAAGAGCTAGGAGCATTAAGGAGCAGTTGCAGCGTAGCAAATTTTGGATTGATATCAGGAAAAACTACCTAACAATTAGAACTGTTTATAAGGCAAACAGTCTGCCTTGAGAATAACCAGGTTCTATCTTATTAGAAACCTTCAACGAACAACAATATGGTCATTTGTTGTCTATGCTATGTATAAGATGGGATGGGGAGTATGGATTAGATGAGATAGAAGCTGAGGTCCCTTGCAACTTGGGAATTTTGTGACTCCATGAGGCTGATATTTTTGATAGAATATGAGAAATAGAAGGAATCTTTGGGACCCAACTCTGCCACTTACTTCCCAAATGACCCAGGCAGGACAAGTTACAACCCCTCTGAGACTGAATTTGCTCATCAATAAATTCAAACACTTGGAAAAAAACAAATTCCGATGTCACTTCCAACACCAAATCTACTACCCCATGATCTGATAATCCTTTAGCACAAATCTTTCATGAGTTTCTCATTGGTGCCACATATCAGAGGCATAGTTAATAGCTGAGTTGGAACTAACATGGAGTTCTCCTGAATCCCAATTTAGTCTGTTTTCTACTCCATCATACATCTAGCCAACCCCCCCATATTTCACCCCATTATCCTCTTGCCATGCTGCCCTGACACTTCTGCAACACCCTCCCAATCTGACCTCCAAAGACCAGGTCCTGGAGGAGTGAAGACTCAGTTTTGGAAATGCCAGTCTGGGGCAGGATCATTCAGATTGGTGTCAGCTGCTTGGTCTTGCGGGGCAAGAAACAACCAAACCTAAATTTAATTCCTTCCCCTGAGGCTTTTCTTTGCAAATATGGCCCTCCAGTCTTTCTATCCATGAAGCGCACATGAACACACACACACGAACACACACACACCTACTCTCACACACCCACACACACTCACTGATAAGGTCACTCACACATACTCACACGTGTACTCACACTTATACATAATCACACATTCACAAAAATGTGAACATGCGTGCACAAATACATACATCTTTTGTGTCTCTTATTCTGAGAATAGTAATCAAACCAACACTACTTTTTCTTGTGAAAAGCGTGGGTCAGTCAACTGCCCTATGGCTCAACTAGCTACCAAAGCACATTCCCCAATTAGAATATAGACTTATGGGATGAATGGGATGTCTCTTTTTTTATTTCTATCCTAAGAACTTAACACGGTGGGCTTGAATAATGAGTTTTATCCCACCTTTCTGTATTAAAACTCTAGTGTGGAACATGTTAAGCAGAGTTTTGTGAAGACTCTGGAGAAAATGGAAAAAGAATCACTTTCTAGATGGATTAAATAAAGGCAATTTTATAAGGTGGAAGGTCTGGATTCAGAGTCAAGGATTCTGTCACTTAGTATCTGTGGGCAGATCTCATCTTTTCTTTGAGTTTCAATCTCTTCACTTGAAAAGTTAAGTTAGACTTGAATACTTCTAGGGGAAAGAGTAGAAAATGCATCAGACTTTGAGTTAAGAATATGTGTTCAAATATGACCTCATACATTTATTTGCTATGTGACTAAAAATGTCACTTTAATCTTCCTGTGTCTCAGTTATCACATCTATAAAATGAAAGGGGGGTGAATTTTATGGCCTCTAATGTCACTTCTGGTTCAATGATACTATGACTGGATGGACTCCTAGGTCCCTCTCAGCTCTCAGTCAATGATCCAAAATCAGAATGAACATGAAAGCATTTTTTTAGTAGATAATTTGACATGGAACATATCACTGCTTCTCAAGTTAGCCATATCTTTCAAATTCACGTGTTCCTACTATTCTCCACTAGACATGTATTTTGTTTGGTGGTCTCAGACACTGAAAATGAACATCAGGATGCTTACTCTTATCAATCACAGTTGATAAGGCATTAACTTAATATATTGGTTTTTGTATTGATTTGTTTTTACTTATCCAATAAACACTAAATCAAAAAATCTCAGGTTCCTTGATCCAATGTTTGTTCCCGCTGCTTTGAGATGCTTCTCATTTCTCTTATATTTTAGTACTGTGTGTTCTTTTCTGGGAGAAAATGCTTAAAAAAAGCTTTTCATTATTCAAATATGATGGTAGATATGCCTTGTGTTGAGGTTCTTAGCTGAATAAAATGGTGAACACATGGGATTTGTAAAGAAGGATGCTGGAAAAGTTGGAAAGTCTGAGCCACAGTCAGAGACTTTTAATTTAAGCATCTGTCTTAAAAATGATTTAGAAATAATATTAACTGCATACAGTGGGACTGACTATATAACACAGAGATTTGAATGCAAAAAAATACACACATTATTTAGCATTTACTATATGCAAAGAGCTGTTCAAAGTCCTAGAAATATAAAGATTGGAAAAGATATCCTTTCCTTCAATGACCTTACAGTCTGCTAGAGGAGATATTGCATCTACACAAATAAAAGGGAGAGACTCAACAAAGGAGAGACCCAAAGTGCTGTAAGAAAATCAGAGAGGTGAGTTTAATTTCATCTAGGCAATCAGTGGGCCTGGAAAGAAGAGAGAGAGTTAAACAGATGGAGATGAACGTTCACTACACTGATAAACTGGAAAATATCCAGAAGGGCAAAACCAGAATAATAAAGGGTCTTTGGTCCATGAGATGAGTATCAATTAATGGAACTGTGGAATTATATAACACCACTACCTCTCCCCCAATAGGCACAGTGATATGGAACTGTATTATAGCTTGGAATATGATTTAGATTATTTTTTTACATATAAGCCCAAATATTTTCAAAAATATTAAGGAAGATTAAAATATAAATTAAAAGGTGAATAATGTAAAGGTCATTTAGAGACTTAAACTGTTTCATTAAATGTGGAAGATTTAAAAAGAGGAGAGAATAAGTCTGAGCTTTTATCACCCTCCCAGTAACTCCAAGTCTTTGCTTCCTAATTGTTTAGGGAACAGAACTGACACTATAATAACGCATAAATGCATATATAAGTGCTTTGTAATCCTCACTTGGGGAGGTTTTTGCCAACAAGACAGATGACTAGTTAAATCCCAATCTTGAACACAGAACCAAATATGAGGACTTAAGGAATCTCAGGCTGCTTTCTGATTTTATAATTTATTCAGAGTTTAGGAAGGACAGCCAGCTATATAAATAAGCAAAATTTCATGAACTTTTTTTTTCTTTTCTTATCTCTTCAAAGTTTTAGTTAGGGTTGAGTATATGGTAGTCTAAGCATTTTTTTTTTTAATTTTAGTATTTGGTTGGCAACTTTGTACAAGAGGAGGGGATAAGAATTTATATAGTATCTACTTTGTTCCAGGCATTTTACAGTTGGGAAAACTAAGGCAAGCAGAGGCTACAGAGACTTGCCCAGAATCACCCAACTAATAAATATCTCAGGCCAGATTTGAACTCATGTTCCTGGTTCATCCCTAGATCTGTATTTGCTACTCCACTAGATGCTCCTAGAAACAAAGACATGTAAACCTAACTATAAATGATGCTAACAATGTTCCTTTAAAATGTTTATTTTACTTAAAAATATCAATTGGTGAAGAGTTGGTATGAGTAGGTATGACCCTAGAATTCTGAATCAACACAATTGTGTAAAAATTGGTAAATTTGATTGCCTGATCAAAAGTTATTAAAGGTCAACTCATTCTTTTGTCACATAAGCTATGACCCAAAATAAAGTCAGCAAGAAAAACAGGAAATGGGATGTACTGAATGCATTACAAAATCATCCCTAGACCTTCTTTTCTGTTGTAAAAAGGCCATAAGCACTCAAGGATTTGGCTATAGTCAAAAATAGTCTTTTAAAGGGAATGAAGTTATTTTATATTGGTGATCATCTATGCCTGCCTAGAATGACATAACAGTTAAGAGAGGCTAGGTGCTATAATTCTAAGGGAAAATGCCATCATATTTTAACTACAATTATTTAAATGCATTCAAAATATGTCCTCTTCCTACCCCTTTCTGTTCCATCTAGAACAATGGAGCAAAATTTAAGATATGACTTTCGGCAGAAGATTTTCCTCTTTAGTAAAAGCACTAAATCACCATGTGGTAAGTGAAGCATGTTGTAATACTTTCCTCCCCCTTGGAAAGATTTAAAATTAATTATTTATAAGCAATTTCTTTCCCCTCTCTTCATTTTATCATGGAACTAAGAACAAAATATGCATTTTAAATGGATTTAATTAGCAGATTTCTCTCACCTTAAGATATCTTCTCTATCCTAAACTGTGTACAAAGGTAGGAGAATTGGTAGTTCCTTTGTATATGTACTTCTTTCAGCTCTGATGTTTTTTGGTCAACAGATGAATGCCAGAGTCTTCATTTGGTTTTTCAGAGAACATTTTCAAATTTGCACATAAACAATAAAAAATCCCAGTGGATGTGTGCCCCTTTGCTTTAATTTTTTTTTACTTATAAATGATCATATTTCTCATAGATATTCTGAGAGACAGATTTTTGATACAGTGCATCCCTTACTCAAATATAATATTGTGAAAATTGTAATATATTATTATTAGTTTATAGAAAAACACATTAAGGTTTTCAAATTGCTTTTTCTTTAAAATTCCTTGTGAAGTAGGTTGTATAAATATTATTTCAATTATAGATGAGGAAACTTGCTCACTATCACACAACTATTAAGTTTCAAGAGGAAATTTGAACCAAAATCTGCTGACTATCCCCAGACCACATTGCCTTCATTACACATATGACTGTCTTGTATTATGAAGATTCTGTTTTAAATCCATTAGAATTTCATTGCTATCAATTTTCCCTTTCTTGATTGCATTTTTTTTCTTTTTTTCTTTCATTTTTCCAAAACCCAGTGTTGTAAGTAGTATCTTACAGTGATATAATTTCTCAGAATTGCTATTTGTATCATTTTAGTGATTTCAGCCTTCTTCAAAGATAATGTTAGTGATACTTAATATCTCCGATTTTTGTGTGATGCTCCAACTGGCTTTAGAGACCTCTTCACGCCTGAAGTAAATAGATAAGTAAAGAATCTAGTCTTCTTGTTGAGTAAAATGATACACTGTTGTAGTGAAGGACCTGTGGTTATGTCAACAGGGAGCTACTAGTAAGAAACTTCTCTACTTCTGTCCAGACAAAATCTATCAAACTTAGAAGATTTAGTTTTTCCAGTGTCACATAATGATATCAAGACTAAATTACTTGCCCACTGTCATATGCATAATAACTTTCATAGGCAGGTTTGAAGCCAAGACTTCATGATACAAAGTCTAAAGTTTTCCCTACTGTACCACCTTGCTATAGTAACAAGACAGCATTTATAGAAATGAATGGAATATATTTCATTTGATGTAAGGCAAAAGAAATCTCTCTTGCTAAACATTTATGAACAAGACCTCAAAGGACATTACACAAGCCACAAAGCTTTGTGTTATGCTAATGAAGCAAAGTCTTTCCAGTAACCACATTTTGGAAGTCTTTGGTAATTTACTATCAGATGATTCCATGGCAAATGTGAATTATTTTGTTTTTTTAATTTTTTTATTTATTTTTAATTTTCAACATTCATTTCTTCAAGATTTTGAGTTATAAATTTTCACCCCATCTCTCCCCTACTCCCACTACAAGACACCATGCATTCTGATTACCCCTTCCCCTTCTGTCATAACCTTCCCTTCACTTATCTCCATCTTCTCTCTTTTCTTGTAGGACAAGATAGATTTCTGTACTCCATTACCTGTATTTTTTATTTCCCAGTTACATCCAAAAGCAATTCTCAACCTTTGTTCCTAAAACTTTGAGTTCCAACTTTTCTCCATTCCTTCCTCCCCACCCATCCCCACTGAGAAGGCAAGTAATTCAATATAGGCTATATATATATATATATATATATATATATATATATATGCAGTTATTTTTTAATTGAATTATTTAAGTTGTTTTCCATGTTTCACAATCACTTCCATATATCTTCTATTTTTTTCCACTCTCTCCCCCTCATTACGCCCCTCCCCCATGTCCATCCTGAGATGGCATACAATCTAATATAGGTTCTACATATACATTCCTATTAAATGCATGTCACATGGAAGATTCAAAATGAGTGGAAGAAACCATAAAACAAAACAAAACATAATACAAAAGAAAATGGTCTGTTTTGATCTGTGATCCACTTCCATAGTTATTTCTCAGGATGTGGAAGGCATTTTGCCTCAAGAGTCCATTGGAAATTTTTTAAAGTCCATGAATTTCAATGAAATACTTAGTCTACCAGAAAATTTCCTAACACACTGTGGTTGTTGATGTGTACAAAGTTTTCCTGTTTCTGCTCCTTTCACTCAACATCAGTTCACATAAGTCTTTCCAGGCTTCTCTGGAGTACTCCTGTTCATCGTATCTCATAGCACAATAGTATTTGCACATATACCACAATTGATGAGCATTTCCTTGATTTCCAGTTTGTGGCCACCACAAAGAGAACTGCTATAAATATTTTTGTACATGTGAGACCCTTTCTCATTTCTGTAATCTCTTTGGGATAGAGTCCCAGAAGTGATATTGCTGAATCAAAGGGTATGCACACTTTTGTAGCCCTTTGGGCATAGACCCAAATTGCTCTCCAGAATTGTTGGATCAGCTCACAGATCCACAAACAATGAATTGTGTTCCAGCTTTCCCACATCTTCTCCAACATTTATCATTTTCCTGTTTTGTCATGTTAACCAATCTGATGAGTATGATGTGGTACCTCAGAGTTGTTTTGATTTGCATCTCTCTCTAATCAATAGCGATTTAGAGCTTTTTGTCATATGATTATAGATAGCTTTAATTTTTTCCTCTGAAAATTCTCTGTTTATATCCTTTGACCATTTATCAATTGGGGAATAACTTGTATTCTTGTATATTTGACTCAGTTCTTTATATATTTTAGAAATGAGATTTTTCTCACAGACACTAGCTGCAAAAATTCTTTACCAGTTTTCTCCTAACCTACTGTTTGTGCAAAAGCTTTTCAGTTTGATATAATCAAAATTATTCATCTTGCACTTCATAATGTTTTCTGTCTCTTCCTTAGTCCAAAATTCTTCCCTTTTCCATAAATCTGATAAATACACTATTCCTTGCTCCACCAATTTGTCCATAGTATCAATCTTTATACCTAGATCACATATGCATTTGAACTTTGTTCTTCTGTACAGTGTCAGGAATTGGTCTATGCCCAGTTTCCACCACACTGTTATCCAGTTTCCCCAGGAATTTTTGTTGAGCAGTGAGTTCTTATCCCAGAAGCTGGGGTCCTTGGGTTTATCAAATAAAAGATTACTATATTCATTAACTGATGTTTCTTGAGTACTTAACCTATTACACTAGTCTGCTCCTCTGTTTACTAGCCAGTATCAAGTGGTTTTGATGATTGCTGCTTTACAATACAATTTGAGATCTGGTAGGACTAGGCCACCTTCCCTAGCATTTCTTTTCATTGGTTCCCTTGATATTTTGGACTTTTTGTTCTTCCAGACGTGTTTTGATATTATTTTTTCTAGCCCCAGAAAACAATTATCCAGCAATTTGATCAGTATAGCAGTGAATAAGTAAATTAATTTAGGTAGAATTGTCATTTTTTTTTTACAATAGCTCAGCCTACCCACAAGCAACTGATGTTTTTCCACTTACTTATTATATCTGACTTTATTTCTGTGAAAAGTGTTTTGTAATTGTGTTCACATAGAGCATGGGTTTGTTTTGGTAGGTAGATCCCCAGATATTTTATAGTGTCTAGCTTTAAATGGGATTTCTCTTTCTATCTCTTGTTGTTGGACTTTGTTATTAATATATTGAAATGCAGGTGATTTATCTGGGTTTATTTTGTAACCTGCAACTTAGCCAAAGTGGTTTATTATTTTAAGTACTTTTTTTACTTGATTATCTGGGACTCTCTAAGTCTATCATCTGTAAAGAGTGATAATTTAGTTTCTTCTTTGCCTATTCTAATTCCTTCAATTTCTTTTTCTCCTCTTATTGATAAAGCTAGCATTTCTAATATCATATCAAATAACAGTGGTGATAATGGACATCCTTATTTCAGTCCTGATCTTATTGGAAATGAATCTAGCTTGTGTCCATTGCATATAATGCTTGCTGATGGGTTTAGATAGATAGTGCTTGTTATTTTATGGAAAGTTCCAATTATTCCTACGCTTTCCAGTGTTTTCAATAGGAATGAGTGTTGTATTTTGTCAAAAGCTTTTTCTGCATCTATTGAGATAATAACATGGTTTCTGTTAGTTTTGTTGTTGATATGATCAATAATTTTAATAGTTTTTCTAATATTGAAACAACCTTGCACTCCTGGTAGAAATACTATCTGATCGTAATATATTATTTTCGTGATAAGTTGGTGCATTCTTTTTGCTAATATCATATTTAAAATTTTTGCATCTATATTCATTAGAGAAATTGGTCTATAATTTTCTTTCTCTGTTTTAGCTTTTCCTGGTTTTGGTATCAAAACCATATTGGTATAATAAAAAATACCAGTAGCACAACTTCTTTGGCAATTTTCCCAAATAGTCTACATAGTATTGAAATTAACTGTTCTTTAAATGTTTGATAGAATTCACTTGTAAATCCATCTGGTCTTGAATATTTTTTTCTAGGGAGTTCATTGATGGCTTGTTCAGTTTCCTTTCTCTGAGATGGGGTTATTTAAGTATTCAACTTCCTCTTCTGTTGATCTGGGGAATTTATATTTTGTAACATAATCATCCATCTCATTTAGATTGTCCAATTTATGGGTATACAGTTGAACAAAGTAATTTCTATTTATTTTTTTTAATTTCTTCCTCATTGGATGTAAGTTCACCATTTTCATTTTTGATTTTGGTAATTTGGTTTTCTTCTTTCTGGTTTTTTAATTAAATTGACCACAGGTTTATCAATTTTATTAGTTTTTTCATGAAACTAATCCTTGGTTTTATTTATTAGTTCAATAGTTTTCTTAATTTCAATTTTATTAATTTCTCCTTTAGTTTTCAGTATTTCTAATTTGATATTTATTTGAGGATTTTCAATTTGTTCTTTTTCTAGGGTTTTCGGCTGCCTGCACAATTCATTAATCTCCTCTTTATTTTATTCCATGTAAGCATTCAAAGATATAAAACTTCCCATAAGAACTGCTTTTGCAGTATCCCATAAGATTTGTTAGGTTGTCTATTATTGTCATTCTCTTGAATGAAGTTGTTGATTATTCCTATATTTTGTTGCTTACCCCACTCATTCTTCAGGATTAGACTGTTTAGTTTCCAATTGGGTTTTTATTTATATTTTCATGGCCTTTGATTACATATGATTATTATTCCCTTATGATCTGACAAGGATACATTGACTATTTCTGCTTTTCTGCACTGGATTGTGAGATTTTCATGGCCTAGTATCTGGTCAATTTTTGTATATGTGTCATGTACCACTGATAAAAAGGTTTATTCCTGTCTTTTCCCATTCAGTTTTCTCCAGAGAGCTATCATATATACCTTATTCAGACTTTTCTTTACCTCCTTAATTTCTTTCTTGTTTATTTTGAGATTAGATTTATCAAGTTCAGAGAGGGGGAGGTTGAGGTTCCCCACTGGTACAGTTTTGCTATCTATTTTTTCCTGTAACTCCCTTAACTTCTCCTCTAAGAATTTGGATGCTGTACCACTTGGAACATATATGTTTAATAATGAAATTGCTTCATTTTCTATGGTGCCTTTTGACAGGATGTAGTTGGTTTCCTTTTCTCTTTTGATTATATCAATTTCTGCTTTTGCTTTGTCTGAGATTAGGATTGCCACCCTTTCTTTTTTTTTTTTACATCAGCTGAAGCACAAAATATTCTACTCCAAGCTTTTGCCTTTCCCTTGTGTTTATGTTCCCAGTTCAAATGTGTTTCTTTTAAACAACATATTAGTGGATTATGGTTTTTAATTCATTCCACTATCCTTCTCCCTTCTATGGGAGAGTTCATCCCATCCACATTCACAGTTATGATTACTATCTGTGTCTTTCCCTCCATCCTCTATCCTCTTGTTTATGCTTTAATTTTTGACTACTGCCTCCCTCATTCTTCCCTCCCTTGCTTAAGGCCCCTTCCCTTTTAATCCCCTTTTCCCTTACTACTTCTTCCCTTCCTTTTAGCCTTCCCTCCTTTTTCCTTCCCCCTTCCCCTCCTACTGCCTATAGAGCTACCTGTATTTCTATACTTAACTGAGTTTGTTGTACCCTCCTTGAATCCAATCAGATGAGAGTACCTCTCAAAAAATGTTCATATCCCTACCCTCACTCCCTCTACTAAAATATATTTTTGTGCCTCTTTCTGCGATGGGATTTATTTTTTTCTACCTCTTCCTTTCCACATCTACCATTACAATCCCTTGGCACCCTTAAATCATGTTTGTTACCATCACATCATTTAATTTATACCTACTCCCTCTGTCTATATATATATACCTCTTATATTTCATAATAAATATACAATTCTCAAGATTAACAAGTATCATCTTCCTTTACAGGGATATAAACAGTTTGCCAATGTTGAGTCATAAGCTTTTTTTCCCGCTGTTTACCTTTTTATGCCTCTCTTGAGACCTGTGTTTGAAGATCAAATTTTCTATTGAGTTTTGGTCTTTTCGTCAGGAAGGTCTGGAAATCTCTTATTTCACTGAATGTCCATCACCTTGCCTCAAGTATCATGCTCAACTTTACTGGGTAATTAATCCTTGGTTGTAATCCCAGCTCCTTTGCCTTATGGAATATTGTATTCCAATTCCTTCTATCTTTTAATGTAGAAGCTGCAAGGCCCTGTGTGTTCCTTACTGTAGCTCCTCAATATTTGAATTGTTTCTGGTTGCCTGCAGTATTTTCTCCTTTACTTCATAGCTCTGGAATTTGACAATGATATTCCCTGGTGTTTTCCATTTGAGGTCCCTTTCAGGAGGTAAATGGTGCATTCTTTTGATGACTATTTTGCCCTCTGTATCTAGGACTTCTGGGCAATTTTCCTTGATGATTTCTGGGATGATATTTTCCAGGCTTTTTTTTTTCATTATGGCTTTCTGGTAGGCCAATAGATTTTCTCCCTGGATCTATTTTCCAGATCAATTGTTTTTCCAATTATAAATTTTACATTTTCATCTATCTTTTTGTTTAGATTCTGTTTGACTGATTCTTGGTATCTCATAGATTCATTAGCTTCTACTTGCCTGACTCTGTTTTTCAGTTTTCTTCAGTTAATGTTTGTGTCTTCTTTTCCATCTGTCCAATTGTTCCTTTTAAGGAATTATTTTCTCCAGTTAGTTTTTGTACCTCCTTTTCCATTTGTCCAGTTTTCTTTTTAAGGAGTTGTTCAACTCAGTGAATTCTTTTTTCATATTGTTAAAATCATTGTTCAGTTTTTTTCTTCTATTTCTCTAATTTGGGTTTTAAAATCCTTGCAGAGCTCTTCCAAAAAGGCACTTTGTACTTCAGACCAGTTTAAATTCCTTTCTGAAGTTTCAGATGAGAGTGCAGTCTCAATGCTGACCTCTTTGGTATTTGTGTTTTGGTCCCTGTCCCCATAGAAAGATTCTATGGTCTTTTCTGCTTTGCTTCTTACTAATAATTGCCCTTTTCTTGGCTTTTAAAGTAGATCTCTGGATCCGTAGCATAGGGGACTCTACACCACAGCTCTTGTGGCTAAAACTTGAGAGTTTGTGTGTTGTGGCCTCTGGTTCTTTCAACTAGAAGCTAAAATGCTGCAGCTTATCTGGTGCTGAGCTGCCTGGTATTGGAAAGCAGAGGCTAGGTGAAGTCTTTTTTGGGTTTCCCTGCAGTTACCCTGGAGTTAGCTCGTTAAGTATGGGGGAGTGGTGGTCTGACCACAGGAGGTCTCCTCTGTTGAGCTAGAGCATAAACAAGCTCAGCAGTTGGTGATTCTGTCTGCACTAGTATCTTCCCAATTCCCCTGGGGTACTGAGGCATGCCTGCAGTCTTGGTGTTGGCAGCTTCTGGCTTCACCCCTCTGGGGTTCACGATCTTCTCCATTTTGTTGAGGTGGGACTGTCTGGGGCAGCTCTGATCCTGCACTGGATCCCTTCAACCACAGCAAGAGGGACCCTTCTTAGCGATCTTCCTAGCTCATGTGCTAAGAGTCTGCTTACCCTTTCAGCTGCTCCTACTGTTCCAGTATTTTTCCCAAGGAGATATTCTCTGGATTCATCAAGGTCAACAAAAGAGAAAGATAGCAATTGCTGATCACTGTGCCATCTTGACTCCTAGAAACAATACATGGGCAGTTATGCTAAAGACTTTCATAATAGCCATGTTGTGAAAGACTTACTATATTTCCCTTCATCCTATCCTGCCTCCCATTTATTCTATACCCTCTTTTGACCTTGTCCCTCCCCAAAAGTGTTTACTTCTAATTACTCCCTCCTCCTATTTGCTCTCTCTTCTATCATCCCCACCACACCCCACTTATCCCCTTTCTTTCTTGTATTATAAGATAGATTTTCCTGCAAAATTGGGTGTGCATGTTATTCCCTCCTTAAGCCAAATGTGATGAGTGTAAGTTTCACTTTTCCCCTCTCACTTCCTTCATTTTCCTCTCTATTGAAAAACCTTTCTCTTGCCTCTTTTATGAGAGATAATTTGCCCCACTACATTTTTCCCTTTCTCCTCCCAATATATTCCTCTCAGTCCTTAATTTTATTCTTTTAGATATCATCCCTTCCTATTCAATTCACTCTGTGTCCTCTGTCTATGTATATGTATTTAATCCCTCCAACTACCCAAATACTGATAAAAGTCTCAAGATTTACAAATATTATCTTTCCATGTAGGAACGTAAACAATTCAACTTTAGTAAGTGCCTTATGATTTTTATTTCCTGTTTACTTTTTCATGCTTCTCTTGATTCTTGTGTTTGAAAGCCACATTTTCTATTCACCTCTGGTCTTTGCATCAAGAATTCAGAGAAAGTTCTCTATTTCATTGAGTGACCATTTTTCCCCTCAAGTATTATACTCGGTTTTGCTGGGTACGTGATTCTTGGCTTTGATCCTAGTTCCTTTGATTTCTAGTAGATCATATTCCAAGGCTTTCCATCCCTTAATATAGAAGCAGCTAGATCTTGTGTTATCCTGACTGTATTTTCACAATACTTGAATTGTTTCTTTCTGGTTCCTTCCAATATGTTCTCCTTGACCTGGGTACTCTGGAACTACAATATTCCTAGGAGTTTTTCTTTTCATATCTCTTTCAGGAGGTAATCAGTGAATTCTTATTTATTTTACCCTCTGGTTCTAGAATAACAGGGCAGTTGTCTTTGATAATTTCATGAAAGTTGATATCTAGGCTCTTTTTTTAATGATGGCTTTCAAGTAGTCCTATAATTTTTAAATTATATCTCCTGGATCTATTTTCCAGGCCAGTTGTTTGTTCAATGAGATATTTCACATTGTCTTCTATTTTTTCATTCTTTCGGTTTTGTTTTGTAATTTCTTGGTTTCTCATGAAGTCATTAGCTTCCATCTGTTCTATTCTAATTTTTAAAGAACTATTTCCTACAGTGAGTTTTTGCATCTCCTTTTCCATTTGGATAATTTTGTCTTTTAAAGCATTCTTCTCATTGGCTTTTTGGACCTCTTTTGACATTTGGGTTAGTCTACTTTTAACGGTATTATTTTCTTCAGCATTATTTTGGGGTTTCCTTTAGTAAACTGTTGACTTACTTTTCATGATTTTCTTGCATCGCTCTCATTTCTTTTCCCAGTTTTTCCTCCACCTCTCTTACTTGATTTTCAAAATCTTTTTGAGCTCTTCCATGACCTGAAATCATTGCATAGGTTTTTGGAGGTTTTGGATGCAGAAACCTTGACTTTCATGTCTTCTTCTGATGGTGTGCTTTGTTTTTCCTCATCCAAATGGATGGAAGAAAATACCTTTTTGCTAAGAAAGTACCCTTCTATAGTCTTATTTTTTTTCCTTTTTTGTACATTTTCCCAGCCAGTTACTTGAATTTTTAAGTCCTTTGTCAGGTGGAAGGTATACTCTAGGGATCTGTAAGTTCTCCGTTCCTTCAAGGTAGCACAATCAAGGGAGAGGAGTTTACTCTGCTTCTGGCCTGTGCTCTGGTCTGGGAGCAACCACAAGTTTTTCTGCCCAGTATCTATGAATAGGATTCCCTTTCTAGAGCCTCCACCAGCTCCACCATGCCAGTGCTCCTCCAAACTACA
This sequence comes from Notamacropus eugenii, assembly GCF_028372415.1. Lineage (NCBI taxonomy): Eukaryota > Metazoa > Chordata > Mammalia > Diprotodontia > Macropodidae > Notamacropus > Notamacropus eugenii. Next base: position 670,522,525 of record NC_092872.1, read on the forward strand.
GGATTGCTGTTCAGAATTGAGACCTAGATCAGCTGCCCAATTCCCCCAGAGTCTTTAGGTGGAAAGATCCAAAAATGAATGTTGTTGCAGTAGCTGTCACCACCCTGACGCTGGACCTGTGGCCAGAGCACACTCTCTTTTCACTTAGGTGAAAGAGCTTTATCACTGACCTTTGAAGCTGTCTTTGGTGTTTGTTGGTTGAGAAATCTGGGAACTCCAGCTGCTGCCCGTGGTTCCATGCCCTGAAGCCCACTCCAGGTCTGTCCATGGTGTGTTGTGAGGCCAAGGTTGTGCTGTGCTCTGCTCTGAGTCCATGTGATAGACATTTCCTTTCAGCCTTCCAGATTGTCTTGGGCTGGAAATCTCTTTCACTATGTCATTTTGTGGCTTTTGCTGCTCTAGAATTTGTTTTAGAGTAACCTTTACAGGCATTTTATGGGCTGTGGGCATAGAGCTAGAGCAGGTTCATCCTTCTACTCTGTCATCTAAAATATCAATTATATTATTGCAAAATATGAATTGAGCTATCTATACTGTACCAGTTATCATCATCTCAACTCTCCCAAACAGCGTCTTTATCTGAACTTTGATCCTTTTATTTACTCCCATATAGGCACAAAAATATCCTGTTGTCCTTAGCTTCCTTTGCCAGCCTCAGATTGTGAAGATGAGCTTTAATGGTATTGACACTATTCATACAGTGCCCCACTCTTCAGGTAGCAGTCCAATTTTATTTATATGTTTCTATTTGCCTTACTTTCATCTTTTCTGTCTTTGTCTGTCTCTGGCCCTCTCTTTATCTTTTTCTCTACCTCTCTCTCTGTCTCTCTATCTGTCTCTGTGTGTGTGTCTGTCTCTCTCTATTTCTCTTCATCCCTTTTCCTCTCCCCTTCTTGTCCTCTTGCTTTTCCTCCATTCTCTTCTTTTCTCTTCTCAATCATATATATATATATATGCACATACATACATATATACACATACATTCATACATATATGTATATATCATATATATAGTGTGTATGTGTAGATGTGTGTATATAATTATACATATTCATATTTTGTATATATGCATATATGTGGGCACTTATATGTATGTATGTGAGTGTGTATCTATGTGCATATGTGTCTGGACATATATATATATATATATATATATATATATAGAGAGAGAGAGAGAGAGAGAGAGAGAGAGAGAGAGAGACAGAGAGAGACAGAGACAGAGACAGAGAGAGAGAGACAGAGAGAGAGAGAGACAGACAGACAGAGAGTCTCAGAGACCATTTATAAGTGTAAGCAAAGTGGAATTTTGTTTTTTCTGTTATTCCATTTCCTAAGCTTAGTCTAAATTGTAAACATCTTAAAGATTAATTTCGTTTGAACCCTGATACTTGGCTGAACTGAGTCACATAGCTTTCATGCCTTCTGTCTCTGAACCAATTAGGGGCCAAATCTTAGTTGTATATTCTGGGAGGTTGGCATTTTGCTTTAAGGGCTCATTCATGAGAAGGACCCTTTGATTCCCTGTATGGGACTCTTAGTAGCCATTTGTTAAGATTCCCCTGACTACTCAGATGTTGGTGCTATCCCAGGCTAGTGGATGTATGTAGGTGGTTGTATTACTTTGTTCAGCCTGTTGGAGCCCTATCTATTGAATCTCTGTGTTAATTTCTCTGCTGGCATTTTCTATACTCACTTCTTTCTACTCATCTGTAATTAAAGTAAGATTATATATACATACATATATATAAAAGTCATCTTTCCTTTAGAAAAGTAGATCAAAGAACCTGTGCTAGTAGACCATCCTGTGTGTTAGTGTGGTTGCTACTACATCATCTCATCCAATCACTTCATTTTAGACATGAGAAAATCAGGCCCTAGGGCAAGTAAAAGGCTTACCAATGGCAAGACAGGTACATATCAGTGGTGGGATTTTAACATAGGCTCTCTGAGTCCAGAGGCAGAAATCTTTCCCCTGTACCATATTGCCTCACCTTATGAGTACTTAAAAAAGTCCTTGTCTTTTCTGGTTAGCTATGCAAACCCACCATTCATTAACTGAGGATTCTTCAAAGTTTATATATCTAAAAACATTTTCTGAGAGCAGGTAATTTCTGTTGAAGTATTCCTCCATTGTGTTAGGGATCCACGTCTTTACTCCTGGTGTTTTGACTCCTATGTATCCTGACTTTGGGCTTAAGCAACTACCAGTTGTCAAGAGTAGATGTGTCCTTTCTTCTATGTTTACCAGAGATCTTGATTCCCTTTAAAACTTCCACTGTTTTGTGTCTATTTTTAGTGGCTTTGTTCAAACTTAAGCTGAACAAATAGCCTGCACAAGTTCTTTGCTGATTCCCAGTTAACTGCTTTTGACTTCCATTTATTTACTCCCAAAAACCCTATATTAGTTTTGAAAGTACTTTTTGTATTGTTTTCCCCCTCTGGAATATAGGCTCCTTCAGGGAAGGCAGTGCTTCATTTTTACTTCCGCGTTCTCATGTAACTAAGAATAGTGCAGTGTGTACTACATGGTATATACTTAATTTATAGGGTATCTCAAAAGTCTTATTGCAGTTTTAAAGCTTTAATAATATTATGACCACTTTAAAATGGATGCTTCTCTTTGGCTTATCACATGTAAGCTATCAAAGATTAAAACTACACTAATATTTTTGGGATACCATGTATTGGCTTTCAATGATTGATTGGAAGAAAGGACATCTTAGTTCTATCTAGGTGATGACCAAGGAAAAAAGTAAACTTTTAAGCCTACCTCTAGGTTCCTATCAGAGATGTAATGTCCCAAGTATCTACCCTCATTCACCAGCAGAGGGCATAGATTAATGGAGAAGCTCCAGCTATTATAACTATGTATCTTGTTGCTTGTTATCTCATTGATGGTAAGAAAATAGTTGCTTTAGGTTGTAAGCATATTAACATGAGAGAGCAGTCAACTTCAGATGCTAAATTTCACAGGGTTTTGTACACATTCCACTAGAACCTTCAGAAAGGTCTTCAAAAGAGAACATGAACATGAAGAGACACATGAATCAGGACACAAGAGTATATACTTTTTTTAATGAAACCCTTTCTATGCAAAGCATCTGTAACTAAGGAAAACATACTTTAAACTCTCTAGTGGAAAATAGTTAAAATTACTAAAGGAGGATTGCTTGTTATGGACAAAAATTAGGGGAAATGATCGAAGTCATTAAGAGGGCATTGTTTATTAAGGATAGAATACAGTAATTAGAAGGGTAGTCTTAAGGAAACACTGATGAGTAGTTTTGTTTTCATGATCCTCAAAAAGGCATTGATGGCAATATTCTCCAACTCAGGACAATCACAAGAATAAAAGGATGTGGGAACATGACAGTCCAGTGGGATAATACAACAACTGTTCTTGATTTTACCACTAGCTTGAAAGAGTTTTTGTTATTGAACAGCAATTGATTTACTTTATGGAAAAAGAAGAGAACAATGGCCATATTATGCTATAGCAAAAAAAATAATTATTAAAATACAAAAAAAATCTCCATTTTATTCAGTAGATTTATTTAATTAGAATTCGGGGGAAAAAACTTTATTAAAACATATCACTATCCTGTAACCCAGGCCCTAAAGAGAACTTTGTATTTCATTGTTATAATGAAGTTATGATGAAGCAAGTATTATAAGAGCCTCTCTGGAAATATTTGGAATGAATTGAAATATTATAACAAATTATGTTAATCTACAATTATAAAATTTATAACCTGAAAGGAACTTAGAAATCATCATGTCTTATTCAGCCTGAAGAATGAGTCTCCTCCTCAAAATCTGGACAAAAGTAGCCACCCAACTTCCACTTGAAAATCTTCAATAAAGTCCCCAAGGGCACCCATCCCATTTGAGACATCTCTAATTTTGAGAAAGTCTTGTGTTTGTTTTTCCTTTTGAACGTGGCAAAATTTGTATTCAAGTGACTTCCATTCACTGCTCCTCATTCTGTTACTCAAGCCAACAAGTCTACTTTTCCTATGTGACAACCTTTAAAGTGTCTGAAGATAGATCGCATGTATATGATATAGAGCGAGAAGGAACCTTGGAGGTCATATGTTCTAATAGCCTCATTTTACAGATGAGGAAACTGATCATTTAAGAAACTTGTCCAAAATCACACAGAAAGTAACTCATAGAGCTAGGATTAAAATCTTGTCATCTCTATAGTACTACCACAATGTCTGTTCTAAACTAAATATTCTCAATTCTTCCAAAATTCTCACAGGTCGTCAATTTAAATTAACCTTGTTATTTTGGTCTGCTTCAAAGATTGGATGAGGATTACCATTTCTTGAGGGGGCATAGCTACATTGTTCACTTCATTCCCATCCTCACCAACAGTTTGGCTTGCCCCCTTTCAGGTTCAAATCTCCAAGTTTTCAGGAGAACTAGAAAGTGGAAGGAGAGGAGATCTGTATCTTAATTGGGATTGATTGTCACTCCCTCTCCACTTCCAGCTTACTTGCTGGTCTGACCAACATTTACACTATTGCCTATCCACTGGAACAACTACACTCCCAAGGCAACTCAAAGATTAGTGAGTCCATGCCTGAAACCAACATACTATGAAAAGACTGACATATACTGCTTATTGTCACCCAATGGTTCATCTTCTAATCTACTCTACTTCCAAACCTGTCCCCAGTCCCCTAAACCTTCTATCTCCCTTCCCCCCAATACCAGGTCATGTTAATGTCTTGCCTTATCCTCTCTTCCAACAAGTCTTGGCTCCTATGGATAATCACTGGTACCACTGTCCTTCTCATCCCTAGTTCCTCTCACTTGGCTCTGTCTATTGAAGTGGAAGTAGTATTTTCAGCAAGGGTCACACATCTAAAACCTGGTAAGTATCTAAGGCAGGATTTAGATCCATGTCTTCCTGGTTCTGTCTTCAGGGCTTTATCCACTATGCCATCCAACTACCTCAGTGAGAGTGCTAAGAAAGGACAGACAAAGGCCCTTTGGAATCTAATGCCACCCTGCCTTTTCCAAGCTTATTTCTGATTTTAACTCTACATTCACTTTATATTCTGAGTGGTGTGCCAACAAGCAATTATTCTTTACTATGTACCAGGCATTGTGTTAAGCACCGGGAATACAAGGAAAGGCAAAAACACAATCTTTGACTTCAAGGACTTCACATGGTTAAAGGAGAGACCACAGGCAGGCAATGATATACAGAAAGTGTCACTGGTATTTACGAGGAAGGTGGTCCTCCTCTCCACAGAGATTTCCCTTTGTTGTTATTCCCAAGGCTAAAATTTCATCAGTCATAAAGAAACCATGGAAGTGAGGAGAGGTATAAAGGAAAAGCATTGCAGTCATGGGGGACAATAGAAAAGCTGGAATAACATTGACTCCCTGAAAATTTCCAGCTCTGCATTTTCTAAAATTCATGATTTAGTTCATACTGTTCTCTTTGCCTGGAGTGTCATCTCTCCTCCCATTTAACTAGCTAAACATATGTGGATTCGTTAAAACCAAATGACACTTTATCCAAAAACTTTCTTTGATTCACCTACCTGTGATATCCTTTTCTTCTGCCATGCATAGCATTTTGTTGTATATTTCAGTCAATCAATCATTCAATAAGCATTCATTACTCACTTACTATGTGTTAGGCACTGTGGTAAGCACTAGGGATGTAAAGAGGTAAAAAACAGTGCCTGCCCTCAAGAAGGGAGACAATATGCAAACAAATGTATGCGAAGCATCCATTGATGTGCTGGGTAAATTAATTTGATCAAATAGGCTGCGGAACAGACAAATATTAAACTAAACCTTTTATATATAATTTTAATGAAATGAAAAACATAACATTCAACCCAAGGTTCCACATTGTAGATGTTGCTTTTTCCAAATACACAAAATCAAAGTCTGTTCAATCAAATGATTTTCTCTCAAAAAGGAGGACAAATTCATGGAAAATTAAATCAAACAAAGAACTTAGACAAATGTAGACATATCATTTCGTGATTTCCCCTTTCACAATTTTGGTCAGACAGGCATGGAGACAGAGCTTTGTCAGAGTAGGAGACATACTATATGATTATAAATTCTCAGTCCCAAACATTTGCTTCTAGAACCCATTTCTTCTCACACTCCTTCACACACACTAATTTCACATTCATTTAATGGACACACAAACTCTTCTGGATTTATTACATAAAAACAAAACAAATTAATTCATTGTAAAAACTAAGGCATAATCAGAAGGAAAAAGATATTCTGATTCAGAAGGTGAGCTATATATTTGTTACTTGCCAGAAGGTACAAGATGTAACAAATTGGAGATATCAAGAAAGTGCTTCCAGTGAGTTTATGAAAGAACAAATTAAATAAACAGGAAACAATTTCATTAAAAAGAATGGCAACAATGAGATAACATTCTCAAATCTGTGAGATGCAGCCAAAGTAGTAATCAAGAGAAATGTTTATATCTAAAGGCTTACCTCAATAAAATATAGAAAGAGCAGAACAATTAATTGAGTATGCACTAAAAAGATACTAGGAAAGGAAGAAATTAAAATTCCTTAATTAAACACCATTGTAAATACTGAAGATTAAAGGAGAAATTACTGAAATTGAAAGTAAAACACAGTATTGAACTAATGGATAAAACTAGAAGCTGTTAAAAAAAACAAAAATAAATCAAGTATTGGTTAATTTGATTTTAAAAAAGAAAGAGGAAAACAAAAGTATCATTATTAAAAATTTAAAAAGTGACTGAACTGCCATTGGAGATTGAATTAAAGCAATTTTTAGGAGCTAATGTGCCCAGTTTCATGCAAATAAATCTGACATTCTCAGTGAAATAAATTATTATTTACAAAAATACAATGTCCAGATTGACGGAAGAAATAGAATGCTTAAATAACCACTTCTTGGAAAAATCAATTAAACAATTCATCAATTAACTCCCTAAGAACAAAAACCTCCTGGATCTGGATATACAAGTGAATTCTACCAAGCATTTAAAGAACAATTAATTCCAATACTATATAAACTGTTTGAAAACATAGGTAAAAACGGAATTCTCCCAGTTTACTTTTATGATGCAATATGGTGCTGATCCATAAGTTAGGAAGAATAAAAACAGAGAAAGAAAATTACAGACCAATTTCCCTAATAAATATTGATGCAAAATTTTTTAAATAAAATATTAATAAAGAGATTATAGCAGCACATCACAAAGATACTTCACGATAATCAGTGGGATTTATACCAGGATGCATGGCTGTTTCAATATTAGAGAAACTATCAATGTGACTGACCATATCAATAACAAAAATGACAGAAACATCTTATGATCACCTCAATAAATGCAGACAAAGCTTTTAACAAAATTTAACAATCATTCCTATGATAACAGTAGAAAGCATAGGAATAAATGGTGCTTTCCTTAAAATGATAAGTAATATTTACCTAAAGCCAACAGCAAACATTATCTGTAATGGGGATAAATGAGAAGCCTTACAAAGAAGATCAGAGTAAAGTAAGGGTGCCCATTATCAACACTTTTCTTCAATATTGTACTAGACTGGTCCAGTCATTGCAAAAAACTGTCTTGAGCTATGCCCAAAAGGCTATCAAACTAGGCATAACTTTTCACATATATCTGTATCCCAAAGAAATCAAAGCAAAGGAAAAAGGACCTACATGTGCAAAAAAATAATTATAGCAGCTATTTTTTGTGGTGGCAAAGAATTGAAAATTGAGATGATGCACATCACTTGAGGAATGACTGAAGAAGTCATGGTATATGATTGTGATGGAATACTATTGTACTATAAAAAATGATCTGCCAAATGTTCTTGGGAAAACATGGAAAGATATGAACTGATACAAAGTGAAATAAGTAGAACCAGGAGAACACTGTACACAATACAGTAATATTGTAGTGATGATCAACTGTGAAAGATTTAGCTACCTGGATTAATGTGATGTTTTATGAGTATTCCCAAGGACTGATGAAGAAAAATCTTATCCACCTCCTGAGAGGGATTTGATAAACTCTTTGTACATAATGAAGTATAGTTTGTTTGTTTGTTTGGTTTTTTTGCTTCCATTGTTTTTCTTACTTTTTATGCAACATGGCTAATATGAATTTTTTTTGGCATGACTTCCTATATATAACGGATATCATATTGTTTGCTTTCTCATTCTCCCTAGAGAGGAAGAGAATTTGGAACTTAAAATTTAAAAAAAAATTAATGTTAAGAAAAATAATATAAAAACACAGGAGAAAAAAAACTCCTTTTTTTTAAAAAAAAAAGGATTTTAGTCAGAGTTTGAGATTAGATTTTAATTCTGGCCTTCATCATTCCACCTCTAACACTCTATGTCTTGTGCCAACATATTTGTAAAGGGCAAGGAAAAAAAGGAGAATCATAAAATTGAGAGTGAAGGAGGAATTAGAGATTTTCTAGAGTCTCCAAGGACAAAGGAAAATGCTTTTTTTTCCTGTATTTTTATTTCTCCTTAATATTTTTCTTTCTATTTTCCCTTTTCCTTTTCACCTTTCTTGTCTGTATGATGATATTACACAGTCCCATCAGTTGTATTTTTTAGAACTTAATGAACCAAGAGAACACAGAAGCAGTGAAACTATTAGAATTGACCTTGCCAATAATTGTGTTCTCTTCTCATGTTATTTGTCAATTTTCTGCATAGAAGCTGCAATAGTATTATTTTCTTCATTTGATTTTTGAAAGCTTGCATCTCTAATGTTTTTTTTTTCTTTTAAAGTTTCTCCCTCTCCTGTATTAGGCTAGCTCAAGGGTGGTGAACCTGTGGCGTGGAGGTCACATGTGGTCCTTTAGGTTTTCAGGTGTGACTCTTTGACTGATCCAAACTTCACAGATAAGGCCACAGGTTCCCCACCCCTGAACTAGATTGTTAACTAGACTGTATAAAATGAAAGCACAAAATGCACATTTTTTGCTACAGTTAACAAAATTTTAGATTGGGAAACAGAACTTTGAGACAAATAGATATGATATTTTCATGCTATTATATCTTACCGACTATTTTCCAAATTTCAAGAAAGTTTTTATTTTCTTGTACAGTTAAGAAGGAAGGTGATGCAGACATGTGAGATAATGCCAGGCTATTAGAATATTGTCCCAAGATCATGTTTTGCTCTCCTGCTGTAACATAAAAACAGGGGCTAAGCCGAAGTGATGATTTTCTAAGTAGGAAACATTTATCCTGTGACAATATCTTATTACAATTAATTTATTTGCAGTATACAAATGACATGTGCGATTGTAATTGCAACCCCTGTGGATTAGCAAGCATTGTTCTCCTCTGGTTCTTTTTCCAGCTTTAAAAATCTGAAATTCTATGATTCCAGCTAAGTACAAGCTAACATTGAACAGTTTTTTTGTTTTGTTTTGTTTTCTGTGGTGCTTTATAGCTGCCTTTTCTACTATTTCCACTTTCTCTCTTTCCTCTAGCACTCTCATGGGGTAGTAAATTCTCCATTTGATCAACTTAATTTTTTTAACTCAGTTATTTCTCTATTTTCCTTGTCTCTCTTTTCTCTGTTTCTCTTTTTCATGCTTCTTTGTTGTCTCTCTGTCTCTGTTTCATCTTCCTGTCTTCCTTTTTCATCCTCTGTCTCTACCCTCCTTATTGATCTGCCTTTTACTAAGTATCTACGTCTCAATATATTTCTACCTATAATTGTTTTACAACAGATCTATGAAAAGTTAGCACCATTTGGAACTGCCTCAAAATTCTTGTTGGTTATAACAGGGTAAAGCTCAAATAGTGCACACTGTCAGTTTATAAATTTAATATCAGCACTTCTCCCTATAGGAATAGAAAAGGAAGCTGGTCTTAGAACTGCACTGTTTTCACTGAAACACTCAAATGATATATAGGGATCATACCTATATCCATGAAAAGTCACCCATCATGGAATAAATGTCACATGGATTTCTTCTCATACTTTTCTAACATTTTGAAAATTATGAGATTCATCAATTGGTCAGCTGTCACCACAATTTGAGTACTTTGACACAAGTGATTTGTGTGATTGCAAAGTTCCCTACTAAAACTGGAAGAAGAGGAGCAGTTACTTTCCCAGATGAGCGGACATTCAGTTTGTTTCCCAGGGAACAATCCTTTATTACATTACTTTCCCTCAGCCTACTTTAAAAAAAAAGCATGTATTTCTCTTTCTACCTGATGACATTTGTGAAACTACATGCCATCTGATAAAATGTGGAGACCCTGTATGCTATTATTTGGTTTATTTATTCAATATGGTCGTGTCCAACTGAAGGCATAAAACATATATGCACCATGCTAAATATTCATAACATCTGTCAGCATGCATTATTGAATGACTGAGCCTTGTGATAACAAGAGTAAGCAGTGATGATGTCTTTAGATTATCCTTTCAACATAATGCCTTGGAACACTCTATAACATAGAGAAATATTAAAAGTTAGTTTGGAAACTGTCTTACCTATAACATAGAAACCTAGAATCTCATATTTGGAATGGATCTTGGAGGTCTTCTAATTTAATTCTCAACTAGACCCATAAATATTTTTGTAACGCATTTATTATGACAGCTTCTCTATCCTCTACCCAAAGGAATGAGAACCTACTACACCATGAGGTAGCTTTTCTATTTTTTTTTGAAAGATCTAATTGTTAGAATGTACTTCCTTATTTTGAGTCAAAAATTGTTGCTTAACTTTAACTACATGTCTTAATTTTCTTTGCTGGAATTATGTAGAGGTTGAATCCATACTCCACAAAACCCTTCATGTGTTTGAGGACTACCATAATTCTTCAATGTGTTTGTCATACCATTTTCTTTAATTCTTTCAGTTAAACATATTGAGTGATTTCAATTCCCTGCAACATTCTTTTTATTCTCTCTTGAGCAACTCTTTAATTTGCCAGTATCCTTCATGGAATCTAGGATACAAAGCAGAAGACTTGAAAAGTGGTTTCTCAAGCGTAGATTATAATTGCACCATAGCTTCTCTAATTCTGGACAGTAGTCTTCAATTAATGCAGTCTAAGTTCATATAAGATTTTTTTGCCTTTTACATCATGTCATTGAATGATATTCAAGTCCATATACAGCAAGAGCCTACTGTTTTCATGGTACTCTATGAGATAATGGGAACAGAAGTTCAAAGAGAGACAGAGAGAGACAGAGACACAGAGAGGAGAGAGAGAGAGAGGGAAAGAGACAGAGAGGAAGAAAGAGAAAGAAAAGAAGAGAAAAAAACAAAAAAAAATACATGCAGACAAGCGCTTGTCCCCAAGTAGCTTACATTCTATTAGTGCATGCCAAATGTGCATAAGTAAATAATAGTACTAGGCACATACAAAATGATTTAAAACTTTCAAGGCATACTCCCTTAGAAACCTCATTTGAAGACAACAAGCCCTTGGGTCTGTCTGTTCAACTATTTTAATGTCCATCTAATTCCCATATTATGTTGAAGTAAAAAGAACCCACTGAAACTTTTTTAAATAGATAATTGAAAAAGTCTGATCCTTAGGAAACCATTTATCTGTCTGACTGTCCTGTTCTAGTCACCTTTTGGGGATATGTAGGATTCCCAATATTCATCTCGAGGCACTTAGAAATTGATTAGTCTTCTCCAATTGATAAATGGTCAAAGGATAAGAACAGGCAGTTTTCAGAAGAAGAAATTAAAGCTATCTATAGTCATATGAAAAAATGCTCTAAATTATTATTGATTAGAGAGATGCAAATAAGAACAACTCTGATGTACCACATCACACCTATCAGAGTGGCAAACATGACAGAACTGGAAAATGATAAGTGTTGGAGAAGATGTGGGAGAGTTGAAACACTAATTCATTGTTGGTGGAGCTGAGAGCTGATCCAACCATTCTGGATAGCAATTTGGAACTATGGCCAAAGGGCTACAAAAATATACATACTCTTTGACCCAGCAATAACACTTCTAGGACTATATCCCCAAGAGATCATAAAAATGGGAAAGGGGCCCACATGTACAAAAATATTTATAGCAACACTCTTTGTGGTGGCCAAAAACTGGAAATCAAGGGGATGCCCATCAATTGAGGAATGGCTGAATAAATTATAGTATATGAATGTAGTGCAATACTATTGTGCTATATAAAATGATGAACAAGAAGACTTCAGAGAGGCCTGGAAAGACTTATATGATCTGATGCTGAGTGAAAGGAGCAGAAACAGGAGAACTCTGTGCACAGCAACGACCACAGTGTGCGAGAGTTTTTTTCTGGTAGACTTGGAACTTCATTGCAAGGACTTAAAAAAATCCCCAATGGTCTTTTAAGGTAAAATGTCTTCCATATCCAGAGAAAGAACTATGAAGTTCAATCGCAGAATGTAACAAATCGTTCTCTTTTGTATTACGTTTTGGCTTGTTATATGATTCCTCCCATTCATTTGAATTCTTCTACACAGCATGACTGTAGTGAAAATGTATTTAATAGGAATGTATGTGTAGGATCTATATAAAATTGTATGGTGTCTCAAGGAGGGTGGAGGAAGATAGGGGGAAGGGAGGGGGGAAAAATCTAAGTTATATGGTAGTGATTGTAGAACACTGAAAATAAATAAAATTTAAACATATATATATGTATATATATATATATATATATATATATATATAAAAGAAATTGATTAGTCAAAGAAATTTGAAGGCTTTCTCCTTTCAAATCACTGTCAATCCAATCATATGTAGCCTCAAAAGGTTATCTGAGCTAACTTTCTCTAGATAAACCAAATATGAAATTTATGCAAGAGGGCTTAAAGGAGCAAGGAAATCCTGGTAATGTCCTGGGAAATGGGGACTAGGATTGATGGATGGATGATATGGGCACTTATTAAGCACCTATTATGATGCAGAAATTATGAAAAGTAGATGTATCTACAAAAATAATTTTTTTTTTATAGAATGATTTGTTGGAACAGTTTTCTCAGGTGTTCATACATTCAGTTGTTACTAGACGCTCTGAACACAAACACCTAATCAGCATATAACCTTATTCACAATTCCTCTGTGTTTCTTTGTTGAGCAAGGAGGGAAAATATACAAAAAGAGAAATCAAAGTAAGAAAACATGTGTAGGTTAAATTGTCATGGAAAATTCCTCTGAGAATAAAAGCCTGAAGAAGACCTTGTAGGCCACTGATGAACATTTTTTTGAGAAAAGTGGTATGGAAAACAAAAAAATCCTTAGTACTTCAAGAAAGTCAAGATAAAAAAGCAGAAAATGAAAGAAGAAAAGTAAAGTACCCAAAGGTAGCATGGAAATGTGCATTAATTTCAGTTTTTATAACTTCATCATATGTCCTTGCTAAACATCACACTTATCAAAAAGTCATCTCAAAGAGGGGGATAGGAAAGTAGAAAAAGATTCTTTCAAACTTTCTAGTCAGATGATATTTGAAGTTATATAATTTCTATAGTTACTAATAAATTATTTTCTTATTATGTATCTAAATCAGTTGAGGGCAAGGAAAAGATAAAACAATATGCAATTTCAAGTTTATTTTCTGCCAAACTAATTGCTTTAATAGATTGATTTGTAGTTAATAGCATATGATTCTTCAAGGAAGATCAGTGAGGTCTCAGAGAAGTTCTTCCCCTGGTTTAACAGCACCATCTCTCCAATCCCTCATATTATTCTTGGGAATCCAACTGGCACCTCTCAATTGATTAAATAAGTCCAACAGAACCCTTTTAATTTTTTACTTTTTAAACTCAGCTTCATGAATCTTTTGATACAAACTGAGGCATCAATTCACTGAATGACGCTCCAAAGTGAAGCTATATATTCCACCAAGATGCCACCTAGTATCCTTCTTCTATCCCCAATGTATTGAAATTGAGATATATAAATAGAAGGTTCTAGAAAAATGTTGGTTGAATCAAAGAGTAAATGTCAGTCATCAACAGAAGTCTCTAGAAAGATATCATAATCTATAGAAATAGGACAAATCAAATGGTCTTTTTAATCACAACAGAGGTGATATTGGGACTTAAACTACCAGTGTTCAAAATCTTAATTTCAACAATTCAGTGTATCAAAAGTAATAGTCTTCATAATAGAGACTTAGTAAACTCTTAAACACAAACTATTTGTGGTCTTTTTTCTCTTTCCCCTATGTTCTCTTCTCTTTGTCTTTCCTCTGCCTGTCTACCACATATTATAAGGGAGTTTTTTGTATCTCCTTTCCCAGAAGTTCCCTGTCTATTTATTTGTATTTTGTGACTTAATAAAGGACAAACTGCAATTCCTATCAACAAATATTAAGTCTCTCTGAAAAACTGTTTATCCTACACACGTATAAAGTTGACTTTTGAAGATTGTCATTTCACTTATACTCACATAGATTACTTTAAAAAAAAAATTCCTAAAGGAGAGATAGAATGCATTATGAAATGCAAAATGGATAACTTTGATTACATTAAACTGAGAAGTTTTTGCACAACCAAACCCAATGCAACCAAAATCCAGAGGGATGCAGTAAATTGGGAAAGAATTTTTACAGCTAAGCTCGAGGATAAAGGCCTCATTTCTAGAATATATAGAGAACTGATCCAAATGTATAATCATACAAGTCATTCCCCAATTGATAAATGGTCAAAGGATATGAACAGGCAATTTTCAGAGGAAGAAATTAAAGCTATCTATAATCATATGAAAAAATGCTCTAAATCACTATTGGTTAGAGAGATGCAAATCAAAACAACTCTGAGGTACCACATCACACCTATAAGATTGGCAAACATGACAGAACAAGAAAATGATAAATGCTGGAGAGGATGTGGGAAAGTTGGAACACTAATTCATTGTTGGTGGAGCTGCGAGCACATCCAACCATTCTGGAGAGCAATTTGGAACTATGCCCAAAGGGCTACAAAAATGTGCATACCCTTTGACCCAGCAATATCGCTACTAGGACTATATCCCCAAGAGATCATAAAAATGGGAAAGGGTCTCACATGTACAAAAATATTTATAGCAGCACTCTATGTAGTTGCCAAAAACTGGAAGTCAAGGGGATGTCCATCAATTGGGGAATGGCTGAATAAATTATGGTATATGAATGTAATGGAGTACTATTATGCCATAAGAAATGATGAACAAGAAGACTTCAGAGAGGCCTGGAAGGACTTATATGACCTGATGCTGAGTGAAAGGAGCAGAACCAGGAGAACTTTATGCACAGCAACAACCACAGTGTGTGAGAGTTTTTTCTGGTAGACTTAGATTTTTGTAATAACACAAGAACTTCTTACCAAAAAAAAAAAAAAATCCCAATGGAGGATCTCAAGGCAAAATGCCTGCCACACTCAGAGAGAGAAATATGGAAGTCACTCACATATTGTAGCAGATCATGTTTGTGTATGTGTATGTGTTTGTGTATCATGTTCTGATTTGTTATACGATTTCTTTCATTTATCTTAGTCTGACTACATAGCATGACTATAGTGAAAATATACTCAATAGGAAAGCATATGTAGAATCTATACAGAATTGTATGCAGTCGTGGGGAGGGAGGGGGGTAGTGGGGAGTAGGTGGGGAGGGATAAAATCGCAATTGTATGGCAGTGATTGTTAAACATTACAAAATAAAAAAAAAAGAAAAAAAAACATTCCTAATATGTTGCATTGGCTATTAAATTAATATCTTAATTAATATGTTATTAATATCTTTTATTTTCATATCATCTTCACCTCGCAATATGTCTCTATCAGTAATTCCCATTCTTCTACTTTATTCCCAGTTCTTTCAGAAAACTGCTTGTTTCTATCCGTTGACCATTTACAAATTAGGAAATGACTCATCTTATAAATTCGATGCCATTCCTTATATATTTCAGAAATGAGGTCTTTGTCAGTGAAACTTGTTGCAAAAAAAAAAAAATCCTAGTATTTGACAGTCTTTCTAATCCTGAATGCATTGGTTTTGTTTGTGCAAAACCATTTTTAATTTAATGTAATCAAAATTATTCATTTTACATCCTTCATTGTTTTCTATCTCTTGTTTGGTCATAAATCTTTCCTTTATCTATAGGTCTTCCAGGTGAAATATTTCTTGTTCCTCTAATTTGCTTAGGGAAAGGGACTTTTAAATGATATTTTGCATTCCCAACATATTGATCTTCAAATGTAAGACTTAAAAGAAACATAAAAGGCAAAATAAAAGAAGCAAGGTAGAAAACATAAGAGATTCAATAAGGGCAAGCTGTTTATATTCCCATATGGAAAGATATTTTTAATTCTTAAAAAGTTTATCATTAGAAGGATTATACTTAGATGGTTGCTGATATGAGATGTCTATGACTGGAGGATATCAAAAAAACATCAAGGGTGAGAAAGAAGAATGCATTGAGAGAAGAGGGGAGGGGGGAAGTAAAATGGGGTAAATTATCCCACATAAAAGAAGCATGAAAGAGATATTACAGTGTAGAATGATAGGAGGAGTGGCAGGCAATATTATTGGAACTTTACTTTCATCAGAATAGGCTCAAGGATGGAATAATTCAAACACTCAGTTGGATATAGAAATCTATATTACTCTATAGAGAAGAAAAAATGAATGGGGATAAGAGAAGAGGAGGACTGATAGAATGGAGGGCAGTTTGAGAAGGCAATGATCAGAAGTAAACTATTTGAATGGAGGGAAATGGTAAAAGATAAGAGAGAAGGATAAGCAAGGGGGAAACATCATAACTGTAAATGTGAATAGGATTAACTCATTCATAAAATGAAAGTGGATACCGGAATGAATTAAAAAAATCAGAATCCTAAAAAAAGTTGTTTACAAAAAACACATTTGAAACATACACACACACACACACACACACACACACACACACACACAGCATAAAAGTAAAGGACTGGAGCAGAATCTATCATACTTCAGCTAAAGTAAGCAAAGCAAGGGTAGCAATCATGATCTCAAAGAAAAAACAAAAAGAGATCTAGTTAAAAGAGAAAAGTTAGGAATCTATATCTCGCTAAAAAGAAGTACTATAGACAATGAAGTAACATCAATACAAAACACATATGCACCAAATGAAATAGCATGTAAATTTTTGAAGAATTTGAATGAGTTACAGAAGGAAATAGACAATAAAGCTATACTAGTGAGGGAACTCAAATTTTCTCTTTCTGACCAAATCTAATTAAAAAATAAAAAACAAAGAAGTGAAAGAGGTGAATAAAATTCTAGAAAAGTTAGATAAGATAAATCTCTGGAGAAAAGTAAATGGGAATAAAAAGAAGTATACCTTTTCCTCCACAATACATGGTGCTGACACAAAAACTGACCATATATTAGAGCAAAAAAACCCAAACAACCTCACAATTAAATGTAAAAAATAGAAATATTAAATTCATCTTTTCCAGATTGTAATGTAATAAAAAATTACATTAAATAAAGAGACATGGAAGCAAAAATTAAAAACTAATTGAAAACTAAATAATCTAATCCTAAGGAATAAGTTAGTCAAAGGATAAAACATAGGAACAATCAATAAAATCTTTAGAGAAATATGACAATGAAACAATGTACCAAAATTTATGTGATGCAACTAAAGCAGTACTTAGAGGAAATTTTTAAGTGATTATATCAATAAAATGGAAAAAGAGCATATCAAAAAATTGGGCATGAAACAAAAAAAAAAAAAACCTAGAAAAGAAAAACAAATGAACACTCCCTAAATTAAACATCAAACTGGAAATCATGAAAGTTAAAAGAAAGCTTGATAAAATTAAAAGTAAGAAAGCCATTGAACTAATAAATAAAACTAAAGGCTGGGTTTAGGGGAAAACAACAAAACACATGAAGCATTAGTTATTTTGATTTTTAAAAAGAAAGATGAAAATGAAATTACTAGTGTTGAAAATGAAGGGGGTGAATTTGCCAGCAAAGAAGAGGAAACTAAAACAATTATTAAGAGCTACCATGCCCAATTATGTACCAATAAATTTGGCAATCAAAATGAAATAGATAAATATGTACAAAAACATAAATTACCCAGATTAACAGAAGAGGAAATAGAATACTTATAAAACCTGATCTTAGAAAAAGAAATTGAACAATCCATCAATGTACTCCCTAAGAAAAAAATCCCTAGACCAGTTGAATTCACAAGTGAATTCTACCAAATACTTAAAGAATAACTAATCTCAGCACTATATAAACTATTTGAGGAAAAACAGAAGAAAAAGGAGTGTTACCAAATTCCCTTTATGACAAAAATATGGTTCTGATACATGAACCATGAAGAACAAAAATGGAGAAAGGAAACTAGAAACTAATTTCCCTATTGAATATGCATGCAGAAATTTTAAATAAAATCCTAGTATGAGGATTATAGCAATATATCATAAGAATGATACAGTATAACCAATGGAATTTATTCTAAGAATGTAGGGCTTGTTTAATATTATGAAAACCATCATCATAATTGACCATATAAATAACAAAACCAGTAGAAATCATATGATTATCATATCATAGACACAGAAAAAGACTTTGACAAAATGTAATACTATTTCCTCTTAAAACACACTAGAGAACATAGGAATAAATGGAGTTTACCTTAAAATGATTAGTAACATTTATCTAAAACCATCAGCAAGCATTATCTGTAATAAAGAAACCTCACAAACTTTTACAATAATATCAAAAATAAAGCAAAGATGCCAATTATCACTACTATAATTAAATATTATGTTATAAATGTTAGCCATAGTAACAAGAAAACAGAAAATGACAGAACTAGAATAGGTAATGAGGGAACAACACTAATGATATTTGCAAATGATATGATGGTATACTAAGAGAATCCTAGAAAATCAACTAAAAATACTAGTGCAAAAGTTAATAACTGCAGTAAAGTGTCAGGATACAAAATAAACTCACATAAATCAAGAGATTTTCTATATGTTGCCCGAAAAATCTAGCAGCAAGAGACAGAAAGACAAATTCCATTTAAAATAGCTGTATAGAATGCAAAATACTTGTGATTCAACCTGCCAAGAATAACCTAGGAACAACATGAACACAATTACAAAATACTTTTCACACAAATAAAAACAGATCTAAGCAATTGGAAAAATATTAATTGCTCATGGTTACACCAAGTTAATATAACAAAAATAGTGATGCTACCTCGATTAATCTACTTATTTAGTGCCATACCAAACAAATGACCAAAATTTATTTTATAGACTTAGAAAAAAATAATAATAAAAATCATTAAAAAGAACAAAAGTTCAAGACTATCAAGAGAATCAACGAAAAAATGCACAGAAATGTGGTATAACTGGTATAATTGTACCATCAAACTGTACCATCAAAACAACATGGCAGTAACTAGGTATAGATCAATATTATACACCCTATATAAAGATAAGTTCAAAATTGGCACATGATTTAGACATAAAGGGTGATACCATAGGCAAATCAGCAAAGCAAGGAATAATTTACCTCCAGATCTATGGAGAAAGGAAATATTTAGTAGCAATCAAGATACTGGTATCATTACAAAATGTAAAATGGATCATTTTGATTATGTAAAATTAAAAAAGGTTTTGTGCAAAAAAAGCAATTCGATTTATAAGAATAGAAGTCATTTCCCAATTGTCAAATGGTCAAAGGATATGAACATGCAGTTTTCAGAAGAAGAAATTAAAGCTATCTGTAGTCATATGAAAAAACACTCTAAATCACTATTAATTAGAGAGATGCAAATCAAAGTAACTCTGAGATACCATATCACACCTATCAGATTGGCTAATATGACAAAACAGGCAGATGATAAATGTTGGAGAAGATGTAAATACTAATTCATTGTTTGTGGAGCTGTGAGCTGATCCAAACATTCTGGAGAGCAATTTGGAACCATGTCCAAAGGGCTACAAAAATGTGCATACCCTTTGATCTAGCAATATTGCTTCTAGGACTGTATCCTCTAGAGATCATAAAAATGGGAAAGGGTCCCACACGTACAAAAATATTTATAGCAGCTCTCTTTGTGGTTGACAAAAACTAGAAATTAAAGGGATGCCCATCAATTAGGGAATGGCTGAATACATTGTGGTATATGAATGTAATGGAATACTATTGTACTTTAAGAAATGATGAACAGGAAGACTTCAGAGAGGCCTGGAAAGACTCATATGAACTGATGCTGAGTGAAAGGATCAGAAGCAGGAGAAGTTGATACACTGCAACAACCACAGTGTTCTTGGAATTTTTCATGTAGACTTAGAACTTCATTGCAATGCAAGGACTTAAATAATTTCCAAAGGTCTCTTAAGGCAAAATCCCTTCCACATGCAGAGAAAGAATTATGAAATTCGATCACAGAATGAAGCAGATCATTTTCTTTTCTATTATGTTTTGGTTTGTTTTGTGATTTCTCCCATTCATTTTAACTCTTCTATGCAACATGACTAAAATGAAAATGTGTTTAATGGAAATGTATGTGTAGAACCTATATATAAAACTGTATGCCATCTCAGAGAGGGAGAGGGGAGGGAGGGGGAAAAATCTAAGATATATGGAAGTGATTGTAGAACACTGAAAACAAATATAATAATAATAAGACAATCAAGGCAATCAATGAAAAAATGCACAGAAATGTGGCCTAGTTGTACCAGATTTTAAATTGTATTATAAAGTGGTGATTATCAAAACAATCTGGTATTGACTAAGAAATAGAGTGGTGGATTACTGGAATAGATTAGGTACACAATACATTTTTGTAGATGATAATAGTAATTTAGTGTTTGATAAACCCAGAGATCCAAGATTTTTGGACCAAAAAAATCATTATTTGATGGAAAACTGGAAAACAATATGGCAGTAACTAGTTATAGATTAACATTTTACACCTTATACCAAGAGAAATTCAAAATGGGCACATGATTTAGACATAAAGGATGATACCGTAGGTAAATTAGGAAAGCAAGCAATAATTTATCTCCAGATCTATGGAGAAAGGAATTATTTAGGACCAATCAAGATATTGAGAGCATTATAAAATGTATAATGGATCATTTTGATTATGTAAAATTAAAAAAGGTTTTTGTGCAAAAAAAAACGCAATTCAACCAAAATTAGAAGGAAAGTAGAAAACAAGGGAGGGACGATTCTACAACATATATCTCTGATAAACACCTCATTTTGCAAATATATAGACAACAATGTCAGATTTATAAGAATAGAAGTCATTCCTCAATTGTTACTTGGTCAAAGACTATGAACAAGCAGTTTTCAAACAAAAAAAAAACAAATCAAAGCTATCTCTATACTCACAAAAATTGTTCAAAATTGCTATTTCATAGAGTAATGAAAATTAAAACAAGTATGAGATGCCACCTCACATTTTTCAGATTGGCTAATATGGGGGAGAAAGGGAAAATGATAAATGCTGGAGGAGATAAAGATGGGGGAAATTGTGACTAATGCACTACTGATTCAGTTATGAACCGATCCAACCATTCTGGAGAGCAATTTGGAACTATGCCCAAAGAGCTATAAAACCATTCAGACTCTTTGATCCCATAATAAAACTATTAGGTTTGTATCCCAAAGAGATTTCTTTTAAAAGGAAAAGCATCTATCTGTGCAGAAATATTTATAGTAGCTCTTTCTATGGTGGCTAAGAATTGGAAATTGGCCTTGAACAATGACTGAACAAGTTGTGGTATAAGATTGTAATGAAATATTATTGGAGCATAAGAAATGACAAGCAGAATGAGGTCATAAAAACCTAGGAACATATATGAACTGATACAAATTGAAACGAGCAGATTCAGGGAAATATCATATACAACAGCAATTCCATTGTACAATGATGAATTGTCAATGCTTTGGCTATTCTCAACAATATAATTATCCAAGGCAATTCCAAAGGACATATAATGAAAAATGCTATTTGCCTTCTGGAGGAAGAACTGATATCTGAATACAGCATGAGGCATACTTTTTTTTTCCTTCCTTTCTTTCTTATTTTTCCATTTTTGTTCAACTCTTCTTATAAAAAATTACTAATATGAGAACACTTTACATGATTGCAAATGTATAATCTGTATCAAATTTCTTAAGAAGTCTTAGGGAAGGGGATGAGAGGGAGGGAGGAATAGAACTTGGAAATCAAAATGTTACAAAAAAGTAAATATTAAAAATGTTTTACATATAATTGGGGCAAAATAAAATATAACAAATGAATAAATATTTAGGTGTATATGGGTCATTTCTCTTTAGCCTAGCTCTCCTTGGAATGTGTGTTTCTGTTCATCTGTGGAATCTCGAGGTAAAAGTAGGAATAATTCAGGAATATTCTGAGGAAGTTATTCATTAGAATACAAACTAAAAAAAAGAAAAGAAAAACAATTCATAATAGTAATTAAAACATCAAAAAATGATACTCTCTGAGATATCCCACATACCTAAAGGACATCTTCCTCCTCCCTGTGAAGAAGATGATAGGATGTTTCTCACAGGGTTTTTTTTGGAGTAAGACTTGATGATTATAATTTTGTAAGATTCAGTTTCAATTGTCATTCTTTCTTTTTTACTTTTTTATTTTCTTTTTGTTTTTAATATTTTTCCAAATTTATTAATTTATTTGTTTTCACTTTTAAACAATCACTTCTTTTAACATGATGTATCTTGTATTTGCTTCTAATTCTGGGTGACTTTAATGCTAGAGCAGGCTCAGACTATCAGACTTGGCAGGGGGACATAGGGAGAAATGGAGCTGGAAACAGCAACAGCAATTTATTTATTGCTGAACACTTGTGCATCACATGACTTTCTCATCACCAGCACTGTCATCTGTTTACCTAAATGCAATAAAACTTCATGGATGCACCCTCGTAGCAAATATTGGCATCTAATAGATTATGTGATTGTAAGGAGAAGAGAGAGACAAGATGTGAGAGTGACAAAGGTAATGTGTGGTGCAGAGGGCTGGAATGATCATAGACTTATCCTTTCCAAGCTAAAAATTTGCATTGATCAAAAGTGTCACCCCCAAGACAAAATGACTACCAGAAGAATTAATGTCAACAAATTAGAGCTCTTCTCTGAGTGTGAACAGTTTGCTGCTGACTTGGAGGGAAAGTTGAGCCAACAAACAGTTGGCAACAGGGGAGCAGAAAAGGAGCGGGCAGTTCTCAGAGATTTGGTGTACAACACTGCATTTGCTCATCTGGGTCAGAACACTTGCAAACACCAAGACTGGTTTGATGAAAATGATGGGGAAATTCAGAAGCTGCTAAATGAAAAGCAAGAACTCCACAGGATTTACCAGCGGGATAGTTCATCCACCTCTAAGAAGGCAGCATTTAATTCCATCAAAAGCAAAGTACCAGCAAAGCTTAGAGAGATGAAGGATTCCTGGCTCAGTAAGAAGGCAGAAAATAGTCAGTTTTATGCTGATAGTAACAATCCAAAGTGCTTTTATGATTCCCTGAAAGCTATTTATGAACCAAAAATCTAAGGTGCATCACAACTACTCAGTGCTGATTAGTGATAAGGACATGATCCTGGAGAGATGGCAAAACATTTTCAGTGTTCTCAGCAGACCATCATCAATCAATGCTGAGGACATTGACCATTTACCTCAGGTTGAAGTTAATCCCTCCTTAGCTGAACTTCCAACTGAAGAATAAGTTTTCAGGGCCATTAGGCTCCTTTCATACGGCAAAGCACCTGGTGCTGATTCTATTCAGCTGAGATTTACAAGGTAGGGGGACCATTGCTCATACAAAAGCTGATTGAAATTTTCCAGGCTATATGGCAAGAGGAGGTTAACCCCCAGGGGTTCAAGGATATCTCCATTGTCCATATCTATAAGGGCAAAGGGAATAGATTGTTCTGCGACAATCACAGGGGGATCTCTCTCAGTTATTGCTGGCAAATTCTTGCTAAAGTCCTCCTAAATAGGCTTATCCTTCACCTGGAAGATGGGGATATACTTGAGAGCCTGTGTGGCTTCAAAAAGGGCCAAGGAACAGTCAATATGGTGTTTGCTCCCCGACAACTCCAAGAGAAATGACAGAAGCATTTGTACACAACATTTGTACATGTGACCAAGGCCTTTGACACTGTTAGTCATGAGAACTTATGGAAAATTGTGTCAAAATTTGATTCCCTAGAGAAGTTCATCAATATTGTATGTCAATTTCTTGATGGCATGTGTTCCTGGGCTCTGCATAATGGACAAAGCTCTCATGCCTTCCCAGTCATCAATGGAGTGAAACAGGGCTGTGTGCTTGCTCCCATACATTTAAGCATGATATTTTCAGCCATGTTGACAAATGTTTTCAATGAGGATCAACACAGTATGAAGGTCAACTACTATATTGATGGTAAGTTCTTCAGTTTGAAAAGGCTACAAGCCAAGACCAAAGTGGAGGGAGTGTTGGTGCATGATTTTCTGTTTGCAGATGATTGTGCATTCAGTGCAACCTCTGAAGCTGAAATGCAACAAAGTATGGATCAATTCTCTGCTGCCTGTGCTAATTTTGGCCTAATAACACCAAAAAAACACAGGTGCTCCATCAGTCACTACCACACCACCCATACATGAAACCATCAGTTACAACAAATGGAGAAGTTTTGGATGCTTTGGATAAGTTCACCTACCTTGATAGTGTACTTTCCAGTAATGTATACATCGACCATGAGGTTGATGTGCGCATTGCCAGAGCTAGCTCAGTGTTTGGGAGGGAAGAAAGGTTTGGGAGAGAAGAGGTATTAGATTGACTACCAAATTGAAGGTCTACAAAGCCATTGTGCTGACCTCATTGTTACATGATTGTGAAACACGGGCAGTCTACCAGCACCATATCAGGAAACTGAATCGCTTCCATTTGAACTGCCTTAGGAAGATTCTGAGGATCACCTAACAAGATAAGGTACCAGACACTGAAGTCCTTGCTCGAGCTGAACTGCCAAGCATTCAAACTATGCTTCAGAGAGCACAGCTCCAATGGACTGGTCACATTGTTCGAATGCAAAATGTATGTTTGCCAAAATGACTATTTTATGGAGAACTTGCATGGGGCAGGTGATCACATGGTGGTCAGAAGAAATGATACAAGAGCACTCTCAAGGTCTCTCTCAAGAACTTTGGATTGACTATGCAACATGGGAGACACTGGCACAGGACCACTCAGCATGGCGTGCCCACATAAGAAAAAGTGCTGTGGTCTTTGAGCAAATCAGAATTGAGACAGCACAAAGTAAACACAGGGTGCGCAAATTTGGGATATCCACCGAAAATATTCTTATGGACTATCTGTGCCCAGTCTGTAGTAGAACATTCCAAGCTCATATTGGTCTGATCAGCCACAGTCGGATACACTGAAATTTCACTTTACAATGGTGATGTTATTTTGGTTCTCTTCAAAGATGAAGGACAACAAACAATTTTACATTTGACTCTTTATCTAGTTCTGCTTACTTCACTTTGCAAAATTTAATATAAATCTTCCCATGTTTCTCTGTAGTCACCATTTCTTATAGCATTGTAATATTCCATTGCTTTTACTCATGCATCTTATTTTTTTACCGTTTCTCATTTAATGTGCATCTGCTGTTTCCAGCTCTTTGCTACTATTAATAGTGCTACTACAAAGGTTTTGGTGTACATGAAATCATTCTTTTCTCCTTGACCTTCTTAGAATATGTTTAGGAAAGGAACCTTTGGCTGAACCATTATATGCATGCCATTTGTTTTAAAAAAACAATTCCTAATTGTTTACCAAAATAATTGGAGCAATCTAAAGCTCCACCAACAATACCTACTTTAAGTACATCTCTTTCAATATTGACTCTCATTTTTTTTTTGTCTTTACCAGTTTCTGGGCATGAGGTCAAGCCTAAGAGTTGTTTTGATTTGTATTTCTCTTATCGGTAACTTGAAACACTCAGATTGTTATTGTTGTCCATTTATAACAATTGTTTTTAACTCTTCATGATCATGTTTGGGGTTTTTCTTGGCAAAAATACTGCAGTGGTTTGTCATTTCCTTCTCCAGATCGTTTTACAGATGAGGATACTGAGTCAAACAGGGTTAAAAATGACTGGCCCAGAGTCACACTGCTGGTAAATATGTGAGGATTTATTTGAACTCTGGTCTTTCTGACTCTAGGCCAGGCACATTATTCATTCTCCTCATATGCTAGTTAATTTTTCACAACTTTTTGAGATCCACTCCTTTCATTTCACTAGTTATCTATTTTGAAATTGCTTTGGGAAGGTGACAGAGTGAGAGCAGTGATTCACCTGAGCTCTTGCACAAACTCCTTGATATACCTCTACAAAGGGAATCTGAACAAATCTTCCTGTGACACAATCCACTATGAGACAGAGCCCAGGACAGGCTTAAAAGTTGATGGGAAGGATCTATTACATGGGGCTGGGAGAGGGAAGAGTATGTGGGCTGCACCACCCCAGACTTGGCCATAGTAGAGTGGGAATGGCATGCTGAATCACCAGTAGCATTTCGGATTCTCAAACCTCTCAGCACATGACAGGAGTACAGTGGAACTGAGTGATAGACAAGCACAGGGTCCACAATTGCTTTAGTAGCCACTCCTGGGGCTATCAGTCCACAAACTAAATGTTTGAAAGTCACCTACTTGAACTTTTGGGAGCCAAGATGGTGGAGTAAACTGTAAGTGCTCTCACCCTCCCCTTGTTGACCTTTAAAAAGCCAGAGAATATTGCCACAGGAAAATTTCCTTGAACAGTAGAGCCAGCAAAAGGGATACAAGAATCTTTCAGGTTGGGAGGCTAGGGAGATTGATGGTAAATGTCTTTCTTGCTGTGGCTAAAGGGGACCAGTGCAAGACTGGAAGTATCCCAGCAAGCCCCACCTCAGCAGACCAGCAGGAGATACTGAGCCCCAGGGGTGTGGAGCAGGTAAATGCCAACACCAAGACCCAGCGGTGCCTTAACATAGCCAGAGGAGTTGAGCAGACATCAGCTCAGATGGGAATTCACCAGTCACTGAGTGTGCCTGTGCTCTAGCATAGGCCTAGGGGAGGAAGAGACTTTGTGTAATTCCCCACACCTATGCCAGGAGTTTCAGTGTAACCTCAGGGAAAGTCAGAAAGACTTTACCTTGACTTGGCCTCACAACACACCAGCCAGCTCAGCACCAGGTAAGCAGCTGCATTGCATAGCTGAAAGAACCAGAGGCCACAACAAAGCCAATAACCAAGCTCCAGCACAAAAAACATGGGACTGAAGCCCCTGTGCCACAGAAGCAGAGATCTACTTTAAAAACCAGGGAAAAGAAACAAATCAGAAAAGCAAAGATGACAGAACCTTACTATGGGAACAGGGAAGATCAAAATACAATTTTAGAAGAAAACAATGCTGCCAATATACCCACATCTGAAACCTCAAAAGTGGATATGAACTAGTCTCAAGACCAAAAAGTATTCTTGGAAGGGCTCAAGAAAGATTTTAAAAGCCAAATTAGAGAAGTAGAAGAAAAATTGACCAATGATTTTAAAATACAATTGACAACATGAAAAAAGAATTCACTGAAGAGAACAGCTCCTTAAAAAGTAAAATTACCCAAATGAATAAATATGCCCAGAAAAGTTCATCAATATTGTACCTCAATTTCATGATGGCATGTTTGCCTGGGTTCTGGATAATGAACAAAACTTTTGTGCCTTCCCAGTCACCAATGGAGTGAAACAAGGCTATGTGCTTTCTCCCATGCTTTTTAGCATGAGGTTTTCAGCCATGTTGACAAATGCTTTATGGCGTGAAGGTCAACTACCGTACTGATGGTAAGTCCTTTAATCTGAAAAGGCTACAAGCCAAGACCAAAGTGGAGGGAGTGTTGGTGCATGATTTTCTGTTTGCAGATGATTGTGCACTCAATACAACCTCTGAAGCTGAGATGTAACAAAGTATGAATCAATTCTCTGCTGCCTGTGCTAATTTTGGCCTAATAATTAACACCAAGAAAACACAGACAGACAGACAGACAGATAGATTGATAGATAGATAGACAGATAGATAGATAGATAGATAGACAGACAGACAGACAGACAGACAGACAGACAGACAGACAGACAGACAGACAGATAGATAGATAGATAGATAGATAGATAGATAGATAGATAGATAGACTGATAAAAATGTGGATGTAGAAGAAAATGTAGATATAGATTTATATAGATGTGAAAATAAAGATGACAAGATGAAAATGATAAAGTGATGAAGACATATAAATGATATTGATATGGGAGACAGAGAGAGGTAGAAAGTCAGAGAGAGAGAGAGAGAGAGAAAAGGAAGGAAGGAAGGAAAGAAGAAGGAAGGAAGGAAGATCCAGATTGTTCTCCCTCCTTTCTCAAGAAATTCAGTTACTAGATTACAGCCTTTCTCCATACTAGCCACATGAATGTCAGATGCTGAACAAAGATGAAAAAAAAATCCTGAAACCATGTTAAAGTGTTGCACTACAAATTTATATTACATACTCTTAGCTGTGCCTTCACTGTGCCAAAGATCCTCATTACTATCTTTCTCTTTTCTTCCTTGGTTCTCATTCTCCGAAGTGTCAAATCCTGCTAAATTCACAGAATGAAGATCAGCCTGCCTTTAAAAGAGGCTCTTTAGGGTAAGAATTTGTTTTTCCTTTGAGGCCCTGCTTCTCTGAGTAAATAGGAAACACTGATTTATCCCTGTCTTCAAGATGAAATTTACAGGGTTGAGATGGCAGAGATATTTGAAACCCACTGGTACATTTTGCAAAGAACATTTTTATATAAATATAATTCTACAAGTAGAAGAAAGATTAGTTTCATCTGCAGTTTTCTCCAGTTCAGTACCTGTCTTCCATTTACAAAATATAAGCTGAAATTAAATATAGCTGAGTAGTAGGTCAGTGTATTTCATAGTTTA
This sequence comes from Notamacropus eugenii, assembly GCF_028372415.1. Taxonomy (NCBI): domain Eukaryota; kingdom Metazoa; phylum Chordata; class Mammalia; order Diprotodontia; family Macropodidae; genus Notamacropus; species Notamacropus eugenii. Next base: position 670,551,532 of record NC_092872.1, read on the forward strand.
TACAATGAAAAGGTATAACCTATGCAAAGATGGCTTAGAAATCTCATCAATTCAAAAGAAAAAAGTAAGTAGGTTCATCTATTATTACCGAGGAAGTAATTAAGGTATTGATCAGTCCAAGAATTATAGCATTTAAGTATCCCCTTTCTCACCCCTGAAGATGGTAGAAGAATTTCCAATTCTTACAAATGCAGAAGACTTCTTTCCTTGTGTTTTTTCTCAGAATGGACTCAATTAATAATTTATTCTATCCCCCAGGACAAACTGGCTGACTAAAGCCTGCATGGACTATTGAAATCAAAAGGAATACCTTGAGAAACAAAGAGAAAAAAATCATTTTCTCTCTTTCAATGAACAAGATTGGTTTTGAGTGACTAAAGTGCTCCTTGGGATTGAGAAATTGTCTTGATACTAAGAGGCCTGCTAAATCCTTGGGGAGAGACCCTAATGGTAGGTTACCATGCATTATCCCTGATATGTGCAATGCACTTTGTAGAGAAATCCCTCTTCCCTTCTTCCCATCTACTGTTCTACAACCCATAGTTTTTTAGAACTCCCTCGTATTAGAAGGCTTTCCTGATTAACCTCACAAGAAAAATGCTCTTTCACTTTTTGTCTTTTCATTCATTTCTTGTTGCTTATTTATTTCTCAGTCATGTCTGACTATGACCACTTTAGGGTATTAGTTGGCAAATATCTTGGAGTGGTTTGCCATTTGCTTCTCTAGCTCAGTTTATAGATAAGGAAACTGAGGTAAACCAGGTTGAGTGACATGCCCAACATCATCCAGCTAGTGTCTGAGGCCAGACTTGAACTCAGGAAGAGATGTCTTCCTTCCTCCAAGCCTGGCACTCTACTCCCTGCTGCCCATATTTTCACCCATATATTCCTTTTGAACAGTAATCATTGTTTTCTTCTCTGTTTTGCTTTTCAGATTATCTCAAGTAGTTTATATTCATGAAAGATCTCCTTCTCCAAATAGATCATAACCCAATAGTGATTTTACATTACCTTATTTTTTTCATATCTCCCAAAGGACTTACTATCATCCTCTGTACACCATTGGTATATAATAAGCCACTGAACTACTGACCTATCTTACAAAGTCATCAGAAATAATCCAAGATGTTGAGAAAAACTCTGAGAAAGAGAGAGAAATAGCCTCATTCAATATTTTTTGAGTGTGTTTTTGTTTTTCATGATTTAGTTAAAGTGAAACTCATGGCATAGTACCTAAAGGTTTAGTCTTGGTAGGAAGAATTTTGAATCCATCCTGTGATACACACTGACTGGGGAACAGTGGACTAGTCACTCACTTAATCGCATCTTGTCCTAAATACATGACTGTAAATTGCATACAAACTGCTGACCCTTATAGGGGAAGTTGTTTCCATATCAGGAATTTTGTACACTTATGAAATCAGAGATCTACATCAAAAAGGGGGTTTCTGAAACATTAATGTGAAGGCAAAAGATGGCAAAATGCTCAAATCTCAAGGGGGCGGAGTTATACTGTACTGACAAACTGAAATTATTTATATTTAATTTAAATTTTATACTGCAAACAAAGATTTTATGTATTGAATCCAGTTACTAAGTGAATATGTTTTTATAACAAGGAATGTCGCATGAACGAAAAGTAAGAAAGTCAGAGGAATTCAGTGGCAGTTCAGCAGAAGAAATCAAGAGTAAAAGAAAAACAGTCAAGGATATTAATAGAAAAACAAGATAAAGTGGAGATCATATCCAAGGTGAATCATGGCAAAATGTCCAGAATCATATATATATAATACAAGGAATACAATCCTAGAAATGAGAGGGCTCACTCCATTTTCTATCTACAGCTATATTCTCCACCATTCTTGTTTCCCTCTTCTCATTATTCATCCCTTTTATCAAGGTTCTTCAGAAATGCAGTGTAAGGCATTACTGTAAAGGTATTAAAACATGTTTTTATTATTCTCCAAAAGAACAATTTTTAGTATTGATATTTTTTGTACATTCTCATTTTTCCCATAGCATAGCCCTTTCTCTTTTACCTAAACCTCTACTACAAATTTTGAGGATCAAATATCATTTTATTCTTCTGTCTATAATTGTCCTACTAGCAGGTTACAATTAACAGATATATAAGGTGAATAGGATTTTTGAAGTGATGAATCACTATTCTTTCAAAATGAAAACAGCATGACAGTGAGCTGTGTTCTCTCAGGTCTAGGTGAATACCTGAAAATTACTTGTTCTTGCCTTTCAGTACAAATGAAAATGGTTTTCAGAAATCCTGCAGCAGCCTCACTTACGAATATGTTAACTGGAAGTCATAAATTCCTGCTTTTTCCCTGGATTCCAGATATCTAAATTATTCCTTTTCCTTGCTGTTTAAACTGATCTCTGATCCTGACCTCTCAGGAGCTCATGAATTGTGCAATCATTTCAGTTTCAATGTTTTCAAACTAGTTCATTTTCTGAATGTCCCTGTTTCTGGCAATTAGTTCATCATTATTTCAACCACTTAGTTTTGAAATTTTGGAATTATTTTGAATGTCTCCCTTACAGTGCATCAATAACTTCGTGCTATCTACTTTCAAAATGACTCTTGCATCATCATTTTCTTCCCAAGACCAACCTAACCTAGGTTATCATAACCTTATTTGGAAATCCCCTAACTGTTCCCCCTGAATCCATTTTCATAGGATCATAGGCTTAGAGTTCAAAGAAAGCAGTAAGTCCATCTCTCTAATTTTATAGATGTGAAAATTAAAGTGAAGGAAGATTAAACAACTTGACCATGGTATCATATAGAGGAAATACCTGAAACACAATTTGAATGAATTAGATCTTCTTAATTCCAAGTCTAATCCATTAAGTAAAGCTTAATTTTTAAATGTTCCATTTCCAGAAGGATGTTACTAAACATTTTTCTATTTTCTTTTGCCTTATCATCCATTTAATATTGTGTGCCTATTTACAAATCTTCAATAATTCTCTACTACCTCACTGGGAAACAAACACTGTATAACATTAAAAGTCCTCTCTAACCTAGAAGTAACCTTACCATCCAGATTTTTCTTCAATTTCTTATGAAAAAAATCTCTGTTTCAATTAAACTGGTCTCATTTCTTTCTCATGTTGCTTCCCATTTCTCCTTCTTTCCTACAATCCAAATCTTACTTGTCCTTAAAGATTAATCTTTAAGGTAGATGAGTGATGTGGGGATAGAAAATTGGACCTTGGAAAAGGAAAACTTTTTTTTTTCTAGCACAGAGTCAGGAAGATATGAGTGTAAATATGATCTCAGGTGCTTGCACTAAGATCCTGGCAAGTCACTTAATGACTATATTACTTAAATGAGGAAACCTTATTTGTAAATTTGCTAACCTTAAAGTGATAAACAAATACTATTTCACGTTACTATTATCATTATTATTTTCTCAAGTTTTACCTCTTCCACTAACCTCCCCCCTACCCTTGCAGCCCATGATAATCTATTTTCTCCGAAATTTAATTGTTTATATAGCTCATTTTGACACAATGCTATTTAATATTGTTCTTCATCATTTGTGCCCACCAAGAAAAAAAACAGATTGTAAGGTCCTCAAGGGGAAGGTCTTCATTTTTCTGTTGTTGTACCTAGCCCAATGTTAAGTATCTTAATATGTGCTCCATAGATGAATATCTTTAATTAGATGGACAACCCAAGCACTATAGTGACATATTCTGATCATTAAAAGAACCAGACCAAGTGTTTTCTCCAGGGTATTTAAAGAAATACTTGGTGAGAATTGGACAGAGGGAAAAGAGTTGAAAGGGTTTGTATCTATAATAAGGTAGCACCACCACTAGCAAATGTAATAAATCTAAAGGTAATAGGCTGTTTTAGCCCCAGATAACAGTGGACCTGCCTCAATTAAATGGCGTTAAGAGAAATATTTGAGGAAAAGGATGACTACTAGTTTTAATTAAGCTGTAGCTCTTTTGATTGTCTGAAGACTCTGGTGAGTTTTCTGGACAGACACAGACACAAGACAGTTGCCATCCATTTTGTTATTCCAAGGAGAAGCTTCATAAATGAAAACTCATCTTCAAGTATTTGCTCTGGTGTACTTACTGACATAAGAGGACTAAAAGGAAGGGAAATTTATCCAGATCTTCTTTGAGGTCAAAAATAATAATTATAATTACATAGCATTTATTTCATTTTTGTCTATTATTCATTTATATTCCTGCAGTCATTGTATATATTTTACTTGACTGCATCATTTCATAAATATTTCAAAACTTCTCCATTTTTTCATATTCATTCTTTCAGTAATATCTCATATATTGATTTACCACAATTTATTCATCATTTTATAATACATCATATTCATGTTATTTCTAATTCTTTTCTACTATAAAAGTGTACTTATTAATATTTGATGGGTATTATGGGGTTTGTGTGTATGTGTTTGACATCCTTGAAATATATATATATCTAGAACTGGGTTCAAGAGGTGGTAGATAATAGGTATATATCATTCTTACCCATAATAACTCTCCAGTGTATGCATGACAAAAATATAGAATGTCACATCATTTAGAAAGTAGAGCATAATGGAACTATGGCTAGGCTCTAACAGCTATGGCTAGGGAGAAAGTTTTAAGCCAAATAGGGGAGAGAAGTGATCATAAAAGATAATGGATAAGAAAAAAATAAGCTTTTGCATAAGTAAAAAGAATATAGCATAAGAGAAGTGATTGACTAAGAAGATATACATGGAACAATTATCTTTGATAAAGTGCTGATATCCATAATATGCAGGAAATAGCTGCATGTACATAGAAGAGTCATTCTTCAATAAGATACAAAGAGATGGTTTTCAAAAGACAAATGGAAATTATCAAAAACCATATTAATGCTCCAAATCACTAAGAAAAATGTAAATAAAAACAGCATCAATGTTCAGTCATAAATCCATTAGCTTAAAAAAAGAGAAAAAACTGAAAAAAGGCTATTGTAAAAGAGAAGTTTTGGGAACACAAACATATATCGAAAAACTGTTAGTAGAACTCTGAGTTGCTTGAAAATTATGAAATTATGGCAGAAAAATTAGTTGTATATATCCTTCTGCTCACTGACAATAATAAGTATATACCTCAATGATATCAAAGAAAAAATGAAAAGTTCTACTCAAACAAAATATTTATTGCAACAATATTTTTTTTTGTATCAGTGAAGTGGGAGAAAAGTGGCTGTGCAATTAACAAGGAAAGGCTGAAAAAAATTATTATATAAAAGGGATGAGATATTATTGTGCCATTGGAAACATGAAAAATTATGAAGATTTACAGAACACAAGAAGAATTATATTAATTAATGCAAGAAAAAAATAAACAGGCACTTATTTTTTTTAAGGGAAGGTCCTATCACTAGGAAGTGATGGTGATATAAAAAAAGTCATCTATTAAATATTTTAAAGGAAAAAGAATATGGAAATAAGGTGAAAATCATTTAACAAAATTTTTTAAAATCTTGCTCATGTTAAGAATAGTGAACAGAAATAAGACACAAATTTGCACAAATATAACAATAATGTTAACTGAAACAGCATTAGGAGAAGCCAGTGGCCATCTGTGGAAGGCAGTTGAACTGTGTGCCATTCTGAAGGTTCTTATTCAACCTATGTAGATGTAGTCCTCCCCATACTGCACTGACATTTACCAAATGTCATCAATAAGGGAGCCAAAGCAAGATCAGAGCTGCTAAACTAAGCTCAAGAAAAATTGCTAATTCTCTAATCACTCTTTTTTGTCTTTACTTCTTTTTTTGTTTGTTTTTGACAACAGAATTTACAGTCATTAAAATACAGGATATTTTAAGTAGTTGGGGTATATTTTTAATGTTATGAATCCCTCGAGTCCCCACTAGTGCACTTCTCACCATGATTAATAGTATCAATTAGTCAGACAGACTTAATTGGTTTTTAGAAATAGATAATTAAAGTAGTACATAGTACATAATAAGCATAATTGGTACAAAATATCGATCCCCCTTCCCTGCCAGAAGAAAAGAACATTTCACTACAAGTGAATGCATGATTGCAGAAGAAAGTAGGTTCTAGTCCAGAGCATACATCATGTGACATAGCTCATGGAAGTCCTTTTTCTGGGAGTAATCTTCTCCTCTTTGTATGCTGCCAACAAAGTTCCTCCAGTTATGGCAAAGCTTTCTGCTGTACTCAGTGTAGAATGTTTGACCTGTGTTTCCTCAATATTTCCTTATGTCTTCCTCAAGAAGACCCTGCCACCACTGATTACAGTTACTAGGACATAGCTAGGACACAGAAGAAAAGTCCAAATCTTCTAACTTTCTGCAATCTGCAAGGACTTAAGTCAAGGAGTGGGTAGGATCTGGGCTCTCTTCTCCCTTCTCACTGTCCCCAACCAAGGGATTCTTTATCAGAACCTAGACAAGAATTTTCTCTTAACTCACTATTGGAATGATGCTGGCTTCCAAATTAGTTTGCTATTTCAAAGACCCAAAGAGTATGATAGGTAATGTTGTTGTTCAATGGCTTTGTTTGTGTGTGACTTTTCATGAACCCATTTGGAGGTTTTTGTTGTTGTTGTCTGTTTGTTTTTGAGGCAGTTGGGGTTACATGACTGGCCCAAAGTCACACAGCTAGTGACTATGTAAGGCCAGACTTGAACTCAGGTCATCCTAACTTCAGGAGCAGTATCTATCCACTGTGCCACCTAGCTGCCCCTCATTTGGGGATTTCTTGACAAAGATACTATAGCAATTTGCCATCTCCTTTTCCAGATCATTTTACAAATGAGGAACTAAGGAAAACAGAATTAATTAAGTGACTTACCCAGGGTCACACAGCTAGCAAATGTGTAAGACCAGATCTGAACTCAGGAAGATGAGTCTTTCTAACTCCAGATCCAGTGCTCTAGTGGCTGTGCCACCTAGATGTCCATCATACATGAGGTTAATGCTTGTGTTTTATTGATTGATTCAATAGATGTGTTGTCATTTGATAGAAGTCTCAAGCGTGATGTTTATTTTTAGGTATTTAAAGTCGAGTGGAGATGATTACCTTAACAGACACCTTCTCCCTCTTCCCGCGCATACAAACACTTCCTTACAAAGCAAAGTATTTTGCAAACCGTGAAGTGTTATATGAAGGTCAACTATTATTATTATTGTTATTATTATTATGTTAATAAGTTACCAAACAATGTAAGTAGCAAGGATACTTCTTGACAGCTACAATTCAGATTTATCTATTTTTTTTCCTTTCAGAGATTACAATACAAACACTGTATATATCATCATTTCTTATGTTTTTTCCCCTTGTTTGGACTAAATATCTGACTCTTCAGTTATCAATCAGATTAGTATTCATCCATAAAAATGTGAGAAATGATTACTAATAACCAATATCTTGGGAAAATTCAGAGCTCTCTCCCTTCTTCCAAAATCCTAACTGGAAGTTCATTTTTTCTTCACTAGGACTTTACTGATAGTGAGATTGCATTGACTGTCCTTGATTTTGGTCAGACCCCACTGAACTTTGCAAAGAAATTAAGATGGGGAAGCCTATTGTCTTCTACTCAAACTTGAGTGGAGATAATTCTTTTGTCTAGATGGCCCAAGGCTGGGAGTGGTCTGGTATAGAGAAATTTTCTCATGACATGATGATTGGGTGACATCAGTCTCTATTAGGAGAGTATATAAACTATGAGCCTACCTCCAAGATTGTCTTGGGTCTAAGAGAGATGGCTAAATGACAATCCTCTTAATTAATAGCCTGATGGCCTTATTAATAAAATGATTATGTTATCCAAAAATTATATCTTTCAAACCTTTTTAAATGTCACAAAAATGCTATATGGGTGGGGGTGAGAATTGATACCCAAAGAGTTACCAAATCCTTTGCAATAATTTTAAAATTTTCCTGATAAATATGTCTATTTTCCTTTGAGGAAATTTTTTCATTTGATCTTTTTGTGATGAGTTCTTCACTTAGGCCTTTCTGCCAAGTTTCAGAAAGCCTGGACTTTGGTAGGGAATATTTCTTGCTTACTTACATGAAGTACATGCAACAGCTCAGCTCCTGAGGGTACAAAACATTCACTTCAAAAGACAGAAGGTATAGTCAGGCAATAATGACTTCTCCGACAGTGAAGGGGTGCAGACTCATGGAACCATAAATGTTGAGGGGTTTTTTTTTGTTTGTTTTATTTTGTTTTTTGTGTTTGTCCTTTGTTCTCGAAGAGAACCATGACATCAAGATGATGACATGACTTGCAATTGACTCTGATTTGAGTGAGGGAGGGCTGTGCAAGGTCACCAACCTCACTTTCTTCTCCTGAGCCATCTGGGTCCAGTGGGCTGATATTCATCAGGAAGACTAGAGATGGCCCAGGATGCAATGGGAGACCCTGGTCCTTTTAGGCTGAGGTGTTATCACATTCTCACTTTGAGTGAGATACACCCATTCACGGAATAGCCTTCTTTAAGGGATGGCTCCTTTAATTAAAAAAAAAAAATCAAACTAGGAGGGGAAGACCCTCAGGGTTCCTAGGTAAAAGAGAAACAATTGCTATTTAGTAATTACACTCACTCTGTGGGAAGTGGAAGTTTAACATGTTACTGATTAGTAATCTTTACAGAATTCTACAATCTTAAAAGAAATTATATCTAGCACATGGATAATTTGATTCTAATAAGTGGCAAGGTGGAAGACTGGAAGTTAATTAAACTGAATTAACCCAGTCAGTTAACCAGTGCTAGTACTGAATATTTGGCTTGAAATCTTGGGCAAATTATTTAATTACTCTATTCTTCTGTTAACTCATCTAAAAAATGAAGAATTGAATTAGACAGCTTCTACAGTTTCTTCTTTTTTTATGATTCTATGGATTTGACATATTATTTATTATTTGTGGACTTCTCACATTATTACCAGCAATTCCATGAATACGCTTAAAACAGGATAAAAGTTGGAAAAGCACAAAGCAAAAAAAAAAAAAAAATTCAGGGAAAAAGCATTTCCAAAAACTTAGCAAGGATTTAAAAGGAGATAGAAAAAGAAATAAGCCCAGGTATTAATGGGCTCTTTTTCTTTTGCAGAGAAATTCAAATAAGATTTTTTAAAAGAACAACATCTAAAACAGTTCCAGTGTTGATCATAAAGACTAAAAACAACAAAGAAAAATAAGTTATCAAATTATTTAGAAACAACATAGAGCTAAAAAGTCAAAAATAGAGAAATTTTTCTTTTGAAGAATAACTGCAACTCTTTTTTCCCATTTCCCTCAGATATATTAGCAGCGCACTATTTAAATATCTAACAGACAATTGTAAATGAGTCTTCCTTAGAGACAGAGACAAGCAGTTAAAAACATACACAAATCTATAAATATTATTTCAATACTCAATGAATCCCATGATCTCATCATGGGTAGATTAAGCAACTGCATAAAAGATCTGGTTGATAATCATGAAGGATTGGGAATTCCATGTTATACAAATCTATACTCTTAAATGAGTAATAAAAATTCACAGTTAAACTCTGAAAACTGACATAAGTAAGGTTTCTCATCAACTACTCATCTCAATATTTGCATTTAATTTTTCAGTATTTTATTAACACATGCCAAAACCTATACTTAACAGAAAAACATGGGGTTCAGCCAAAGCTGAGTAGCAAAAAAAAAAAAAAAAAACTATTTGAAACCCCATGAACATGCAAACTAAGATTCTAGATATTAAAGTTAAGGGCCAATTGTCATTTAAGGCCCCCAAAATGTAAATAAATAGATAAACAATATCTGATCTTTTTTACTAGATTATGCTGTTTAACACCTACATAGGTAGGATACCAAAACAGAATCTGCTTTTTTTTTAACTTTGTAGATTTAATAAAATAAATTTTCAAAATCTAGTTCAAATGCTCACAGTCTAGGTGAGACCTAGTCAATACTGTAGTCAGCTTTTTAGTCTTTTACAAGATGAACTTTTTAATTTGTATATTCCAGCATTACCACAGTTATTTTGATAATTTTATGAATCAATCTATATAAAATAACTGAATGTGCATCTCAAATGAATTAGTGGTGCTTGGGATTCCAAAATATCTACACCCTTGGTCCTGTCTGAATGAATTCAACTCAAGCCTTCTTTTGGTCAAAGAGAAAATCAAAGTTTATTAAAGATCCACTATATTGGGTTGACCGTTAAGAAGCCTCCCATCTCTGATGCTTGTATTGATTGACAAGCAGGCCAGATAGAATCTGAGCTAGATTGAATCTGAGAATCTTCATGGAGGCAAGATGGAGCTTATATACAGAAAAACTGCGGGAAGGGTCTAGGGGTGGTCTAGTAGTCTGAGAGAAGGGATCTAGGGAGGGTCTTGAAGAGGAGTCTAAGGAGGATCTTGATGAGAATGAGGTGACTAGAGGTCAGAAATAAGAGAGTGAGATTTTGATGGGATCAAGGATGGGAGGCAGTGGGAAGCAATTTGGAGGTAAGAGACAATTGAGGGCTAGGCTAGTTTAAGGGGAACCAATTTGGGCATAGATATTTTGATAGAATAGAGTGGGAAGTAGGCAGGAGCAATCAGGAGTAACAGATAATGGAGGGCTAAACTCAGTTAAGGGTAATGAAAGACTTATGGCCTCAGGGGAAGGCCAGATCCCATGGGAAGGAGAGTTCAAGGTGGTTCCCAGAACCTTCACACCATCAACAGCAGTTGGAGCTTCAACTGAGCCCAGCAGTTTTTACATGTCAAGTTACTTGTTATGGTACTCTGCTGTTTTATTTTGTTTTTTCTCCTGAAGAAAATTCATTCTCCTTAAATCTTCATTCCTATGAAGGACAGCTAGGTGGTGCAGTAGATAGAGCACCAATGCAGAAGTCAGGAAGACCTGCGTTCAAATGTCATCTCAGACACTTGACACTCAGTAGCTGTGTGACCTTGGGAAAGTCACTTATCCTGGTTCGTCTCCAGTCATCTGGTCACTGGATTCAGATAATTCTGGAGGAGAAGTGAGACTGGTGATCTGCACAGCCCTCCCTCACTCAAAAACAAAGTCAAGTGCAAGTCATGTCAACATTTCTCTGATGGTATGGTCTTCTTTGGCCATGAAGGAAGAACACATACCTTCATACCTATGAAGATTATAAATTATCTCTATTGAAGAAGGTTCTTTCTTTTCTATATCCTTCAAATTAAGGTCTCTTAGGTCCTGATATGTTTTATCCATATGCACCCTTTAAAAATCTAGTCATCTACCCTCTCTGTACAAAGAATGGACTGCTTGCTTAATTGTTTTAATCATCCCAAGGAAAGATGCAATCCAAATCCTTAGTATTGCCACTATATACCAGCTACCTCCCCTTATCTATGATCCACAACATATAATTAGTAAGTAAAATTTGCATAAAATACTTATGACCTGACTTCTATAATAACATATTTTAAAGTTGTCAAATAGCACTCAGATGTTTGAGGAATGACCAGTGAATGGAGAAAGTATTCCTCATTTTGAAGCATGACCATTTGAGTAAAAGCATAATTATTTTGAGTGATTATTTTCTGAGATAGTCTATCAGAACCTTTGCAAAAGGTCATGGATTTTTTTTTATGCAGATGCTGTACTTTCATTATTCAAAGAAAGAAGTGTGGAATGCAAAAGAACACCATTTGTAGCAAGGTAGGAACCAATTAAATTCAATAAGCATGTATTAAACACTTTCTTTTTTTTTTTACATTCCGGACAATCATAAGCAAGATACACAGGAAATGGGTCAATGTTACTAGATTATTCAGAGTAATATGGGCGGTAATATAAGAAGTGTGGAAAGGTAGGAAAAGGACAGCTTCTGAAGAGATCTTAACAAAAAACAGGGATTATTTTTTTATTTGATTTTGGAGGTAATAGGGAGTCATTGACTTTTATTGAATGAGGAGGGTGGGAAGGAGAAGTGACATGGTATACTTTAGAAAAATCACTGGTAACTAAATGATTGGGATAGGGAAGAAATTTGAGGTAGGGGGACAATTAAGAGACTGCTGCAAAAATAAAGATGAGAGGTGATGAGGGTCTGAACTCTGGGTGGTGGGTGTTTCAGTGGAAAGAAGAGCATTTGTGAAGACAGAAATGTCAAAAACTAGCAATGGCTTAAATAACTTAAATGAGTAGAAGGTTGAGGATAACACTGAGTTTGCAATCCTTGGACTGGTGCTGCCCTCAACAGTAATTGAGAAGTTTAGAAGAGGTGAGTGTTTGGGGAGAGGGGATTATGAATTTGCGTTTGATAAGTTGAATTTGAGAAATCTATGGGACAAACATTATTTTGTTTGATCCTCAAAGCAACTCTATAAATAGGTCCTAATCTTCCCATTGACTCCAGTATTATTTCACACAGTTCAAATTTTTGACACGTTACCAGAAATGACACAGTGCATAAGATACCTGGACTAAAGACAAGAAGACTCATCTTCCTGAGTTCAAATCTGTCCTCAGCAACTTACTAGCTTTGTGACCCTGGGCAAGTCATTTTACCCTTTTTGCCTCTATTTGCACATGTGTAAAATGATATGGAGAAGGAAATGTCAGATTCCTTTAATATCTTTATCAAGAAAACCTCAAATGGTAGTCAGGCATGAATAAACAACTGAACAATAACCAGAAGAAGACATGATTGGTATAGAAATAAGACAAGACCATTAAAGACACAATCCTGTACAAAGAGAAGATAAAATGATATGGTTTCCTTAGAATATCTTAGAAAATCAAAAACAAAAATCATCCAGAAACATAATTTTTTAAGTGACAGGACACAAGAAATAATTATTGTCATTTATTAAAAATAAAAATATGTTGAAAGAATTAGAAAAAATTATTAAGCGTTAAATGATTGTGAATTAATCTCCTAGACATATATCATGAAGTATTATAAATTTGGGAGACAGAGTAATGCCTATAACCTAACATTCTGTCTTTACCAATTCTTCATAGCAAGATTCCTGGAAGAATTGTTACATATACATGAAAGATAAATTAGTTATCTAATCCATAAAATATATGTTTGTTGATATGCTAGGGTGATCCCTCATGTAGAATTTATTAGGAGGATATGAGCAAGTCTTGCTCAGATGAAAAAGCAAAGATAGCTCTCAGTCTGTGCTATTGGAGGGTATACCCTTGCTAGTGAGATCAGAGAGCCATCAAAGGATTAAATCAGACTAGAAAAACTTCCAAATAATAAAAGCTATTTAAAAAGTGGAATGGGCCACCCCAGGAAACAGTAGATTTCTCCTCCCTGGAGGTCTTCAAAAATTATAAAAGAGATTCTTGTTCACTTAAAAGTTAAGCTAAAAATATCTAGCATTTACAAAGTTCTTTAGGTTTTTGCAAAGAGTTTTCCAAAATATTTTCTCATCTGATCCTCACAACAACCCTGAGAGGTAAGTGCTATTACTCTCCCCATTTTACAGGTGAAGAAATTGCTTTTGAGAGAAATTAAATGACTGCACTGGTTCACACAGCAAGTAAGTATTCAAAGTAGAATCTGGACTCAGGACTTGATAGAGAGTGAGGTCCCTTCCAAGTCTGAGAGCTGTGATTGTATAAAAATGGAAAGATTTAATTTGGAAGTACTGTGGTAGGCCAGGAAGGTTAATGCTCTACTAGTAGAACTGTGGATTGTTCTAAATGTTCTGAAAAAAGAAATATCTTGGAATTTTGTACCAGAAAGATTACAAAAATATAGCTGTGTCTTTTGATCCAGTGAAGCCTCTTATATGTTTAAAAAAATCTATCAACTATTTTTATTGTTTTCACATTCGTATCTTTGTTTTTGAGGAAATTTTGGACACAGGCTTTAAAGTCAGCAAACCAAGTCAACAAACATTTATTAAATACTTACCACGTGCTAAATGGTGACAGAAATGGTTCCTGCTCTCAAGGAGCTCATATTTAATGGGAGAGGCAGTATGCAAATAACTATGTAAAATAAGATATATATAGGACAAACTGGAGGTAATATCAAAGGGAAGATACTGGAATTAAAAAAAAAAAAGAATGGGGAAGTCTGCCTACAAAAGATAAGATTTTAACCTGAGACTTGAATGAGTCCAGAGAAGCCAAGATATGGAAAGTAGGCAAGAGAGCATTTCAGGAATAGGGGACAGTCAGTGAAAATACCCAGGGTTGGGAGTTGAAGTGTTGAACAAAGAAGCTAAGGTTACCTGATTGCATAGTGGGGAGCTAGGGTTAGGGTAAACTCAAGATTATAAAGGGAGGAATGGGACAGGTTATAAAGCTCTTTAAGTAGTAGAAAAGAGATTACCTGATCTTTTAATTTTGGACTTCATAGGAAGACACTGCAGTTTACTGAGTTGGGGCAGGGAAGGCTGATATTCACAGACCTCCTGTTTAAGAAGACCCCTTTGGCAGATGAGTCCAGGATGGAGTAAAATGGGTAGAATTTCGAGGCATAGAAATCAACCAGAATGCTCTTGTCATATTCCAGACATGAAAAGAGGAGGGCCTGCTTAAGGATGGTTGGCAATGTCAGAGGAGAGAATGTGGCATCAACAGACGTTGTTCAGGTAAAGGAGATAGGATTTAGCAAAGATTTGGAAGTGTGGAGTGAGTGAAAGTTGAGAATAATATCTAAGTGGTGAGCCTCCTGGGTGACTGGGTGGAGGGTGGTGCCCTCCGTAATAATAGGTAAATTAGAATCAGTCCAAGGTGTGGCCAACTCCTCACAAAAGTGAAAAATTTCGAGAGTTACACTTAGTAGTTGGTGGCAGGAGGGATGGTGGGGATGCTTCAGTTACTAGTAAACACATAAACCTTACTGATTTAGAACCAAAGTATCCTTTGTCACAATGAAGCTTTCACAGAGTTACTGTTTATGATAATATGCTTGTCAAATGAATTAGGATGAGGAGATGCTATAGTGGCGGTTGAGAATATTTCAGGTTGCTGCTTTCTCTGTTTGTCCCAGGACTTTGGAAGTGATTTAAGTACCATTCTCATCAACTTAGAGAAGGATACACCTGAGAATGGCAGTTTTTTTAGACTGTGCAAAGGACAATAAACTGTAGGGTGGGGGCAGTATCCAAAAAGGTAACAGAGAAGTATTTAAATGACAAATTGAGGAGGAAGAGAGCTTCCACAATTAAGAGAATTAGAAAAAAATTTGAACAAGTAGGGGGCACTGGAGGAGAACATTGATTGAAGTTCATTCTAAGAGATGACAATGAAGAGGGAATGTGTTTCAGGTATGTGAGACTATTTGTATAAAAGCTGCAAGAAGGAGATGGAGTTCAACAACAGTGAATTCATCTTTGGGCCTAACAATTCAGAAAGGCTTTAAAAACCCTTCACAGGAGAGCAATCTGAATGGTGAACAGGCTCAAGTTCCTCTGGAATGAGGAAAAATAGAAGGCAGAATCCTATAGAGAAGAGATGTAAGGATTATGATGGATATCTTCAAGTAGTCGAAATGCTGTACAAAATGCTATACAAAAAGGAAGATTGACCATGATTTCTTAGTCTCAGGAAGAAGAATTAAAAGGAATTAGTGGAATTTTCAGTGGTCAAATTTAGGCCTAATGTAAGAAAAAAATTAAATAATTTGAGCTATACATGATACAAGTATAGCAGTAGCTACCTGTAATTCTTGCTACTGGGGAGGCTGAAGCTGGTGGATCTCATGAGCTTTGAGTTCTGAGCTATAGTGGATTAAGTTGACTCTTCAGGTCTACATTGTTAAGCATTAATATGGTGGACCTCCGGAAAAAGGGGCCAAGAATTTTTCTAAGGAAGGATGAACCAATCAAGGATGGAAATTTGTCAGATTAAAGGTCCTGGGTTGATCAGAGTGGTATCTGGCTCATGAACAGCCCCCACCCATCTAACCTGGTAGAGTTGGGAGACAAGATCTTTTAAGAAAAGAGGATAAAGGCATATGACAGTTGAATGGATTGCCTAATGAAGTAATGAACCCCCACAACCCCCAAACTAGAAGTCTTCAAGTAAAAAGTTAATGATATTTTTTTCTGCTATGTTGTAACTAGAAATTATTTGAGAGATATGGGTTAGACTAGATAAGAAATAGTAATAATAACATTACAAATAATAGTAGCTAAATTTTGTATAGTATTTTAATGTTTTGTAAAAGTCTTTTCATGTACTATTTCACTTGATCCTAACTACAAGCCTGAGAAATAAATGCAATTATTGGCCTCTCCATTTTACTGATAAATAAACTGAGGCAGAGAGATTGAGTGTCTTGCTCAGAGTCCCACAAAGAGTAGGTTTCCGAGGCAGGGTTCAAACTCTGGGCTTCCTGACTCCAAATTCTGGCATTGTTCCCACCTAGCAAACTCTGAAGTCTTAAGAGGTCTTTGAGTTACCTTCCAACTAGAAATACCATTCCTGGATCAATCTAGATAAATTGTTTTGATCAATATTGGCCAAGTTCCTTCCTTTCTCTGGGCTTCAGTTTCCTTGTCTGGGAAATAAATGGAGGAAGCCAGGGCACAAAGAGTTTAAACAATATCCCTAAGGTCAAACAGTCAATAAATGGCAGAGCTGAGATTCTTGTCTCATCATTTGAAAAGCAGCATTTTCTGCTGATTCAGTCATTTTTCAGCTGCGTCCTATTCTTCATGACCTTATTTGGAGTTGTCTTGCTAAAGATACTGCAGTGGTTTGCCATTCTTTTTTCCTGTTAAACTTACAGATGAGGAAACTGAGACAAATAGGGTTTAATGACTTGCCCAGGGCCACACAGCTAATAAGTGTGTAAGGACAGATTTGAACTGAGGAA
The DNA here is from genome assembly GCF_028372415.1 of Notamacropus eugenii. Taxonomy (NCBI): domain Eukaryota; kingdom Metazoa; phylum Chordata; class Mammalia; order Diprotodontia; family Macropodidae; genus Notamacropus; species Notamacropus eugenii. The sequence continues at coordinate 670,568,372 of NC_092872.1, forward strand.
GAGGAGTCTTCCTGATTCCAAGCCTGGCATTCTACTCACTGTGCCACCTAGCTACCCAGCTTTCCATATACCAAGTTGCTTCAGATAAACACTTATTCTAATCTAGAAGACAAAAATAGATATTGCCCTTTTCCTCCTTGAACTTTTCCATTTAAATGGAAAATTGAAAGTTGGCAAAAACAAATATCCAGAGAGATATACTATGGAAATGCTTTAATCTCTAGTAAAGAGGTAAAAGTTATTATGGTGGATGTGACATTAGCTCATTGCCGAGTGCTTCAAGATCATGATTATACCATTCAAGCATACTGCGTGGAGCATAAAGTTGCACATTATGCAACAGGGTAATCTAATCCTTACTGAAGCCACTAGATTCCATTTATCTTCAAAAGTGAAGGTCCACTAATGCTAAAAAGGTAGCTCTGGAGAGTTTCCAAATTTCATAATCAGAAATTTCCATGTATTCCATTTGAGTTTTTTGAACGAATGTAATTCGTTTTGTTAGTATCTGATTTCACTAAGGACATGTTAAAAATACCACTGAGAATAATATTTGGATCGTGACATTGTCAGTGGGAATGCTTTTTAAAATATGTTTATGATTCCTAAATGCTGAGTTATAATTAGAAAGGAATTATACACAAATTGATTTAAGCTAGATGTGCTGATGCAAATACATTCAGAATAGAAGTAAATACATCATCTCTCTCTGAAACTCTAACTTGTCTTGAACATTCTATGGACTTGCCATCTCATAGGTTAACTGTGTACAATATAAAGATCTTTAGTTTCTGAAATGTTGCTGTGTCCCAGAAAAATATGCATGCACCGCATCCCATGAAAATTTAATTGAGACATATGTTGCATAATAAAGAACATCAGTTGGCATCAGACTTAGCAAGATTTGTTCTGTTTTCCTACACAATATCTGTATCGACTGTGCTCATTCATAGTTAATTAGATACTTAGTAAGGGGCATGTGGGAGAGTTCCATAATATTCTTAGCAAATGAAATAATGGAATATGAAAATGCTAAAAGGGCCTATGTGTGCCTGACGAATTCCCTTAACTATCATTTCTGTATTTAAGAAGAAATTCCTTTTCTATTTTTGGATGCCAGGAACCCCCCCTTAAAACATGGGGAATCTGCCAATGTACTGAGTGATATAGCATCACGACTGTCAGCGGGAGAAAACCCCATGAGAAAAAAGCAAATTCCAGGCCAGGAACTGCACAACTCTAGGATAACTCATTCCAAGGAAAATGCTTTTGGCGACATAGGGCTTTTTTTATTTTTCTCAGAAAACACATTGTCACAAAGTATTAGTTCCAAAGGTAGCTTTATAAGGATGAAAGATGCAGAAAAGACTTTATTTCTTAGTTACTGCAAAATTATTTCTATGTTTAGAGAAGTTTCCTGCATTCATATGTAATGTCTCATGCAGTGATTGTGATCTCCAATAATATTCTTCAACACCTAGAATAATATCTTGCATGCATTAGTGGTTCAATAAGCATTCATTGAATTATTGGATAAATGAGTAAAGGACTGAATTTCTTCTAAATGTTTGTAGTTAGATTTCTTAAGTTAGCAAGAAGGGCAGCTATCTCAAAACTAGAAGCCTTATTAGCAGCAACATATTAAAAATAGCAGAAATGTTGCTAAATGGGAGGCAAGAAATAATATCTCCATTTGTGCTTACTGAGGTTCATTTGCAGGGCAGACTGGATCATGATGTCCTCACTAAATGGACCATAGTGGGTCAAACCAACACAGTTCCGTGTATTTCCTTTGGCAGAGTCTTCCTGCAATGGGTTTTGGATAAAACATCCTATTGAAGAAATTGAAGAGAGAGCTATAGTTATATTTTACTTTAAGTCACAGTAGAGATGCTTCTCTAAATGCAATAATAGATTTAAATCCATAAGTACTGGTTTGAGCAGCTGGGCCCAAAGTCAGGAAGGCACATCTTCCTGAGTTCAAATCTGGCCTCAGACACTGACTAGCTGTGTGACTCTGGGCAAGTTGCTTAATCCTGTTGGTCTCCTTTTCATCATCTGTAAAATGAACTGGAAAAGGAAATTGCCAATTACTGCAGTGTCTTTGCCAAGAAAACCTCAAAAGGGATCACAAAGAGTCAGACACAGCTGAAACATGACCAAATAAAAACAACAGCAAAGTATTGGTTAGCTATGGCTGCTCTGGAATACAAACTCTTTAGTATCTGAAAGTACTATCTTCGAAGAATCTCCAAAGAATCTCTCATCTATTTCATCAACTGTGAAAAAATCAAGTTGACCCCTTTTTGTGGGATCAAGCCACTGAATAGTTTTTTCCTGTCATCCCATAACTATGTGCTGTTTTACCCCTCTCAAAAAATGCGTAGTAAAAAGCATCTAAAAATTATTGCTAATGTCCTGTCATCCTTCTCTAAGGGAGATGTTGTACCTCAATCTAGAACTCTAGATGGAAGAAGAAAGGACCTCCAAAAATTTATGTCCAGTGGAGCTATGTCAGGCATTGAGCAGTAGAGAAATATTAAGCATCATTTTTGTGAAATGTCCCCAACAGGAGACAACAATGACAAAGACTGTGTTAGACCAGCAGGGAGCAGGCCCAATGGGAACAGGGCAATTATAACGTCCTTAGAGAACTTCAGGGGTCCTCGTGCCTCAGGGATGTGAACTGTTTCTCCCCACATAGGAGCTCCGCTCCCACAAGTCCTGAGATGTAATCGATGGCTATTCATGGATTTCCGTGACCGTATATGCCCCCTAAGTATGTGTCATTTCTATACCTATGCCTTGTCATATGTTTCCTATCCATGTTCCTCTCGATCCTTATACCCTGAGCTATACGTTCCTGCCCATGGCTACTCTTCTCACTGATAGCGTAGGTAAATATGGGAGCACGTACCTAAGTTTATAAGTAAAACATTTCATTGCTTCTTTTCTTATTATACTTCAGTAAATGTATTTTTGTTTTGTCCTTTGGCTAACTAAAAATAATAGCCACAATAATCACATTGGTGGAATCCTGTGAACTGCATCCTTTTTAGGTATGTACTTACAAAATACCATGTACCTGGAGTAACCATGACTGGGAGACCCATGAGAACTAGATGGTGCTACAGGAGTTACAACAGGTACTTTAGGGATCAGTTACTCCAAATATTTTAAGCCTGACACTATGCTAAAGTATCTCAGTTGATCCTCACAAGAACCTCGAGAAGTAGGTGCTAGTATTATCCCAACTGGAAACTGATGCAAAGATGTAAAATGATTTGCCCAGAGTTACATAGCTAGTAAGTGTCTGAGGCCAGATGGATCTTTTTGACCCTGGGACCAGTGCTTTATCCACTGGGCAATCAGCTACCTTTAAAGGGAAATTGTCGATCCTTTTCATGAAATTTAGTAGCTGGTTCATATCTTCCTTTCTACCTTAAGCCCTGAATTTATATTCAAGGATTCCAATTTATCTGTCAAGTCCTCTCTTAAATACTATTAACTCCTCAACTCAATGCACCTCTATATACATTCACACGACTTCCAACACAGAAAAGGACAAGCATCCTCTTCGTCTCATTATTGCCCCCAAAGTTTTCCAGCTCCACAATCTATCAATCTGAAATTTCTTTACCCAACCAAACTAATATCATTCCTTCTCACACTACCCATATCTCACTTCTCTTTGTTTTTATTTTCATCCTCACCACAATCTCACTATCCTTCCTCACAGTCTATTCCATTCCTTCTTGTAGAAATCTTTTCCTATTGTCTATCTCTACTGCTCTGGACTAGGTACACTATAGGCCTAGGTATAACATTAAGAGTTAGTGAGATTGCATCAATAAGGCCATTAAAAGAAGCAAAAGGAGACATCAAACCACTTTCTAGGCTTTCTGTCTTGTAGGTAATAGTGAAAGAATATGACAGGCTCTATGGGAAGTGTTTCAATTTACCACCTCTCTCCAGATGCGTTTTATATTTCCTTATCTTTGTACATATTTTATCATCCCATATCACTAATAGAATAAGGGTTTCTTAAGTACAGGAACTATCCCTGATCCTTGACGATGGGCCTTTTGGGTATTAAGTATGCAGTATATTTTTACTGAATTGAATTATCTTTGATATCTGTGAACCCAAGAATAACAGGGTCTGTTTCTTTGTTTTTGTTTTTGTTTTTTTTTTACTCTGAACTACTACAAAGTCTAAGCTGACTTTGGAAGTCATGTAACCAGGTAACCAAGTGGCACTAGAAGAATTTTGAATTTCAGTACTTTGTTTGTTTGTTAAAGGGAAGACAAAGGAATGAAAGGTGAAAATACTTACATATTTTAAATTATTATAGCAACCTTACATCCACTAATACTGCCTCAAGATTAATTCTCCCAAGAACCTCTTGCCTAGATCTTGCCAAGAGTAATTAACTAATTTTACTTTCATCTCTACTTTTCAGATTTGAGATCAGAAATTTTTCATTTTCATATTTTAAATGCCCAATACATTCATCATGATGACTATGAAAATGAACATAAATATGAATATAAAAATGTCATAAAGAAAGCAGCTGCTTGGAAGTAAACCAGCTACCTAAGTTCTTGTCTTCACTTAAATCGTTTGTAAACTCTTCAAGGTTATGGGTTAGACTTTATACGTTAATAAGACCTGTGGGAGCAACTGATGTCAATGCGAGTCCAATCTTTTCCAGGGGATTTGGAAGAGCCGTGCCCAAAAATAAGTAGATAAGTTAATTTCCTCACACACACACACACACATACACACACATACACACACACATATCCCATAAACCTGATAGCCACCCCCATCACCATTAGATATTTATTTCTTTGTCTTATGTATGTCTTTCTACTTGTTCTCTCCCTTTGAGGAATGCAAAAAAAAAATACTCGGATGAATAATATATTTTCAATTAAGATTTTAGTGTTAAGGAGCCTATTCTCTTATTTTCATTCCTGTCCAGAAAAGGAGCAGTCTAAGGAAACCAAAGAAGCAAAGGGTTGACTATTTAACTCACTGGGTAGATCACAGTATTAAGGGCGATTGAGGCCTTTGCTTGCTGACTTTGTGAATCAAATAGATTTGGTCTATTCATTTCCATAGGTCATAATCCTATCTTGTATATGGTGAATTTTTATTTTTGAGACTTCCATTTTCCTGAGTCATCTTTCTTTAGATTCTTAATCAATATTACCTACCAATTACCTTACCAATATTTTTTTTAAATAGCACCAAGAATTGTTTTTAGAACTAGAGTTAAAAAAAATAAAATCTTAGGTCCATTCAATGTCTGATTCACCTCAATAGGGGTGTAATTGACTTAAATAAGGAGATTGGTCTAGGAAATAATATTGAGCCTGTGTCTGTATCTCACTCAATGACAACTTCTAGCAGCCCAACTCAAATTCTGGTGACCATCCTATACTCTCCTGACTCTTTCCAAATACCTTTCAGACACCTAGAAACCAAGTTCTCATGAGGCAAAGGAGGTTCAATTTCAGAAGACCTATTCATGAGCCATAAATAAGGCCAGAACATTTTATTTAAGCATCTTATAGATAAGCTGAAGCCATCTAAGAAGGTCTTGTAGTATTTGCATAAAATGTTGTAAGATTTTAATATGCCCCTAATAACCTAAACTGGAGGAGGTAATGGCAACCACTCCAATACCTTTGCCAAGAAAACCCCAAATTGGATCATGACAGGTCAGATACAACTGAAAATGAAAAAAAAATAACCTAAACAGCTTTCCAGTCAAAAGTTTTTCCAACACCAAAAGAACTATCCAAATGTCCAAGATATGTATATGACAGTAAATGACAGAGATGATGTTCCAAAGCCATACTAAGGAATGATTGCTCATGTGTTCTGACACAAAGGCTAATTTGAGTAAGGAAGACCACCTGAGTTGGAAGCTGACCTCTGATATTTCCTCAGTGACTTAAAATATATTTTCCATTTTATTCAATAGTAATAATAATGAATTTAATGCTAAGAAGAACTCTAATATTCTTCAATTGTTTCTTGAATATACTTTGTTTATTGGCAAACTTGATGTTATTGTGTGTTTTAATAAAAGAACTGTTTTCCATGTAGATATCAAATATTCTCTCAGGATTATTATGTTTGGATCTGTTTTCTAGATTTACTGTACATGACTAAGTCATTAATACAAAAGAGTCAAAGGCTTTGCAATATAAGCAGTAAAAGCATTATAAAAGTTATGGTCCTTAAGGATGACCTGTTCAATAATCATTGAATTGATGAGTTGCTGGGACTTTCTAGTGCTTATTCTTTTGCTTCTCAGTCAAGACAATTTTTTGCTCTTATTTTTTTTAAAAATTGAACAACAGAAGATATTTATGATAAAGTTTACAAGTGTGTAATTGACCCATATAAGCAGGTTTCATTGATGTTCTCATTTTTTGTAATGAATATATAATGGCTTCTGTCAAAAAAAAAAAGATAGAATCAGTCTTATATTATAAAGGAAAGTGGTGAAATGGCTGCTAGTAATCCATGCATAAATTTAAGGCATTGAGCCAATAAATATACAAATTGTATCTGTCTCTGACACTTTCCATTTTTTAAGGAAAGCCAAATTTTTTTCATCTCTCATGGCATATTCACTATATTCTTCATTATATTAGAGATGTGCAAGCATTCTATTGCACCTGTGAGTTAACATGAACCTTTTTCTTTTGACAAGATATTTTCCACATTCAGTTCTCACCTCACAGATTTTCTTGAATTCAAACCACAGTAGTACGGTTTTTGATTGATGCCGTTTTTCATGTTTATCATTTTAATAATATTTTATTTTCCCCAATCACATGGAAAACAATTTTTAACATTCAAGTTTTTTTTTAATGTTATATATGTATAAACCTGTAAAACATATTTCCATATTAGTCATTTTGTGGGGGAAAAAACTTGAGAAAGGAAGGGAGGGAGGAAGGGAGGAAGGAAGGGATGGAAGAAAGAAGGAAGGAAAAACAAAAGGAATATGCTTCAGTCTATATTCAAGTGTATTTTTTATTTGTTCTTTGTCACAGTGTATTGCCCTAAACTGTTGACTTTTAGTTATTGATTAATGGTACTAAGCCTTTTAGGCACACTTTTGAAAAAAAGTTTTCTGTATTTCATTCCACATTTTTTCAAATGCCTTTAATTGAGTGAAAAGTTATTCAAGTTCTCTGTTCTACTTAGTAATGGATGTTGTCTTCAGATGACTTTTCACAAGTCCATTGATTAATCAACAAGAATTTATTAAATTTGTTAACTACCTCTTCTGTTCTAGGACCTGGGCTAAATAATGGAGTTTAAAAAAAAAAGGTGAAAAAGTCCTTGTCTTCAAAGAGCTTGCATTCTACTAAAGAAAACAATATACACTTAGCATGATGTACATACAAGGCATATATCGAATATATAGATATAGATATAGATGGAGTAAATGCAAGGTAAGCTTAGAAAGGAAGTCGCTTGCAACTCAGAGACCCAAGAAGAGTCTGTGCTTGTACCGAGTCTTGAAGACATCCCATGTATTCGAAGTTAACCTGAGGTAGAATTTCCAGCCATGAGGGGGAGTCAGTAGAAAGGCTCAGAGAGAGGAGATGGCTTATCATGTGTATGGAACAGGAAGTAGTTTTCTTAAAGTGCTATTGTTGATGTGTTACTTGATTCCTATCAGCTCCACCTTACAATGGCTCAGGTCACAGCAGATATCATTATCATCTCATTCATAAAATAACAGCTTTAAAGATAAAAGGGACCATAGAGGTAAATGAATTCTACTTCTCATTTTCTAGATGTGGAAACAGAGCTGAAAAGTGACTTGTCTAGGGTTATAAAACTAGTAAGCCTGAGGTAGGATTTGAACTCAGGTCTTCCTGCATCCCTCAGATAAGCTATTTGTAGAATGTTTAGCATAGTGCCTGGCACAGAATAGACAATTATTAAATGTTTATTCCTTTCCCCTTCTTAATTCCAATTCATCATCCCACTTTTTCAATGTGATTTGGCTAAAGTATCCTAACATAAGTATCTATCCTTCTATCTCTTATATTTAATGTTTTAAAGACTATTGAATAGGTAGATAAAATTACTTTTTTTGTAGTTGAGTAAAAATAATTAGGATGTAAGCTTACCCACTACAGGTTTACTGAAAGTATCTTTTGTAAAAACCCAGAACTGTGCTACGCACTAAGGATACAAATAAGAAAAAAATAATACAATCCTTGCCCTCAAGGGCCTTACAATCTAGTGGGAGATGTGTGTGTGTGTGTGTATACATGCGTAATTTGTATTCACCCAACTAGATCAATCTGTGTTGAAAACTTTTCATTCAATATATTTTGGAGATTAGGAATATTTAATATAGTGACATCAATCAGCAAGGATTTATTAAGTTTCTATTATATGCTAGGTTCCATGATTATCTTTGCAGATAAAAAGACAATAGAGAAACATTTCCTGCCTCAAATGGCTTTCATTATATAAAAGGAGACAACATGCAAATATATAAGAATACACAGAATGTATAAAAATGTATAAAAAGTAGTTTGGGGTAGGAATCAATTATCCAAGGGATTAGGAAAAGCTTCATCTTGCAAGAGTTCTTAACAGGGTCCACAGACCACCAAGTTTTTGCAGATCAAATTCAAGGGCTTTATAAGCCTTTTCAAAATGTTCTGATGACTGTATTTCTAATATATTGGTTTCCTTTGTAATCTCAAGCATTTTATTTTTTCATTAACAGATTATTATGAGAAGGAATATGTAAGTTTCATCAAGGTACCATGACACACAGAGAAATTAAGATCCTCTGATTTAGAAGGTAGTGCTTAAACTGTTTTGAAGAAATTCAGGATTATAATCAAATCAACAAACTTTTATTAAGTACTTCCTAAGTGTCAGGCACTGTGCTAAGTGCTGGAGAGACAAAAATGGGCAAAAGGACTGTCCTTGTCTTTAAGGAGCTTAAAATCTAATGAGGGAGACAACACACAAACAAATATATATAAAACAACAGACTTTATAAGGGATAAATTTGTTGTTGTTCAGTCACTTTCAGTCATGTCTAATTCTTCATAACTCCTTTTGGGTTTTTTTCTTGGCAGAGAAACTGGTCTTTTTTTTTTATTTCCTTCTCCAACTTATTTTGCAAATGAGGAAACTGAGGCAAACAGGGTTAAGTGACATGCCCAGTGTCATACAACTAGTAAGTGTCTGTGGCTGGATTGAACTCAGGAAGATGAGTCACCCTGACTCCTGGCCCAGGATTCTATCCACTGCATCACCTAGCTGCTCATCTGGGATAAATAGAAAACAACTAATAGAGAGAAGGCACTAGAATTAAAAGGGATTAGGAAAGGTTTCCACTAGGCAAAGATGAAATGAGAGAGCATTATAGCAAAGAAGGACTTGAAGATGGCATGAAGATGGAAAACAGTGTCATGTGTAAGGAAATTAGTCAATATGACTAGTCTGTAAAGGATATGGAATGGAGTTATGTGTAAAAAGAATATAAAGGTCAGAAGAAACTTCAATATTGCAGGTACTTTACATGACTGATAGAGGGGTTTGTATTTGATGAGGGAGGTATTAGGAAGCTACTGGAGCTTTTTTTTTTTTTTTTTTAAACAGGGGAGAAGTTTGTATATGTTAACTTACTATTGCTGAATGAATTGATGTCTCCTTGTTCCAGAAGTATTTATATACATTTATTACTATCCTTGTAATCGTTATCATCATACAAGCTAACCTATTTCTTTATGAATCCAGAGGAGTGAAGAGCCATAGAAGAAGAAGGAGGAGGAGGAGGAGGAGGAGGAGGAGAAGAAGGAAAAGGAGAAGAAGAATATTTATAAGGGACTTTAAAGCTTCAAAACAGATTTATAAATATTACCTCATTTTATCCTCATAACAATCCTAGGAAGTAGAAGCAATTATCATACTGAGAGAAGTGAAAATTAATAACCAATGATTGGGGAGACATAGAATTCTCTCTTTTTCTACAGCCCTTGGTTCAAAGTTTAGTCTCTTGATAGACATTACTAATAATGACATTAAATTAACTCTTCTCAATCTTTGTCAGACCCCACCCAACCCTACAAGACATCTGATCTAAGGTGGAGAAACCCTTTGTACTCTACAGAAGTTTGAATGGGAATAAATTCTTTGAATAGATTGCCCAAGACTGGGCAATTTAGAAGTATGACATAAGAAAATCACTAGAATATGTCCAGCACCTTATTTTAATATTCATTCTTTTTCATTACTTGTTGGTCAATAAGAGCTGATTGCCCCTTTGCAACATCTACTTTTCTAAGGGCATATAAGTCATGAACCCACCCTGCTATGATTATTTTTGTCAATTGAGAGTTGCCACTGACATTTTTTATTAAAATACTAGCATTATTATTAAAATGATTAGATACCTTGAAATTGTATCTCTTGAAGCTTTTAAATATCACAATATCCACTTTGAAAATAAAGAAACTGAGACAGTCAGAGATCAAATGACTTGCCCAGGGTCACAGAGATGGCATCAGAAGTTCAATTTGAAATCTGTCTTCCTGACCCCAGGGACAGAGCTCTCTACACTCTGCCACTTAACTACTAAAAGATTATACAATGAATATCAACCTGTGGAGTCTTGTAGAAAGTTTGTTTATGGTAAGAAAATAACTTTCAGCATGAAGTGAACGATGCAGGAGTTAATCATTTTTAATCTCAAGGTACTTCTCCCTTTCAGAAGATTTTTGAATACAGTTTATATAAATTTGGTAAGTTACAACTTGAATTAGACCTGAGTGATTATCCTAAGGTCCTATTTCTAATAAATGTGTTAGATGAGAATAATGAAAACATTTACCTATGTTCTTCTGTCTATTCATATGTCATTAGCAATAAATAGAATTGCTTATACTTCCCCACTTGCACCCAACTGAGAGAATATTCTAGTGAAATTGACAGTGCCTACAATTCAACATTAGCTTAATTAGGTCCTCTTGTTTTTCATTGCTTCCATTTAATTTTAATAATTCATCAATTCCCCTTCGGTGGAGAAGAGAACACATTGGTAAGCTCTAATAACCTGACATCTTCAAACTCTTGTAAATTTTAGAAGAATATTATTTTTTAGTTCCTAATGATGCTTTGGCTCTCATTTCCCTCTGATTTAATTCCTCAGGAATTTGCAATACTGGAGAAGAAAGGACCTCAATATATTATTAGCCAGCTCACCTCAAGGGAAAAGTTTCAATGAGGAAAAGAATTCAAATAATTCCAGCAAAAATTCTCCAACCCTATTTAATAACAAGTATATACAGATACAAATAAATAAAATTAAGAATAAAGCCAACGTGTATGTGTATGTGTGTGTGTGTATGTGTGTGTGTGTGTGTGTGTGACTATTCTGACACAGTAAAATCTTCTGCAGTTACTAAGTCCAAATGTTGGGTATTTCCCAAAGGAGAAAAAGATAAGAAAATTATTTATTTTTGTTAACTTTTGCTTACCTTAAGGACAAATTGTCTTTATGTTAGCTTTATATTGACCCTACATCAACCCCATGAAAGAATTTGATATTTTGCTCTATTATACGAAACATAAGATTAGAAAATTTAAATGAGAATTGTGATATGTAAGATCCAATAAACTTATTAATGACCTAATAGAGAGGTAGCAAGTTGAGAAGACTCACCTTGGAATCATCAAGATCTGAATTCAAGACTTGCCTTTGACGATGGCTGTGGGACCATTGGCAAGGAAATTAACCCTTCAGTGCCTCCAGGGAAGTGAATATAAATTACAGAAGAAGTTCTGAGCAGTGGAATGCATTTTGACACTGGGAGAATTTTCACACTGAAGAAATTCCAAGACCAGAGGCAACTTTATTCATTTGTTTATTTTAGTTTTCAACATTCATTTCCACACAACCAACCTAGGGTTTCCTCTTTTTAATCTCAAAGATTTTTTTTTTTTTGCCATTGAGAATTTTCTATAGTTATTTTGTTTACAGAAAGTTATTTATGTCATCTTAGGATAGGGTCAGAAATTTGAATCTATAAACTTCCTCCAAATGTTATATACCAATGTTGACAATAGCTCTCATTTAACCAGTGTTAAGGTTTGCAAAGTATATCCCTCACAGTTATGAGACAGGTCATATTATGCTTATTTTGCAGTTGAAATATCTAATCGGGATAGAGTGGAGTTGTGGCAATGGGATGAGATCCAACACCAGTGACAGATGGCCTGGATTCCAACCTTGCCTTTGCTGCCTACCAGCTATGTGACCATGGGCAGGTCATTTAACTTTTCTAACCTCCAGTTTCCTCTTCTGAAAATGGGGTCAGTATTGCTGGTAGTACACACTGCATAGGGTTATTGTAAAACTCAAATAAGAACACAGATGTGTGCTTTATAAACTTTAGAGATATGTATGTATGTATGTATGTATGTATGTATGTGTATGTGTACATGTGCATGTATGTGTATACATTTATATGTGTATGTGTGAATTATGTATTTATATATGTATGTATATGTGCATACACATATACACATCTATGAATGCATGAGTATATGTATATATGTGTATATATACGCACATGTGCATATATACACATGTGTGTGTGTTTGTATGTATATGTCTGCACATATATGTATGTGTGTATTCAGTTAGTTATTATACATATAGTCATTGTATGGATAGTTGTGGGAAAAGAAATAAAATAATAGTTAATTTAATAGGTGATTGATTAATCAACAAGTATATTTGAGTACCTTCTTCATTACTATGGAGAAAATAGAATTCATCTAATCCATAATTCATACAATATTTATTGAGCACCAATATATTGCTAGCAATTGATCCATGCAATTGACCAGCCTCTGAGGCAGAAAAGGGATGGAGGGGGAGTATTAAGATCATTTGTCTTAAAGAGCTAACAGCATAGTAGAGGAGATAAGACTGCCATGTCTTCAACAATTAAGTGCTGGACATGATAACAATGTGCCATGAGAATTTTTTAAAAAGGATAATCAGGAAAGACTTTCAGGAAGAAATAGAACTTCAGGAGGATCTAGAAAGGGCAAAGAGAGGGAGAAAAGGAAAGCATTCTTGTCATGATTATGGATATAGTACAAGCCCAGAAGGTGGACCAAACTCTACATGTAAACTGAAGAATGAGTTGTTCTTTTTCTGACCAGAATAAAACTGAGTGAAGAAAAGTAGTGAGAAATGAAGATTCAAAGGAATTCAACTCTCTGCTCCTTTTTAAAGTGGATTTTGGGCTTATTTCCTGTATTTAAGATCTAAAAATTTATAAACGTCATCCTATAAAAGAACAATGATAAAGTTAGCCATGTTAATGAAATGCAGGATAGGAAACATTTGTTTCATTTTTATTTTTTAAAAAGCAAGACCCTTTACTGAAGACCCATACTCCTATTATGTAGTTGTACTTGGAACAGGCCCTGAATTCCCAAAGGCTATATTAACAGACGCTGAGTTCTGGCAAGTCCTCTCACACTAAGAAGGTTTCATGTATGGGTATGGCACGGACACAGACTGCAACTGTTATCGAAGTCTAACTCAGAATTTCTTCATCCTAATGGTGACCAGATAGATAGTACAGTTTTCAGTCAAATCATTGTTGTTCAGTCATTTTATTTTTCATTCGTGTCTGACTCTTCATGACCCCTTTTGGCGTTTTCTTGACAAAGTTTCTGGCATGATTTGCCATTTTCTTCTCCAGCTCATTTTACAAATGAGGAAACTAAGGCAAACAAGGTTAAGTGACTTTTCTGAGGTCAAACAAGTTGTAAGTGTCTGAGACTGGATTTGAACTCAGGAAAATGAGTCTTCCTTATTCCAAGCCCAGTGCTCTATCCACCTCACTACCTGCCTGCATTTTCAGCCAAAGCAATTTTCAAAGACACTCCAGTTGCACAAGGGTAAGATTTGTGTAGGTCAAGGAAAGACTAATCACAGTAAAATCACAAATTCTTAAATCACTAAAAATCATATTAAACAGTGGATGCACAACCACCTTAAAAGCATCATGCTTTGGAAATTAAGGCAATCACCAGGATGTTGTTTATTACTTCAATACTTGAAATACATCTAATTTAATTTGTGGATATTGCTTAAGAAATTTGAAAATCACAAACTATAAAAAATGTTTTACATGGAGATGAAGTCATACATGGAGTCAGAAAAACACACTTGTGAAATGTGTGTAATAATAGTGCTTAATTCCCAGGGCTTTTATGAGATCAAATGAAATTATTAGTATATGTAGAGTTCTTTGGAAACCTTAAAGTCCTATATAAACGTGAATATTATCATTATTAAATTTTTGTATACCAGGCATCTTCCTTATGAGCCTGAAAGAGCAAACTTGTCTTAAGCCAGGGTCCCATATTCAATTTATTCCAATATGTGTTTCATTTGAAGACTTTTGAGCACATCCAGAAAGTTACATGGTATCTAATCTGTTCATCCCCCAGCATACAGATGATCTCACAGGCAGCATGGGCATAGAGAAGGTCGCATTACTGTGATATGAAATATTTCATTTCCTTCTGAATTCATCCAGGGCTTGCATTTTTTCTTTGTTTATTTTGCAGGGAGGAGAAGGTCTATTTCTACAGTTTGGAAACTCTCTCCACTGATGAAGATGAACAACTAGTATGTGATTTCAAATTTCTGAGATTTTCCTCGAGCATTGAAAGGGGAAATCACTTGCCTAGGGTCACATTTTCAAAATGTATCAGAGGAAGAATTTGAACCCAGTCATGTCTTCTAGGTCAGTCTTTTACTCCATTATGGCATGATGCTGTGAATACACAGAATAGGGAAGAATATCTTCACTTGGAAGTGTTTGCTACTAACCTACTACGTGATCTTGTGCAAGTCACTTCTTTTCCGCAGGGCCAAGTTTTCCTATTTAAACCCTGAATATGTCAAACTGGATCAGTGGTTCTCAAAGAGTGGTCTGAGGACATTTGGGCGTCCTAAAGACGGATTCTAGGAAAGAAGAGTCTGAATTGTCAAAAGCATTTTCACAAAAATACTGTTCTAATTTCTAATATGGTAAACATAATTTATATATATATGCAAGCACATATACATACATATATGTATACATGTGTATATAGATGTGCACATACACAACAATGCACATACGCATATGCACATACATAACAATGTATGTATGTTCGCATGTATATATGTAGGTATATGTGCATGTATGTGTATATATCTATGCATATGTGTGTGCACATGTATATATATTATATATGTATAATGTATACATATACATTATACACACGTAAAGCCAGTGCCCTGCTGATAAGTGCTTAACAATTTACGAGCCTGTTTGAGCAGGCTCTTGCAAAACCTTAGCTATAACTCACATAAACAAAAGATCTTTGAGGTATTTTTAAGAGTGTAAAGGAATCCTCAGACTTAAAAAACAAAAGTGAGACCTCCTGAAATAGATGAGTGCTAAGTCTCCTTCTTGCTCCAAAGGTCAATGAACAACTCTAGAAGTTCATAAATTCTAGGCCACTATCATAAGCTATATCTGTATGTACCTAATGTCCACCCTTTTTGAAAAAGGAGGAAAAAAATGCCAGCTTCAGTGATTTAGTTTTGATTAGTATGCAAGATATTGTGATTTTAACTGTGAAATTTATCTCAAAGTTCTACCTCCTCCATGAAGCTTTCCTTGGCTATTGAAACTCAAAGGATTTTGCCTCTTTTCTGACCTCTACAATTTTGGTTTTCTTTATTTCAACTTTAGTGTAATAATCCTATGCCACCTTGTAACATCTCTTAAAGTATTATCTTAAATGAGACTGTAAGCTCTTCCAAGGCAAAGACTGTATGTTGCATATGTATGTAGGTCCCATAGAATTGTACATTGTATTGAACATGTAGTAGACACTAAATAAATATATTCTATGAATGAAAACAATTATTAATTCATTAGTTCAAAATAATCAACTGCTGATTAAATTCAGTCATTGTGCGTGTGTGTGTTTTCAAAGGTTCTCTCCCTGTTGGCACATCCACAGACTAAATGCTGGCATCAGTGAGAATGTGAGTGACCTTTTATGAATACTAAAATGAAAAACAAACAAAAAACTCTTTCATTGCTAGATTGTATTTTTAAAAAAGATATGGAAAAGACCTACAAGATGATATTAATATATGCAAAGCACATTCCTTTTGTCTCATTTTCCCTTGGAGGAAAACTCTGCCAAGTTTCT
This sequence comes from Notamacropus eugenii, assembly GCF_028372415.1. Taxonomy (NCBI): domain Eukaryota; kingdom Metazoa; phylum Chordata; class Mammalia; order Diprotodontia; family Macropodidae; genus Notamacropus; species Notamacropus eugenii. Next base: position 670,584,683 of record NC_092872.1, read on the forward strand.
CCTCTTTCCATGTTGTTCTCATTACTGAAATTCCCTCCTTCCACAATTCACCCATTCACAATCTTTATCTTTATTCAAGCCTCAGTTTAGTGGCCACCTCTCTTCCAAGAAGTATTCTTTGCTTTCTCCAATTATTGGTGCTCTCTGTTTCCTCAGCCATCCCTAGAACTATTTGTGTGTTACCTTACCCCTTATGTTCTTCCCTCCCTACACTACTTACCCGTATAAAAAAAAAGAAAAAGAAAAATTTTCCTTGTCCTCAATGAACTTAGTTTTATTAAGATGATACAACATTATTGTTAATGTAATAAATATAATTGTGTGTGTTGTGATCAGTACAATTGCAATTGAAATTAATTGTATCAGCTTAATAGAATTAAGCTAATTGAGAACAAGAAGGATCTGTCTCTGTCTCTGTCTCCCTCTCTTCGTCTCTTATCTATTTTTCATTATTCTTCATATATTTAGAAACATAGACAATGCCTTGTACATAATAATCATTAAATAAATGATTTGGAGATGCATTTTTTAATCTCCTTTTGCATATCTATAAAAGAACTATGCTTCTGATCTTTTTCTGTGAAAGATATAAATTAGTTAGGAACGTAAGTGGGCCAGTGAATAATGAATGCACAAGAGTTGGAGCCAAGATGAGCTGTATCAAATTCTGATACAGAAATTTACCAGATGTGTAAGCCTGGGCAAGTTGTTTAACCTCTCTCAGTCTCTTTTTTCATCTTTAAATTGAAATAATAGCACTTTCTTCCCAAAATTGTTAATCTAAAGGGAGATAAAATATGTACAGTGCTTTGCAAACCTTAATGCTCTATATAAATGTAAGTTATTGTAACTAACCGTTTTGGCTCTAGCTTTTTTTTTGTAAATACATAATCACAAAATACTGTATAGTTGGAAGGGAATTGAGGGGACAACCATTTTAACCAATAATCAAAATCCCCTTGATAATATTATTGACAAGTGATCATCCAAAATGCCAAAGAGAAGGACCAATCTATCATCTCTCAAAATAGTCTGCCCCAGCTTTGGTCAGCTCTAATGGCAGTAATTTTTCTTTTCCAATGTCAAGCATAAATAGGTCTCTTTACAACTACCATCTTTTGCTTCTGAGTCTCCTCTCTTGAGCCAGAAAATACAAGTTCAATTTCATCTTTGCGTTGAAAAAAAAAAAAGTATCATATCCCTTCTGAATCTCCTATTTTTTCAGGTTAAACAGAAAACTGGTTCTTCAGCTATTCCTGTGTGTGTTCAAGCTCCTTTACCATACTAGTTTTCCTCCAGTTGAAACTTGCTAGCTCAGCAATGTCCTTAAAGTTAAGATGCCCAGAACTAGACACAGTATCACCCTCCCCCACTCCTGGAATCTATAAATCTCTTAATGAAATCCGAGATCTATTAGGTTTTTTGTGAGTTACATCACATTACTGATTCGTATTTAGTTTGCAGTCCATTAAACCTACCATGTTAAAAAGAAAACTGCTACCATTATCCAGTAAATAAATTATCAAATGGCAAAAACAAACAATTCTCAAATAAATAAGTATAATCTATTAATAACAATATGAAAGAATAATTCTAATTACTAATAAGAGAAATACAGATCAAAAAAAGACTAAAGTTTTATCTTATACTATAAATTGGCAAAAATGGCACACAAGAATAGTCAATGCTGGAGGGCGGTAGGAAGATAGGAACATTAGTGAATTGTTAGTAGAGCTGTGTATTAATATAACCATTTTGGAAAGCAATTTGGAACTTGTAAATAAGAAGGACTAAACTGTCCATACCCCAAAATTCTACTACTAGTCATACACAAGTGATATCATTGATTGGAATAAATTTCCTTTATGCATCAAAATATTTATATACTTTGATAGCAAAGTAACGAAAACAAAGTAGATACCTATCAATTGGTGAAAGGCTAAAAAATTGTGATACTTTAATAATGGAATATCAATATGCTACAAGAAACAATAAATATGCTCAATTTATAGAAAAAAGGAAAGATGTACATGATCTGATGCAAAATGAGGTAAACAAAGCCAGAAAACAATATACACAATGACTACCACTATGTAAGAAGGAAAAAAAGCACAAAACAATCAAAAGTCAGTGTTATAAAACAATAATAATAATATTAAAACAAGCCGGCTCCAAAGAAAAGGTGTAAGGAGCCTCTTCCTAACCCACTGCTTTGTAGAGGTGGGGGATGGGGTCTAAGACTGTGAGACAGTACATATATTTTCATATCTTTTTTTTCAATGCATTGATCTGTTTTGCTACTTTCTGTTCTTTTTCTTTTTTTCCTTTTGGAACATTATTTGTACTATGGGATGGCTCACTTGAATGAGATGGAGGGAAATACTAGGGAAAATTGTAGTCATGTAAAAAAATGAAAGATATCAATAATAGCTTAATAAACAATTTTCAAACATGTTTCCTTAACTTCATACTGATTTTAAAGTCCAAGTATAATAGTTGGCTTTTTTTTCTTTTTTAATTTCCACTCAGACTTAGTCTAAGGCTCTGGGTTATCAAGTAAGTAATCTATCCCTCCACCTATGTTGTGTTACGTACAAGTACAATGGACATGGCACCTATACCTTCATCTAAGTCATTGATTTGATAAGCATAGAGTCAAGCACAGATGTCTGGGAAAGTCACTGGGGGCCTCTTAACACCTTGATACCTTAACAACTACTCTTTGAGTCCAGTCATAGAATTAGTTCTGAACATATCGAGCTATAAAATCATCTAGTTCATGTATCTCTTTTCCACTAGAATAACATGAGATACTTTGTCAAAAGTTTTATAAAAATCTGGGTAAACTATACTACCAGTATTCTGTCCATCTACTGTTGACATTAAAGGAAATGAGATTGGTCTGGCATGACCTATTATCGTAGAAGCCATGCTGGCTCTTTGTGATCACAGCTGCCTTCTCTAGATGTTCACTAACCACCTCTTTAATGATCCTAGAAGTGTTCCCAAAATAGAAGTCAGACATATCAACCTTCTCTCTTCTTTCCTCTACTCTTAATTTTTTTTAATTGAGATAGCATTTGCCCTTATCCGGTCTTTGGGTAGCTTTCATATTTTCCATGATCATTCAAATAAAACTGATTTGCTCAGCAATTGTATATGCCATTTCTTTCTGTACCCAAGAATGCAGTCCTTCTAGGCCAGGTAGCTTCAATTAATCAAAGAAATTTATGGTCTTGCTATCACTTTATCTTGTGCATAAAATCTCTGTTAGTCACTTTTTATTCTATTTCCTGTTTAGGGATCATTGCCTTTTTCAGAGAAAAATAGAAAAGAAATAGGAATTGAGAAACTCTATCTTTTCTCTGTGGGAAATATCATAAGCATATCCAGTCCCAAGCAAAGTTACCATCTCTTTATTAATCCTTTTTTTTCTCCTAATATGAAAAAAGAAAAAAAAACTTTTTATTGTCTTTAACTTTCATTGTGAGACTCACATCCTTTTGAGTTTTATCAGTGTTTGCTGTTTTACAAGTTCATACCACACTCCTTTATTTTCACTATTTGTTAAATGACCTAGCTTTCATCCTTTCTAAATTTCTTTGTAAAATCAAGATAGCTGATAAGATTTCTTCATATCAATATTAGTCTTTATTAAAAATCCCATTTATCCTCCTCATTATAATTAATTTTGTTAATATCTTCAGAATTTAATTCTCTGACATCCTCCATCCTTCTGGAACTGACTTCTGTAGAATTTTAGTCTACAAGATCCTACCTATATTTCCTTTCAACTTTTTCCAATCTGTTTTCTCTAATCTAAAAGAAAATGTTAGACTGTATTCAGATGTCCTCTTTTTGTTTCTCAGAAACATTAAAAGAGAATCACTTCCTTTCAGGATTTTAATCATTCCTAGCACAAAAACCAGTGTCTTTAAAACTTTTAAATCATTAAAACATTGTTCAATTTATGGTTTATCAGAATTCACCTAAGAAATACTGAATGAGAGCTTTGTCCATCTGTAGTGCCAATGCAATATTCACAGTGTCTATGGTGGCTGTGAATACCCCAGTGCAATTCTGAATCACAAAATACAACAGATTTTCCATATGGAACACAGAGCTAAAATATTTATTCAGACACCAGAAAGATAAATCCATCATAGTAACAAAAATCAATACACAATAACAGTGCAGAGAACCATCCCCAAGTTTTCCCCCCAATAGGTGTCCCACAAACCAATCACAAGCAGGCCCCCTAAAACAAAATCACAAACAAGCCTTTTCACTCACATTAGCCAGCTGCCTGTTTGCCTGCATCCTTCTTAGCTCTGATTGCTCTCATGACTAACTTCCTCTCAGCTCTCCTCCACCCTTTCTGTTCCACCCATTCACCAAGCTCTTCCTACCACATGTGACTTAGGCTTCCATGTGATTTAAGCAGGTCACATAGGCCTATTAATGAATGGGAAATATTTTCCCATTTAAATTACCGTTGCATTTGGCCCCAAGGTCTTTCATATTCATTACACAGGTTGTGGGACAACTGGTATGAACAGAATTGTAACAGGGATAACAGAAAATAAGCATATAAAAACAGTATCTTAGGCAACTGGTATCAAAAGAACTTTACAACAATACAACAGGGATCACACAAAATAAGCACATAAAACACTATCTTAGGGTGAGGCTTGAGCACAAGCACCCCATCATTCCCACCTCAAATGAATGGGGTCCAAAATCTTGGGGTAAGGGGCAAAAGTCTCCTCCATAATTATTTACTTCTGAGATTGGACATAGAGCTGTCCCTGCACCAAGAGGTCCCATTCAAGAGGTCAGTTCTTTGGGTGGCATCCAAAGCTTGGTCAACGCCAGGTCCAGAGGTGACACAGCACATTAGAAATGGTGTGATATCTGGCTTAAATGATCAAGCATCTGCAGGTGGAGAGTACTAGGCCTGCAGAAAACAAATCTGACTAACAAAGTGAAGAGACAAAAAGCCAAAAGGAAACAAGGAGACAACAACCAGAAGCAGCATAGATAGAGGATGAGCCGTGCTGCTGGAGTCCATGAACCCATTATAATAACCTCATTCACCATTGTTTACTGTTTTTTTAAATTTGCGGTCCCAGGGTCATCATTCTGACTAGAGGTATATTTTATTTAATCTGAGCTGGACTTGTCCAACCCCCAGTTTTCCCTGCAGGAGTGATGAACTTGGATGCAATGATTTAGGAGGATCTGCAGGGGCAATTCTCATCTCCCTGATCATTTTAAATTCAAGTCTCTTTCCTCTATACATTTTACATAGCTCATTGGTTGAAATGCCATTTTTTCTTTCTAAATCTACCCCTGCTCTCTATAGAGCAGGAAACTATCCTTTTCTTGTTCATCTATTCCAACTTTGAATCCACTGGCTATTTACCCTTATCTCTCCCAGAAATTTTTCCTTTTCACTGAATGTCACCATCCAAGACACCAATGATTCTCCTGTCCTTTGGGTGAACTGACTCAAATTATCTGCGATCATCTGCTGAGTAAAATCCTCAATTACTGCCCCGAACACCATGTGACTCCCTTGATTTTCCTGTTGTATTTCTCCCTGAGAAGCCACCCAGGCATCATTTGTCCTGTTACTTTTTTGCTTCTTTTTGTGAGCTAAACTACCAATAGCTTTTTCTACCATCTGAGACGCTCCAGCTTGCTCTTCTAAAGGAGAGTTTGAATGCTGCAGCATAAAAAGTCTGTCATGCAAACTAGCCAACTCTCTTTCCATCTGAGCCTTCTCCACCAGCAGCTTGTCCTGGCTTTTACATATAATTCAATATGTAAATTGGGGACTTATTAGCAAGTCCCAGCCTTTCCTACACACCTCTGCCATTTGCTCCCCTGATTCTATTAATATTCCCTGCAAACATCTTTCAAAATTTCTGGGTTTTCCCTTCTGTAGTCTCGGTTTCATTTTCACAAAGCCAGGGGCCTTTAGCCCATTCTCTTGCTAGGGATGAAAAAGAATCCTCCCACCCCAGGACATCCATTTCTTTCTCTGTCTCCTCTGCCTTTCTGTCTCCAAATAGAGGCCTGATATTTTGCCATTCCATCACTGTTACCATCTGTAGTGTCAACATGATATTCACAGTGCCTACAGTGGCCATGAATAACCCAGTGCAGCTCTGAATTGCAAAATACAAGACACTCTCCACATGGAAGACAGTACCAAAATATTTATTCAGACACCCAAAAGCTAAATCCATCATAGTAACAAAAATCTATACACAATTACAATGCAGAGAACAACACTATTCCCAAGGTTTCCCCTAAATAGGGATGTTGCTGTTAGAAGGGAGGGGAGATCAAGGGAGATGGTGGCCAAAATTAAAACCCTTTTGAGGAGGGGAATGGAGAAGGGAGAAATAAAAGTACGCTCGGAGTGGTGGGAAAGAATAGGATGGAGAGAAAGACACAGATAGTAATCATAACTGTGAATGTGAATGGGATGAACCCTTCCATAAAACTGAGTTGCATAGCAGAATGGATTAAAAACCATAATGTTACAATATATTTTTTACAAACCACACATTAGAGACAGGGGTATACACACAGGGTAAGGGTAAATGACTGGAGTAGAATATATTATGCTTTAGCTGAAGTAAAAAATGCAAAGGTAGCAATCCTAATCTCAGACAAAGCAAAAGCAAAAACAGATCTAATCAAAAGAGATAAGGAAGGAAACTATATCTTGCTAAAACTGTCCATAGACAATGAAGTAATATCATTACTAAAAATATATGCACCAATGCTATAATATCCATATACTTACAGGAGAAATTAGGTGATTACAGGAAGAAATTGATAGCAAAACTATAGTAGCAGGGTACCTCAGCCTCCCTCTCTCTGAAATTGATAAATCTAACCTCAAAATAAACAGGAAAGAAGTTAAGGATGTGAATAGAATTCTGGAAAAGGTAGATATGACAGACCTCTGGAGAAAACTGAATGGGCATAGAAAGACGTATACCTTTTTTATCAGTGGTACATGGCACATACACAAAAACTGATCATGTACTAAGGCATGAAACCTCACAATCTCATGCAAAGAAGCAGAAATAATCAATACGTCTTTCCAGATCAGGATGGAATAAAAATTATATGTAATGAAGAGCCAAGGAAAGATAGACCAAAAAATAATTGGAAACTAAATAATCTAATCCTAAAGAATAAAGTAGGTCAAACATCAAATCATAGAAACAATCAATAACTTCATTCAAGAGAATGACACCAAGGAAACAACTAACAAAAGTGATGGAATCCAGCAAAAGCAATTCTTAGGGGATGTTTTATATCTCTGAATGCTTATATGAATAAAATAGAGAAAGAAGAGATCAGTGAATTGGGCATGCAACTGAAAAGCTAGAAAAAGGACAAATTAAAAACTCTCATTTAATACTAAATTAGAAATACTGAAAACCAAAGGAGAGATTAATAAAGTTGAAATTTAAAAAAGCTGTTGAACTAATGAAAAAATACTAAAGAGATGGTTTTAGGAAAAAAAGATAATAAAATTAATAAACCTTTGGTTCATTTGATTTTTAAAAAGAAATAATAAGAGCAAATTTCCAGCATCAAAAATTAAAAGGTTAACTCACCTCCAATGAAGAGGAAATTAAAACAATAATTAGAATTTGCCCAATTTGCCCAACTGTATGCCCATAAATTTGACAATCTTAGTGAAATGGATGAATATTTACAAAAATATAAGTTGCCCAGATTACCAGAAGGCCAAGTAAACTACTTAAATAACCCCATTTCAGTATTAAAACTAAAATGAACAAGCCATTATTGAGCTTTCTAGGAAAAAATCTCCAGAGCCACACAGATTTAAAAGCTAATTCTACCAAATATCTCAGAAACAGTTTTTTCTGATACTATATAAATTGTTTGGAAAATTGGTGATGAAGATGTCCTACATATTCTTTTTATGATCCACATGTGGTGCTGATAACTACAGTAGGGAAGAGCCAAAACAGAGAAAGAAAATTATAGACCAATTTCCCTAATGAATATAGATGCAAAAATTTTAGATAAGGTATTAGCAAAAAGATTATAGCTACTTATCTTAAGAATAATACACTTTGATCAGGTAGAATTTATACCAGTAATGCAGGGCTGGTTCATTATTATGAAATCTATCAGCGTAATTGATCATATCAACAACAAAATTAACAGAAACCAAATGAGTCTCAAGAGATGCAAAACACGTTTTTGGCAAAATACAATACCCATTGAAAGTGCTGGAGATCATAGGAATAAATGGAACCTTCCTTAAAATAATAAGTAGTATCTACCTAAAATTATCAGAAGGCATTATATGTAATTGGGATGATCTGGATGCACTTCCAAAAGGATTGGGGGGTGAAAGAAAGATGTCCATTATCCATAATGCTATTGAATATGATACTAGCAATGTTAGCTTTAGCAGTAAGAGAAGAAAAAGAAATTGAAAGAATTTGAATAGGCAAAGAAGAAACTCAGTTATCTCTCTTTGTAGATGATATGATGATATACTTAGAGAATACTAGAGAATCATGTAACAAATTATTTGAAATAATAAAAATGCTAACAAAGTTGCAAGATACAAAATAAAATCATAAAAATCATCTTCATTTCCATATATTACTAATAAATCCCAAGAGCAAGCAATAGAAAGAGGATTACCATTTAAAGTTACTGTAGATGCTATGAAATATTTGGAAGTCTACATGCCAAAACAAACCTAGAGACTATATGAACACAATTGCAAAACACTTTTCTCACAAATAAAGTCAGATCTAAGTAACTGGAAGAAAAATCAGTTGCTTGTGGGTAGGCCAAGCTAATATACTAAAAGTGACAATCCTACCTAAATTGACTTATTCAGTGTCATACCAATCAACCTACCATAAAACTACTTTATAGAGCTACAAAAAATATCAAAATTCATCTAGAAGAACAAATAGTCCATAATATAAAGGCAATTAATGAAAAGAAATGCTAGGAAACATGGCCTAGCCATACGAGATCTTAAATTTCTTAAATCTTAAATTATATTGTAAAGCAACAATCATCAAAACCACTTGGTACTGGCCAAGAAATGGAAGAGTAGGTCAGTGTAATAGGTTAGGTACACAAGACAGTAGTCAATGTCTATAGCAGTTTACTGTTTGATAAACCAAAGGAATCAGGATTCTGGGATAAGAGCTCACTTTTTGACCAAAACTCCTGGGATAACTGGATAATAGTGTGGTAGAAACTGGGTACAGACCAATGTCTGACACTGTATAACAGAATAAAGCCCAAATGGATACATGATCTAGTTATAAAGGCTGATACTATACACAAACTAGGGAAGCAAGGAAGAGTTTATTTGTCAGATTTTTGGAGAATAGAGGAATTTATTAAAGCTATCTACTCATATAAAAAAATCCCTATTGACTGTGGAGGTACAAATCAAAACAATGTTAAGGTACCATGTCATACTTGTCAGATTGGCTAATATGACAAAGCAGGAATGTTGGAAAAGATGTGGGAAGGTTAGAATACTAATTCATTGTTGGTGAAGCTGTGAGCTGATCCAACCATTCTGTAGAGCATGTTGGAACTCTGCCCAAAGGGTTATAAAAATGTGCATGTCCTTTAACTCAGCGATACTGTTTCTCTGGTTCTATCCCAAAAGGATCATTAAAGTGGGAAAAGGACCCACATGTACAAAATTATTTATAGCAGCTCTTTTTTTTGATGACCAAGAACTGGAAATCAAGGGGATACGCATCAATTGGTGAATGACTGAACAAGTTGTGGTATATGAATATAATGGCATACTATTGTGCTATAAGAAATGATAAACAGGGAGACTTCAGAAAAAACATGGAAAGATTTATATGAACTGATGCTAAGTGAACTGAGCAGAGTTAGGAAAACATCATACACAGTAAGAGCCACAGTGTGTGAGGACTGTTTTTGATAGACTTAGTCTTTCACCACAATGAAAGGACCTAAAATATTTCTAAAGGACTCATGATGCAAAATGCCATCCACATCCAGAGAAAGAACTGTAGAGTTGGAACACAGAATGAAGCAGACTATTTTTTTCTATTACGTTTTGTTTCTCTCATGATTTCTCCTTTTCATTTTAATTCTTCTACTCAAGATGAGCAATGTGAAAATGTGTTTAATAGAAATACATGTGCAGAATTCATATAAGCTTGCATGACATCTTGGGGAAAGAGGGGGAGAAAATTTAAAATTGGTGGAAGTGATTGTTGAAAACTGAAAACAAATAAATTAATAAATTTGGAAAAATATTGGCTTCTCTTAACAAAAAAGACTTCACAATATAAAATTTAAATTTCATTGAATCTTGCTGTTGACTATTGTGTTTTGTTGCACTTATTCAGTTCTGATCAAAGAGCACTAGCTCCCAAAGGAATCACAGCTTGGGCCATAAAACCACAGTTTTACACTAACTTTGTCTTACACATGAAGGTGTCTTACAAAATATTGACAATAATATTGGTAAGAGTTAAGGTACTGTAGAAAGAGCAGACAAATATCTTTGATAAGTGGAAATTGCCAACAGTAATCAGAAAAAAAAGTTTTCCAGTTGCTGTACCAAGATTGGAAATCAGACACGAAAATACCAGAATGAATTTTTTCTTCACAATGTTTTTAGGATATAAATTTTCAAATTTGAACCTTTAACTGAAAAGAGTAATTTGGGAAATGCCCATTCCAAATTCCACTTTCATTTTCCCAGAAAAGATTTTAAAAAACTATCCTATGCCAAGAAGAATATGTTTGTTTTCCACATTGAAAGAGGATATCCCAAACATACTAAATGTTTTGGGAATATTTCTCAAACTGGGTAAAAACAAAATGAAACAAAATAGAGAAGTTCAAAAGTGAACATTGACTGGTGTGGAGACAAGAAATTTTCACTAGACATTAATCTGTACTTTCCTTTTTATCAGCTTAGTTGATAGTACACTACATGATTTCATGGCAGATGTTAACATACGAGGAACCTTTTTCATGGTAAGAAAAAAAGGAAAATTTGCAGTGTTAGGAAATTGCAAACTAATAATCTCTTCTTCCCCGAAGTCTTCTAGCACTGTATATGCCTTTCAACTCAATTTATCATTTTTTATTTTTAATATCCCTTATTTTTACCTTCCTAGTGGGTGACACCTTAATTTTATGATTTGTATTTCTATAATTACTGGATAAGTTAGGCATTGTTATATGATTATTAACAGTTTGTGTTTCTTCCTTCAGAAGCAATTTCTTAGTGTACTTTGCCCATTGCTACACTGGGAAATGTGTGCTATTGGTCCTATAGATATGTATCAGTTCCTTATACATTTTAAATGTCAGACCTTTTTCTGATTAATTTACTTCAAAAAAATTTCCAATCTTTCTTTAAATGTAGAGACATCTTGTTGCATAAAAAGTATTCCTTGATAATAAAACCATTGCTTCTATCTTCAATATTTTTTCTTTCTCTTTGAGGAAAAAATCCTTCCTATTCATAGTTGAGAAATACACATCTTTCTATGAGTTTTAATTTTTCATATTTTTGTCATTCAGTTAGAGTTATTGTGGCATGAAGAAGGATTTTAATCTCTTTCTTTTTACTCTATAGTTATTCATTCACTTCTCTAGGACATATATATGTACATACGCACACACATATATATACACATACATATGCATATATATGTATACATATGGAGAGAGAGAGAGACGAAGAGAGAGAGAGAGAATTCATTCTCAAATGTTTTTAAACATATAGCAAACACTAATCTTGTATATACTTTGACTTCTATTTTTGGCTTCTCTGTTCTGATTCATCAGTCTACTGTAACTCTATTTTCTACTACAGGAAAGTTTGATATTTTTAAAAATAATCATTGTTTTACAATAAAGTTCAAAATGTAGATTCCTTTTGCATAGCTATTGTCTTGTCTATTTGTATTACCATGTGTTTTATGATTTTTTTCTAATTCTGAAATAATTATTATGATTTTGATTGATGGTATATTAAAACTATAAATTATCTTGTCAAATATTGGTATTTTGAATATATGTGGTTAAGTTAACTGTGAACAGAAAATATCCTTCCTCATTGTTATATTTTGATTGGTTTTACTATAATCCTATATCTAGGATATTTTATTGTTTTTCAGTTGGATGCAAATGTTTACAATGGTAACTTTCTTTTAGACTATATCCACTGCTACCCTACTAGGATATGTTGTTCAATCATTTTCAGTAGTTTTCTGATGCTTCTTGACTCCACTTGGGGTTTTCTTGACAAACACAGTAGAGTGATTTACCATTTCCTTCCTAGTTCATTTTGCAGATGAGGAATTGAGGTCAACAGGGTTAAGTGATATGTCCAGAATCATATACTTAGTAAGTGTCTGAGATGAGATTTGAACTCAGAAAGATGATTCTTCTTACTCCTGATCTGGTACTATACGATACACAACATAATTGCCAATATTGGGATAAAGAGTGTATAGGATGTACCAAATATAATTGTTAAATGTGTAATGTGGCAGTATCTTAGTTTGTTACACAATAGTTTGATTGAGCTTAGATGTTATTATGTCACTCAATTTTGTTGAATGCATGTAAAAATGATTGACAAGGGGAGGGTACATTGAGGGAAGGAGTAATCAGAATGCAAAGTATTAGGAAGCAGGGGGAGGGGAGTGACAGGGAGAAAATTGGGCATGTTACACAGTGAGGTAAAAGCAATTAGTATGAAAACAATAGACTGAATTAATTACTGAGAATAAATCAATGACATCTTTAGTTTGTAGAAAAGAATTTCAGTCTAAATTTCCTAGAGGAAGATAACCTCGAGTAAAATTTGGCATTGATGGAAAAGTCAAGGTTTTAATGGTAAATTTGATTTTATGATTGCCATTTAATCAGGAACTAGAACGTGTATACAAAGACATGTAAGCCACTTAAGACTTCCCTCAAAAGATGTTCCTTAGCCAAAGTGAAGCTATAAACATATTTGAAAGCTGGTTATTGGAACTGGCTATTTTTAGATTCTATGGGACTATTGAGTGAACGTTCTTCTGAGTGTGGGTAGCAAGAAAGGTGATCTGAGCCTCCAATACATGATGCCAGTAAGCTGATGAGATGCTGGTATGAACTGCATAGGTGATCTCAAGGGAAGGGTGGGAGAGCAACTGTTCAGCATGGGCTGAGGTGGGATTCTCTTGATTCAGTTTCCCCACTGACACCTGACAGACTTCAAGCCTGACTGAATGCAAGTGGATAATCTAGTCCTGCCTGGAACTGACATGAAGTTGGGGTGATATTGCATCCCTGCAATGTCCTTACTATTAATGGCAAATTCCTATAGTCAAAAGGTTTGTAAGCTTATTACCAGATCTATTCAATTATAGATTATGGATAGGGGAACATCCGAGGTTGTCTAAAATTAAGCTATTAGGCATAGGAATTTAGACCAACAACATTAAGTTAGGGTCCTTTAATTCTTAGTAATACTGTGGAGACAATTAGGTCAAGAGCTTGTGAAGTTAGCAAGATAAATAATATCTGTGTCTCAGTTGGTTAATGCATAAAAAAAATTCTTTTGTGGTCCATATTGTAAATGTTTTAAAAAGATGTATCACCTAAAAATGTGATTGGCAAGAGGTAATAACTATATCTGTGTCCACTTGTAACTGTTTCTCTTCTAATTCACTGAACTGAATTTATTTCTTAAAAAAACTAATTGATCATTCCACAATTGATAAATGGTCAAAGGATACCAATAGGTACTTTTCAGAAGAAAAAATCAAAGCTATCTATAGTCATATGAAGAAAACGCTCTAAATCATTATTGAGTAGAGAGATGCAAATCCAAATAACTCTGAGACACCACATCACACCTATCAGATTGGCTAACATGACAAAACTGGAAGATGATAAATGTTGGAGAAGATGTGGGAGAGTTGGAACAGTAATTCATTGTTGGTGGAGCTGTGAGCTGATCCAACCATTCTGGACAGCAATTTGGAACTATGCCCAAAGGGCTACAAAAATATGCATACCCTTTGACCCAGCAATATTGCTTCTAGGACTGTGTCCTCAAGAGATCATAAAAATGGGAAAGGGTCCCACATGTACAAAAATATTTATAGCAGAACTCTCTGTGGTGGCCAAAAACTGGAAATCAAAGGGATGCCCATCAATTGGGGAATGGCTGAATAAATTATATGAATGTAAGGGAATACTATTGTGCTATAAAAAATGATGAACAGGAAGACTTCAGAGATGCCTGGAAAGACTTATATGATCTGATGCTGAGTGAAAGGAGCAAAACCAGGAGAATGTTGTACGCAGCAGCAACCACAGTGTGAGAGAATTTGTTTCTGGTAGAATTAGAACTTCATTGCAATGCAAGGACCTAAAAAATTCCCTGTGGTCTTTTAAGGCAAAATGCCTTCCACATCCAGTGAAAGAACTATGGAATTCAATCCCAGAATGTGGCAGATCATCTTCTTTTGTATTACAGTTTGGTTTGTTATATGATTTCTCCCATTCTTCTATGCAACATGATTGTGGTGAAAATGTATTTAATAGGAATACATGTGTAGAACCTATATAAAATTGTATACCATCTCAGGGAGTGAGGGGAGAGGGAGGGAAAAAAATCTAAGCTATATGGTGGTGATTGTAGAACACTGAAAATTTAAAAAAAAATAAAATATATATAAAAAATTAAAAAAATAAACAAGCAAAAATAAAAAAAACCCTAATTATATGTAATCATCACAATTGTCTATTTTATCTTCTCTGACACTCTGTATCCCATTTGGTCATGTACTCTTTTTCTATCCATAGATTCAATTTCTTCATTTTGGAATTTATCATTTTATATAGTATGAGGTGCTCACCTAAAGCTAATTTCTGTCAGTCTGTTTCATCAAATAGTGAGTCTTTATCCTAGGAGCTAAGGACTTTGAATTCATTAAATACTAGACTACTATGTTCCTTTACTTGTACATGTTGTATACCTAATCTGTTCCAATGATCAATATTTTTTATCAGTACCAAATCATTTTGAAAATTAATGCTTTGTAATAAAGTTTTAGATCTGGTAATACTAGACCTCTTTCCTACCAACTCTTATTCATTATTTCCTTTGATTTTAGTGACCATTTGTTCCTTCAGATGAATTTGTATTATTTTTAGCTCCATAGATTATTTCTTTGATAGTTTGATTGATGTGGCACTGCATAAGTAAGTTAATTTAGGCAGATTTTTTTAGTTGACCCTATAATGTTCTCTATATATACTATCAAAAAATCTGGAAATTTTTTTTTGCTTTTCCATTATCTATTCCTGTGATTTTTTTTCATCTTATTTACTACAACTAGTATTCCTGGATGATTCTGTGTCTATAAAATATATTTTGTTGGAGAGAGGCAGAGTCATGATGATGAAATAGCAGAAAGAAATACAGCCTTGTGTTTTCATAACACCATCTTCAAAAGATCCAGAAAATTCACCTGGCCAAGTCTTGGTCTAGGAATGGAAGAGGGAAAAAATTCATATTTTTCCAGTCCAGCTCAGTGCAGAAAGACAGAAGGATCTGTGAATAGTGAGGATAGTCAGATCCAGGGTCCCTAAGAGGTCCCCATGCCCAGGGGATAACAGGGGATTAGATGTGATATGCAATATCTGACAAATCTGTTGTTCACTATTCAGGTCTGGGTCCCAAACACAGGGTGGATGGAGGAGAAGACCTATGCCTAACGGTAGTGGAAAGGAGTGGTCAGGGGTCTGAACTGCCCAGTGAACTTGGGGTACATTGGCTAGATTTCTTCCTTCCTTCTTTCCTTCCTTCCTTCCTTCTTTTTCTTCTTTCTTTCTTTTCTTCCCTAAAACCTTAGAGTCCCTGACTAACCTCCACTCAGTGGCTGTGTTTGAACCCTCCTGGCTTAGAGTGAATGACAATAACAACAGTTTCTCTTCAAAACAACAACCCTGAGGCTCCTGCCCCTCCCAGTGTGATTTTTCTTTATTTTTTTTCTTTTCCATTAAAGGGGGCATCCTCTTGATTACTTTTTTAAAGAGAACTATTCACTAAACGAGCATTACCTCATTTTAAGTGAGTACCTGAAAAGTCCTTAACCTAAAAGGCCAAGATCTTCCATTGCATCCTGGGCTGTCTCTAGTCATTCTAATGAATTTCTGGTCACTGGATCCAGATGACTCAGGAGGAGAAAGTGAGGCTGGTAACCTTGCACAGCTCTCCCTCACTCAAAACAAAGTAAAGTGCAAGTCATGTCAATCATTTCTCTGATGTCATGATCCTCTTCAAAATCAAAAGATGAACACAGCAATATGGAAATATATTTTACATGATTGCACATATATATAACCTATATCAAATTGCTTATCATCTTAGAGAGAGGGGAGTTGAAGGAGGAAGGGAAGAAATTTGGAACTCAATTTTTTTAATGAATGTTAAAAATTGTCTTTATACATAATTTGAAAAAAATAGAATGTATTTTAAAAAGAAATAATAAAAACAAAGACAAAGTACTTTTAAAAAGAAGAAAAGATAAAGTATCAATTATCAAAAACAAGTCACCTGGAAAACAGAAGCAGTGAAGTTTTAAGGATCATTGGACTACCTGCAAGCTATAACCAAAAAAAAAAAAACCCTAAAAATCTTATTTCAAAAAATCGTGAAAGAAAACTGTCCAGATTGCTTTTACCCAGAAGCTGAAGTAGAAATATAGAGAATCCACCATTCCCCTCCTAAAAGAAACTCCAAAATGAAAAATGCTAAAAATATTATAACCAAAATTTGGAGTTCCCAGGTCAAAGAAAGAAAATTTTAAGATTCCAAAAAGACAGAATTCAAGTACTCAGGAGCCACTGTCAGCATCACACATGATATAGTCACGGCTATAAAGGAACAGCTAGCTTAGATACAATATAAGAATCCAAAAGACTAGAGCAGAATCCAGGATCCAGGATCCTGGATCCAAAGCAGTTTCCAAGGATAACTTAATCAGAAAATCTGAATATAATTCTACAAAAGAATCACAAAATTTACCTACAGGATAAAAATGGTCCTAAACATAAAAGGATTTACTGATAAATGTGAAAAGAAAGGAGACCAGCAGTACTAGATCTCAAACTGTTCTACAAAACCATGATTAAAACACTTTTGTACTAGGTTAAAAAATAGAGAGCTTGATCAGTGGAGCAGAGTAAGTACACAATATACTAAAGCAAAGGAGCATGGCAGTTGACTATTCGGCAAACTCAAAAGTCCCAGCTATTTAGGCAGGGATGTACAATTTGACAAAAAATAATGGGAAAATTAGAAAGCAGTCTGACAGAAACTAGGTATCAACCAATATCTCACACCCCACAAAATCTCCAATGGGTACTCGATTTAGAATAAGCAGGATCATATCATAAAAAAGTAACTTGAAGAGCATGGGGAAAAAGTAATAGTCAAATGTATGGGTCAAGGAGGAGTTCGTGACCAAACTAGAAATAGAGAGGTTCACAGAAGTACAATGCGAAATTCTATTACATAAAAATTAAAAGTTTGCACACAAGCGTAACCAATACATGTAATGTAGAAGAAAAGCAGGAAATTGAGAGGCAGATCAGGAGAGAGAATCTTTGTTGCAAGTTTCTCAGACAAAGATCTCATTTCTAAGATGTATTATGAACTAAAGAAAACTTATAAGAATAAGATCCATTTCCCAACTGATAAATGATCAATATGTGAATAGGCAGTTTTCAGGACTAGATATTCAAACTATTGGTACCTGCATTAAAAAAAAAAATGTTCTAAATCACTAATATGTAGGGAGCAAATT
Source organism: Notamacropus eugenii (assembly GCF_028372415.1). Lineage (NCBI taxonomy): Eukaryota > Metazoa > Chordata > Mammalia > Diprotodontia > Macropodidae > Notamacropus > Notamacropus eugenii. The sequence continues at coordinate 670,602,598 of NC_092872.1, forward strand.
AAAACCAAAAATAAAAACTGAGATTTACTTCAAATCCATCAGACTGATTTAAAAAAAAGGAAAACTGAGTAATGCTCAAAGGCTCTCAGAAAGCAGGTTAAATGTTTGTGGTTCTGTGAACTGGTTCAGCTACTTGGGAAAACAGTTTGCAACTGTTCCCCAGAAGCTATTAAACTGTACAGAAATATAGCAATTTCTTTGACCCAGAAATATTACAACTAAGTTTATACCTCTAAAGATATCAAAGAAAAAGGAAAAGGATACATATATACAAAAATATTTATCAAAACTCTTTTTGTGGTGGCAAAGATTTGGATATGGGAGGAAAACATGTGAACACGTTATTGTATATGAATAAGAATGTATATTATTGCTCTGTAAGAAATACTAAAGATGAGTATATCACAGAAACAGAAGATACATATAAACTGATGCAAATTAAAAAGAGCAGAACCAGGAGAAAAATTTATGTAATGACAAAAAAAAAATTGTAGGACAAAGAAATTTGGAACTGGTCAAAAGAGTGACCATCCACAATTCCAAAAGACTTATGATGAAATATGCTGTAGTTTGAGGCATAACTTTAATATGTGGCCAATACAGGAATTTGTTTTCTTGACTATATATGTTTTGTTTTTCCTGTTTAATCAACGGGAAAAGAGAAGTGTGGGAGAGAAAAAAATGTGAACCTGAATACAAAATTAAACTAAAATAAAACTATAAAATAGACATCTTGTTTATATCTTTTCATTTCATATAGTCAACATGTCTACATATATATCCCTTCCTCTCCCATTCAAGTGAGTCATCCTTTATAACAAAAAAAAAATTAAAAAGAAAAAGAGAAAAAAATATTCATCAAATCCACTCAACATATCTTTTAAAAAAATCTGATTTTGTGGGCAATGTTCCATACCGAAGAACCCTTTTCTCTGCAAGGAAGAGTATCTTCTCATGTGTCTTCTTTAGGGCCAACCAACTGATTCCATATCATTTGACGGTGTTTAGCTTCAATTATTTCATGGTGGTTCTTTCCATTTACATTTTTTTTAGTCATTGTGCTTCATGTTTTCTATCTCTTTATACTCCCCTTTCAATCAATTATTACAACTTTCTATGCTTCTTTTACATTCAAAATATTTAATGTCTCTGTAAAAAGAAATATTCATTATATTAATAATGCCATTTCTCACCGATAAGCATCTATTTTTATTTTCATTTCTTAGCTCTCACAAAAAAATTATTGCGATGTTTTGTTTTGTTTTGTTTTTTACACAGAGCATTTCTTTCTCTCATTGATATATAATTAGTAGTGGAAAATTTTCAGAAAAATATAGGGACATTTTAGTCATTCCCTTTGCATAATTTCAAATTGCTTTCCAGAATAGTTTTAAAATCAGACCAAACAAAAGAAAATAATCAATTTGTGTTCTGTATTTCCACAAATTTTCAAACACTTTTTCTGCCTTTTGTCATCTTTGCAAATTTTTTAGGTGTGAATTGGAACAGAATGGTATTTTCATCTGCTTTAATCTTTTAAAACAAATGTTGGTTGTTTTTTACATTATCTAAATTTCTTCCATTATCCTTTCCCCTCACTCTTCCCAGAGAGATATTCTATATAAAGAAGAACATAACTTAAAAGAAAAAAAAAACAGGAAAAAAAGCAGCCATCATTCACATCAAAAAGTCTGAAAATAAATTCAATGTTCCAAATAAATCAATACGTATAGCCTCTGACTTTGTTTCCAATGAGCATCTACCATTCTTTTCTACCACAAAAAGTGTTCCTAAAAAAATTATGGTGTAAGTGGAGACTTTCTACTTATCTATAACCTTCTTGGGGTATAATACCTAGTCACTTCTTTTGAAAGTTTTCATACTGCTTTCCAAAATGGTTGCACTGATTCACAGCTCCACCAACAATACACTAGTATCACGATCTTCCCTATAGGTATAGAACATTGACTATTCTTAATTTTTTCAGCTTCTCCAGTTTTTTGGGTGTGAGGTAAAACCTCAGGTTTTTTTTTCTTTGCATATATCTTATTTTTAGTTATTGGGATCATTCTTTCATATGGTTGTTAATTGTTATCAATGCTTTTGATAATTACTTAATATTTTTGATGACTTATCTATTGGAAAACATACATGTCAAAAAAGAGTTCATATAGCTATAAAACATCAAGACTACATATAATTCACATGAAATACATATGCATATATGTATACGTGGGTACATGTGTACCCACATAATAAAATATGTATGCACTACAATATGATCAAGCTGATTGATTTCCTAATATTGAACCATCCTTGCATTCCTGATAAAAGTCCATTTTGGTCAGAATGAATAATTTCTTAGATGAATCAGTGTACTCTTTTCTATAGAATTTTGCTTATTATGTTTGAATTGACATTCGTTAAAGCTATTGGTCTATAGTTCTTTTTTGTGCTTTTTCCTTCTGTGGACTGGGTATTAAAATTATAATTGATTCATAAAAGGAACCTGACAGGGTGCTTTCTTTTGCAGCTTTGAAAATAATTTGTGCTATATCTGGTATTTTTTTTTTAAAGTTTGATAAATTGCCCTGCAAATCAGTCAGAACTGTGAGATTTTTCACCCACTTTTGGTCATTGTTCCAGATAGTTCTATTTCCTTTTCTGAGAATGGGTTACTTATGCTCCACTTCTGTTAGTTTTAGTGTTTCCTCATTTTAAAGAATCCCACTATTTCCTTTGTGTAGTCCATTTTATTACCATATAACTGTATGATGTATTCTAACAGTTCTTTTTTGTTTCTTCTACTTTAGTCATTATTTCATCTTGTTAATCTGTTGACTTCATTCTCTGTCATCTTTTTAATCAATTTGCTACGAGTTTATGTTTATTAGTTTTTTTCACATAAAACCTGCTTTAGGATATATTTATCATCTCCAGAGGTTTTTTTTTTTTAATTTCCAGTTTATATATTTTTCCTCTAATTTAATACCCTTCGTGTTTTTTTAGTTCTATTTGTTGATGCTCTAAATTTCCAAATACATATTTAGTTTATTAATTCTTTCCTTTGTTAATGTATGTTTGTAAGGATATGCTAATACCACCCTCAAGACTGCTTTAGCGCCATCCTAGAAATTCTAGTATGTTGTTTCATGATTATATATATTTTTAAATAGTTATTGTTTCTCTTATTTGCTATTGGACCCATTCATTATTTGGGATTTCATTCTTAAGTCTCCATTTGTGCCTGTATCTTTTTTTTTTTTACTCCTCTTGCTAGCATTATTTTTTTAATGTTGTAATCTTTGAATGACGTGCTTAGTATTTCTTTGGGGAGGAGTGAGGGGAGATGTGGCATTTGTTTGAAATATCTCTGTGCTCTAATACATGGTCAATTTTTTTTTTTATTAAAGAATTCATGTAATGTTAAGAAATAGGTACATCCTTTAGCAGTTTTACCCTTTAGAATCGATGGTTCTTTAGATCTAATTTCTTCAGTAATTTGACCAGTTTTCTATTTTCTCTTCTATCATTTTGAGATCAAATTGCTAAGGAAAATAGAAAAGAAAAAAATGAAAATATATTGCCATTATTGTGTTGTAGTCAATGTTTTCTTGTAACTACATTATTTTTTCCTTTGGAGCATATAAGTTTAATGTTGGTAATGGATTTTTTTCTGTGCTTCCTTTTAGCATAATGTATTTTCTTAGTTTTTTTTTTCATTTTATTTATTGAATGTTTTTTCTTTGTCTGATCCGTGTTATCAGACTGCTGTTTTAGATTTGCCATGTTTTTTTAGACCCTCAATTTCATTTTGTGTTTATTGTTGTTGTTATTTTTTTTTTGTGAGCCAAAGATTGCTGATGTTTTCTTATCCAAGTTGTGAATAGATTACTTAGTCTAAATTTATGGAGTTAAGTTTATATTTCCTCTCATGTATCCTTAATATTTTTTCCCAAATCTGGATTTTTCCTTCTTTCTCTGCAAACACATTAATATGTCTCATTGTATTTTAAGGCAACCCTGTTGTCCACAGATCTAGTCCCATCACTTTCAATTCTATTCTCCTGTTTATTACCTCTTTCTCTAATTTTGGTGTTTTGCTTCAGTGGTTTGTTTCCTTTGTCTTGCTTACTTTTATCATTTCATTTTTCCTCTTTTTTTCTTCTCAATTAAGTATTCAAGTAATATCATTTAATATCTTTAATTCTTGATGTTTTATTTATTTAATCTTTGTTTACTCTATGTTACTATATAACTCATGAAATTAAAACTTTTGAGATACTTATTTTGAGTTTTCCTAAATAGTTTATCTTGGAGATACTGCTGCTTTATCCTCCCCACTTTTTTTGTGGGGGGAGAGGAAGATTGGTCATCACTCTCAGAAATACTAATTCCTACAGGTGATAAACAAGAATATTGCCACAATATAGGATTTTTCCTTAGTCCCTGATCACACAGTGCATTGCTGGCCTTTGTTTTCCCCCTGATAATTTTTCCCCATCTGACTTGAAATGTCATCCCAAGGTCCATGTCTTACCATTTTTCAGGGTTTCGGTTGTTCTCAGGAGTTCCAGTACTCCTCAGGGAGGATGAGTGGACTAAGAATCAAATCCTTGAAGATATCCACTGTATTGTTCCCATCTCCTTTTTTCCCATAGAAATATTCATCAGTGGCACCTAATCATCACCACTGAAACAAGCTTTCCTATTTCTTTCTCCATTTTTCAGTCCCTCCCCTGACTCTTTACTCATTATCCTGGAGACTCCCTTCTCCCAGAGGCAACACAAGTGTTATTTTTCCTTCACTTTTTGCCATTGACTTGATTAAAATGCATAGCATAGTCTGCTCTATTTTCTTCCTCCCATTCCTCCTTTGCAGTGCCATCACTTATAACTATGAGACTTTGGAAAAAGTCATGTAACCTGTCTGTGTCTTAATGTCTTCACTGGAGGATAATAATAGTAACTTCCACACAAGGCTGTTTTGAATGATGAATTAATTTATGTATTTATGTGTGTGCATAACATTTGCAAATCCTAAAATGTCATAAAGATGCTAGCTTTTATTACTACTATTGCAATTGTTATTACTGCTAAATTTAGCCTTTGAGTTTTAGTCCTTGATATTTCAGACCCAACTCTCCACCTACAATTCTGTTTGAAGTAGCCTTTGATCACTGTCTCCTTGAGTCCATTTAAAAGGAAATCTTGAATGGGTCTCTCTGCTGTTGGTTTACTATTGCTGTCATCTTTGTATGTTGTATTTATATACCTTCCTTGTATCTCTGTGATTTGAGGTCTTTGCAAAACAAATAATTTCTTCAGGTTTGACTTTATTTCCAGAAATATTTTGAATGCATCTTTTTTGTTAAAACTGCTGTAATTTTTTCATTAATGGTTGGGTTCAGGTTGGCAGGGCATGTCACTGTTGGTTGTATTTTGATTTCTTTTGCCCTTTGGAATATAATCCATCCCCTCTTGCAGTTTCTGGTATTAATTTAGTTTTAATTTTAATAGAATTTTCCTGCGAATTCAGCAGGACCCAGGGCTTGGCACTCCCACACCCAGCTTTGAAAATTCACATTTAGTTCAGTTTTTTCTGACATTTGCTTAAAACAACTATTTGGTTTTCTGTTAATTTGGATGTTTTATAAATATAAAGTATATAAGGCATTCAAATTTCTTTTATGAACTCATTTCCTTTTTTTCCAAAAATGTATTTGCTTATTTTCAATTTTCAGCAAAAGCTTCCACAAGTTTTAAATTTTCTCCCCACGCCTCCCCACAATCTCCCCAAGATGGCATGCAATCTTATATGGGTTTTTATAATGCATTTTTATTAAACACATTTTCACATTAGTCATTTTGCATGGAAGAATTAAAACTAATGTGAGAAAACATGAGAAAATGAAACAAAATCAAGCATAACAAAGGAGAAAATAGTCTGCTTCATGTTGCATTCCTGACTTCCACACTTCTTTCTCTAGCTATGGATGGCATTTTGCATTATGAGTCCTTTGAAAATGTTCAAGGTCCTTGCATTGCTGAGAAGGGATAAGTCCATCAAAAACAGCCTTTGCACACTGTGACTGTTACTATGTACAATGTTCTCCTGTCTCTGCTCACTTCACTCAGCATCAGCTCATATAAGTCTTTCCAGGTATTTCTGAAGTCTTCCTGTTCATCCTTTTTTTATAGCACCATAATATTCCATTACATTAATATACCACAACTTACTCAGCTGTTCCCCAATTGATGAGTATTCCCTTAATTTCCAGTTCTTGGCCACCACAAAAAGAGCTGCTATAAATATTTTTGTACATGTGGATCCTTTCCCCATTTTTATGATCTCTTTGGAACACAGCCCTAGAAGTTAAATTGTTGGGTCAAAGGGTATGCACATTTTTATAGCCCTTTGGGCATAGTTCCAAATTGCTCTCCAGAATGGTTGGATCAGCTCACAGCTCCAAAAACAATGAATTAGAGTTCCAACTCTCCCACATTTTCTACAATAGTTATGATTTATCTGTTTTTCATGTTTGGCAATCAGATAGGTGTGATGTGGTTCATCAGAGTTGTTTTGATTTGCATCTCTCTAATCAACAATCATTTAGAGCATTTTTTCATGTGACTTTAATGTTTTCCTCTGAAAACTCCCTGTTTGTGTCCTTTGACCATTTACCAATTGGGGAATGTCTTATATTCTTGTAAATTTGACTCAGTTCTCTATATATTTTAAAAATGTGACCTTTATCATAGACACTAGTAAAAATTCCCAGTTTTCTGCTTCCCTCCTAATCTTGGCTGCTTTGTCTTTGTGCAAAAACTTTTCAATTTAATGTAATCAAAATTTTCTAGTTTCATGATCTTCTCTATCTCTTGTTTGGTTATGAATTCCCCCATTCTCCATAAATCTGACAAATAAACTATTCCTTGCTCCCCTAATTGTTTATAGCATCAGTCTTTATGCCTAGATTGTGACCTCAGTTGGACTGCGTTCTGGTATACAGTATCAGGTCCTGGTCTATGCCCAGCTTCTGCCACACTGTCTTCCAGTTTTCCCAGCAGTTTTTGTTAAGCAGCGAGTTCTTATAACAGAACCTGGGATCCCTGGGTTTATCAAACCTGCTAAAGTCATTAATTACTGTGTCATGTATACCCAACCTATTCCACTGATCTAACCCTCTATTTCTTAGGCAGCATCAAGTGGTTTTGATGATTGCTGCTTTATAATAGAATTTAAGATCTTGTATGGCTAGGTCACCTTCCCTAGCATTTCTTTTCATTAATCCCCTTGATATTCTGGGCTGTTTGCTCTTCCAGATGAATTTTGATATTTTTTTTCTAACTCAGTAAAATGGTTTTTTGGTGGTTTGATTGTTATGGCACTGAAGACATCAATTACTTTAGGTAGAAATATAACTTTTATTATATTAACTCTGCCTACCCACAAGCAACTGATGGTTTTTTTTTTAATTATTTAGATCTGACTTTATTTGTACAAAAAGTGTTTTTTAATTTTATTCAGATAGTTCCTGGGTTTATTTTAACAGGTAGACTCCCAAATGTTTTATAGTGCCTACAGTAACTTTAAATGGGATTTCTCTTTCTATGTCTTGCTCTTGGGCTTTGTTAGCAATATATAGAAATTGAGATGATTTATGTGGGTTTATTTTATATTCTAAATACTAAAGTTGTTTATTATTTCAGATAGTTTTTTATTTGATTCTCTAAGTATATCATCATATTGTCTGCAAAGAGTGATAACTTAGTGCCTTTTTTGCCTATTCTAATTCCTTCAATTTCTTTTTTTCTCTTATTGCTAAAGCTAACATTTCTAGCACCATATTGAATAACAGAGATGATAACGAACATCCTTGTTTCACCCCCAATCTTATTAGAAATACATCTAGCTTATCCTCACATATAATGCTTGTTGATGATTTTAGGTAGACACTACTCATTATTTTAAGGAATACTCTATTTACTCCTGTGCTTCCCAGTGTTTTCCATAGGAATCGTATTGTATTTTATCAAAAAAATTTTTTGCATCTATTGAGATAATCACATGGTTTTTATTGGTCTTGATGATGATATGATCAATTATGCTGATAGGAAAACTATACTAACATCCTAATATCAAACCAATCCTGCATTCCTGGTATAAATTCTACCTGATCAAAGTGTATTATTCTCATGATAAGTTGCTGTAATCTTTTCGATAATACCTTAATTAAAATTTTTGCATCTATATTAGTTAGAAAAATGGGTCTGAAATTTTCTTTCTCTGTTTTGGCTCTTCCTGGTTTAGATATCAGAACCATATTTGTATCATAAAAGGAATTTGGTAGGACTCCTTCACTAATTTTCCCAAATAGCCTATATAGTATTAGAATTAACAGTTCCTAAAAAGTTTCATAGAATCACTTGGAAATCCATCTGGCCCTGTAAATTTTTTCCTACGAAACTCATCGATGGCTTGTTCAATTGTTTTATTCTGAGATGGAATTATTTAAGTATTTTTATTTCCTCTTCTATTAACTTGGGCAATATACTTTTTTTTAAATATTCATCCATTTCACTAAGAGTGTCAAATTTATGGGCTTGCAGTTTGGCAAAATAATTTCTAATTGTTGTTTTAATTTCCTCTTCATTGGAGGAGAGTTCATCCTTTTCCTTTTTGTTACTGGTAATTTGGTTTTCTTCTTTCTTGTTTTAAGTCAGATTGATCAAAGTTTTATCAATTTTATTGGCCGTTTTTTTTTCATAAAACCAGGTCTTAGTTTTATTCATTAGTTCAGTAGTTTTCTTAATTTCAATTTCAATAATCTCCCTTTTGGTTTTTTCAGTATTTCTAATTTTGGTATTTAATTGGAGACTTTCCATTTCTTTTTCTTTTTCTATCTTTTTCAGTTGCATGCCCAATTCATTGATCTGATCTTTCTCTATTTTATTCATTTAAGCATTCAAAGATATAAAACTTCCCTAAGAACTGCTTTTTGATGCATCCCATCAGTTTTGGTAGGTTGTCTCATTATTGCTATTCTCTTAATTATTTTTATGGTTTGCTGTTTGACCCACTCATTCTTTAGGATTAGATTATTTAATTTCCAGTAAATTTTTGGTCTGTTTTTCCATGGCCCTGTGTTAAATACAAGTTTTATTGCATCCTGATCTCAGTCAGAAATGACTATTTCTTCCTTTCTGCACTGAATTGTGAGGTTTTGATGCCCTAATACATGGTCAGTTTTTATGTAGGTGCCATATACCACTGAGAAAAAAGTATATTCCATTTTATCCCAATTCACTTTTCTCCAGAGTTCTATCAAATCTTCTCTTTTTTAGAATTCTATTCACCTCTTTAAATTCTTTCTTCTTTATTTTGAGGTTAGATTTATCAAGTTGAAAGAGGGAGAGGTTGAGGTCCTCCACCAGTATAATTTTACTGACTATTTCTTCCTGTAACTCCCTTAACTTCTCTAAGAATTTGAATGCTACACTACTTGGTCCATATATATTTAACATTAATATTAATTCATTGTCTATGATGCCTTTTAGTAAGATATAGTTTCCTTCCTTATCATTTTTGATTAACTCTATTTTCACCTTTGCTTTGTCTGAGGTTAGGATTGCAATCCCTGCTTTTTTTTTTTCTTTTGCTTCAGCTGAAGTATAATATATTCTACTCCAACCTTGTACCTTTACCCTGTGTATATCTCCTTGTTTCAAATGTGTTTCTTGTAAACAACATATTGTAAGATTATGTTTTTTAATCCATTTTTGATATGAACCTCAGTTTTATGGGAGAGTTCATCCCATTCACATTCAGTTATGATTACTATCTGTGGCTTTATCACCATACTATCCTCCTTTCCTCCTCATTTGTGCTTTTGTTTCTCCCTTTTTCCTCCCTCAGAAAAAAAAGTTTTTCTTTTGGTCTCTGGCTCTCTGAATCTTCCCTCCCTTCTATCAGCACCCCTCCCTTTTATTTCTCTTTTCCCTTGCTTTTTCTGTCTCTGCTAACCACTCCTCCATTTTCTTTCACCTTTCCCCTCCTAATGCCTGTAAGGGAGGTTAGATTTCTATACTTAACTGAGTATGTTAGTCCCTCCTTGAACCACATCTGATGAGAGTAAAGTGCAAACAATGCTTATCTTCCTCCCTTCTGTCCCTCTGCTATAATATGTCTTTACAGGCTCTACAGGTGATGCAATTTACCATTTTCTGACTCTCCCTTTCTTCTTCTCCCTTAACACCCTTAGTTTTTGGGGTTTTTTTTTATCATCACATCAGTTAATTTATACCCATTCCCTCTATCTATGTATATACCTTTTAAACGTAATAATTAATATGTAATTCCCAAGATTAACATGTAACATCCTCCCATAAAGGAATATAAATATTTGCCATATTAAATTGCAATTTTTTTCTCTTTATTTCCCTGATTAACTTTTTTATGCCTCTCTTGAATCTTGTATTTGAAGATTAAATTTTCTATTGAGCTCTAACATTTTCATCAAGAAGATCTGGAAATCCCTTATTTCATTGACTATCCATCTCCTTGCCTGAAAGATTATTTTCAGATTTTCTGGGTAGTTGTTCCTTGGTTGTAGTCCAAGCTCCTTTGCCCTACAGAGTATCATATTCCAATCCCTCCAGTCTTTTAATGGAGAAGTTCCAAGCTCCTGTGTGATCCTGACTGTGGTTCTTTGATATTTGAATTTTTTCTTTCTGATTGTTTACAGTATTTTCTTTTTGACCTCATAATTCTGGAATTTGGCAACAATATTCTTTGCCATTTTTAATTTGGGATCTCTTTCAGGAGGTGATCAGTGGATTCCTTCTATGAGTATTTTGCCTTCTGGATCTAGGACCTCAGGGAACTTTTCCTGGATGATTTCTTGGAAGATATTGTCTAGGCTCTTTTATTCATCATGGTTTTCCAGTAGACCAATAATTCTTTCTCCTGGATCTATTTTACAGGTCTGTTCTTTTTCCAATGATATATTTCACATTTTCTTCTATTTTTTCAATCTTTAGATTTCATTTGACTAATTCTGGTTGCATCATAGAGTCTTTAGTTTCTGTCTGCCTAATTCTAATTTTTAACAAATTGTTTTCTTCAGTTAGCTTTTGTACCTCCTTTTTTAAGAGTTCTTTTCTACAGGTAGGTTTTGCATCTCCTTATCTTTTTGATCAATTTTATTTTTTAAGGAGCTGATTGCATTTTTAAAATCATTGGTCAATTTTTCTTTCATCTCTTTAATGTGGATTTAAAATCCTTCTTGAACTCTTCCAGAAATGCTCTTTGGACTTGAGTCAGTTCATGTTTCCATTTGAGGCTTCAGATGTGGGTACAATGTCAATGTTATCCTCTTCTGAATTTGCATTTTGTTTTTCCCTGTTCCCATAATAAGATTCTATGGTCTTTGCTTTTCTAATTTAGTTCTTATTCATGGTGATTGCCTTTTTCCTAGTTTTTAAAGTAGATATCTGCTTCTGGGCACAGGGAGCTAGGTGGGAGCTAGCGTCCTGATTACCAGCTTTGTGTACTAGCCTCTTGTGTATAGCCTCTTGTTCTTTCAACAAGAAGCTATCTAATGCTGCAGCTACCTGATGTTGAGTTGTCTGGTGTGTGCCAAGTTCAAGTTCAGCTGAAGTCTGAGTTTCCCTGGAGTAATACTGAAGCTCCTAGAAGTCTCCTTCTCCCCTGGGGCTGCACTAACCCTGTCTTCATTGGTGTCTGCCCAATTCCCCTGGTTGTGCTGAGGCATGCCTTGAGGGTTGGTATTGGTGCTCACCAGTTCCACCCTCCTTAGGCTCAGGATCCCCTGCTGGTCCACTGAGGTGAGGCTTGCTGGGATGCTTCCTGTACTGCACTGGTCCCCTCTACCACATTGAGAGGGATCCTTCTGGTGGTCTTCCCAGCCTCCTGAACTAAAAGAGTGCTATGCCCCTTCATCTGGATTCACTATTCCAGTATTTTTCTCTTGGTTTTTCAAAGTTAACAAGGAAGAGCAAGAGCACTTACAGTTTAATCCATCATCTTGGCTCCCAGAAGTTCAAATAGGTAACTTTCAAACATTTAGTCTGTGGGCTGATATCTCCAGGAGTAGCTGCTGCAGCTTCCAGGGGTCCTGCCCTTCTCTCTCACCCAGTTCTGCTAGAGTCACATCCTGTGCTGAGTGGTCCTATGCTGAGGTTTGGTTTTCCTAACTGCTGCTGCTAATTCAACCCACCTGAGGCCATTCCTTCTCTACTATAGCCACTTCGGTGTTTGTGCTTCCGGTATGCACTGTGTTCCCCCAGTCAGGTGTACTAGATCTTTCCAGTAGACCTTTTGGGCTGTCCTGAACTGGAAATCTGCTACTCCATCTCCCAGTAGATTCTTCCACTCTAAATTCGTTCAGATTCACTTCTTAGAGTTATGTGGATGAGCTCAGGTGGGTCCTTGTTTTCATTCCACCATCTTGGCTCCACCCCCTATGAACTCATTTCTGTTAGCATAAAATTCTGCATAGTAACTTCCAATAATTCCTTTTATTTATCCTGGTTTTGTTGTGATTTTTCCCTTTATTCATTTTCTATTTCATTGATTTAATGTTTTTGCCCTTTTTTTAAATCAGTTACTAAATCTATAATTTTTTTGTCATTTCAAAGGACTGGCTTTTAGTTTTGTTTATCATTTCCATAGCTTTTCTGGTTTCCAGTTCTCCCATTTTTAGCTTAATTCAGGTTTATTTGTTCATATTCCAAATTTTAAATACATATTCAGTTCATTAATCTCCTTTTCTTTTTTGGTTAATGTGTGTTCTTTTATCTCAAGCAACCCCCTTTGCTATTTGTCATCTCTTTCCCTAGTTGTATTTATCTTATTAATTCTTTGTAAAAATTCCTTCCTTTTATCTACTCACCTAATTCTTTTCTTATTCCTCTATTCTAAAATTTTAATTAAAATTCTCCTTATCATACCCTTAAATATCTTTGGTGTCTTAGGTTTTTCTTTGTCCTTTCTTACTCTTTTTTTCCAAAATAAATTCTTTCGCTTGTCCTTTTTATTACTTTACTTGTCTGTCTCTCTATTCTAACCTTTTATTTTTTGATCTATCTTTCTTATACTTGTTTTTCTTCCTTTAGTCTCTGTCTACCTTGTGAACCCAAAGCTTTAAATTACCTAATTCAAGTTCTCTCTCCTAAGCAATTTCTATTTTATTGTCTTGTCAATTTCATCCTTTCCCTTTTGTTGTTGCTGTTTTGAGCAACTCTTGGAAGTGTCATTTTCTAAGGGAGATAGAAATGTCCTAACTATTGCTCCATGGTAAAAAATTGATTGTGTCACTGATCATGTCATTTATTTTTACCTCTCTGCTCTTCCTGCAATCATTTCTTTTTATTAATTTGTCGTGAAATCTGCTCTGAGTCCCTGCCTTTTCAACATTCCAGAGGTTGATTAACCTAGAAGCTCTGATTCTCCTTCTTAACAAGTGGGATGATGTCCATAGAGACACAACATTCTCCTAAAGGTGTTAGTCTCTCTAAGCACCTGTAGATTATAACCAATGCAAAGTTTCCATATTTCATTAGAGAATATATCTCTCCTCTCTTAAAAGTTCTCTGAAGTATGACTTGCTCCCACTAATGAATCAGTAGTCCCCCTTTTCTACCCCCTTTCTACCTATTCTACTTTCCATAGAGTCCAAACTCTACCACTCTTTGGTTTATTTCTGTTTCACATGTAGGCAAGGTGCTTTGAGGTGTAGCCCACAGAGTTTTAGGCTATCCCTCCTCCTTTACTTCTTCTTAATTTCTATTTTCACTATTTTCTCCATGTATACTTTTAGAAGTAAAATTTTTAATGATCCCTCTTTCAAAAAAGGGAGGAGGGTTGTAACATCATATATGTCTTTCTATTTCTGGAATTTTTCTCCTCTCCTTTTAATAGTATCTAGAGACTGGATATTGCATTTTATTATTTCTTTCTTTGATAGATGTATTTTTTTACCTTACTTTTCCTCTTCTTGGTTTTTTTGCAAATTGAATAATCTTATTTTTTTGTAAAAATGCTTTAAATGTATCTCATACATGATACATCCATGTTTCTTTTCACTGATGACTAAGCTCAAATTTGTAGGAGGTAACTACAAGTTTCATCCTGTTTTCCTTTGTTCTTCAGACCATTTCTTTTTTTTGGCTTTTGGTGAGTGCAAAATAGTCCTATGTTGATCAATTTTATTTTCCTTTATATGTGAAGATCTTTCTCTTGGTTACTTATAAAATTTGTTGTTTTTTTATTGGGATTATGAATTTTATCTTCATATGACTTGGAAGTTTGCAGGCTTTTTCTAGAGATGTTTGGTGAATTATTTTCATTGACATTAATTTTTCTAGATTTAAATATGTATAGATAGATATTTCTGTATATATAACACATACATATACAATATGTATGCATAAGTGTATGTATGTGTATATGTGTATGTATATATGTGTATGTACATTATTTTCAATCTTCCATACTTCTGCCTTGATTAGAGTTTAGTTTAAGATCTCCCCTGTTCTTCCAGTCCCATCAAATCTCTTCAGTTAAGCAACATTCAATTATCATATTTCAAAGAAATCCATTGTATTTCAAAGATGTGTTGGTTTACTGTGTTCTCTTCTTTTTTTTCTAGTTTATCTTTTTCTAACTTTCAAGGTCCCATTCTTATATGTGCATCTGTTCTCTCCATGTTTTCACTCAAAGAAGGGCCTCTTGATGACAAAAGATTTTCTCTGTCTTTTATCCAAATCCTCTGTCTGTACATCTGCACATTCTGAAAAAGCCTTTCATTATACATATTTTTTTCTTTATTTCTTCATTTTGTTTAATGAGTTCTTTTTGAAAGAGGTTCACTCCTAAAAATATCATTTCATGAAATAGGCAGTATGGTGTGGGGAGAATCATTCTTTATACTAAGTCATGAGTTAAATTCTCCACTCTGTCCTTTCTGTCACCACTCAACCTTCGCCAAACCACTCGATTTATAAAAATTGCTAAGATCCTGACCTTTCGATCTATGTGTCACCTTCTCCAGTGCTAGCAGCTTCCAGGAAGCTCTGACTTTATCTTCCAGGATGAGCTACAGTTTGGGGATGCATGACTTACATTCAGAGGGTCACTCCAAAGTACCCACTGTGCAAAAACATTTGTTTTGAGCACCCTGCTGCTTCTAGTGTCCCAATATAGGAACATGCTTGGACATCTTCCTATTACTCTCATGTGGTAGACAACACTCCTTTTCCCCTCACATTCCACACTCTCTTCCAATATCTTTAGCCTACTTTCTCAGAACCTTCCAAGAAACTCAAAAAGTTAGAGTCTCAGTTGCCACTCACCCAAGCTTGCTGAGAGTGCATCTCCCACTCTCTTCCATTATCTGAATCCTCTCTCCTCATCTGACTGACATCTTTGGTGTTATTCTACGCAAAAATATTGATTCACTTAAGAAGAAAGTTTCATTTTAGTTAGTGGAATATTAATTCAATTATTTCTCCTTTACTTCCTCATATTCCCTTAGCGCCCCTTAAATCTTTATCCTCTTAGGTAATTTTTCCCTTGATGATTCCTCTTTAGCCTTCGATCAATATTTTGTTCTTTTAAAACTAGCTTTCTCTTGTCCTAAGAGAATGAAGGCATTGATTCAATTTCTGTACTTCTTTAACTTTCTTGTATTTATCTTGCTTGACATATTTTGAAGCTAGTTGAGCTATTTGAATGTATTTTTGATTGAATTAAACAAATGACTACCTTTGTTTAAAGGTGCATCTTTTTCCCCTGCTAATTGGACCTGTAGTGGCTGGGTTGCTGAGTAGTTTGGGGGAAAGAGGTGCATTCTGATCTCACTTACTTTGGGGAACAAAATAACTTGCCTGTGAGGGCAATATGCAATAATCACAGTATTTATTTGATTCTTCACAGTTCTATTTTGTTATTGTCTCTTTAATATTACCTACACTTCGATTAGAAAAACCAATGCTAAATTTAATTTTAAGCAATTTTTCTGACCTAAATACCAATTTAAATAACGTGCTACTAAGCATCAATATGTTATAATGTGGACATTTACTTAACATTCTTTCTCAGCAAATATTTTTAAAAGAAAAATGTTGCCACTATAGCAGCTGCATTGTCAGGCATGTCAGAGGAGATTTGCCTCTAGATCACCTTCTGCAGTCATTCTTCTTGTTGTTCCTGTTCAGTCATTTCAGTCATGTCTGACTCTTCATAACCCCATTTGTGGTTTTCTTGGCAAATATAGTGCAGTGGTTTACCATTTCCTTCTCCAGCTCATTTAACAGGTGAAAAAACTGAAGTAAGCAGAGTTAAGTGACTTTTTCAGGGTCACACAGCTAGCAAGTGTCTGAGGCAGGATTTGAACTCAGGAAGTTTTCTTGACTCCAGGTCCAGTACTCTAACCACTGAGCAACCTAGCTGCCCCTCAGTCATTCCACATCAAATTTTATTAGAAGCTCATCATTTTCAGGCTTTTAAATAATTAAAACTCAACCAGCAACATAAATATTTCTATGTCATATTCATGTCAAGACCACATTCATTATTGAACACTTACTTAGTAATAGGGTTAGAAGGACAGAGATAGAATGATTAAGGACACTTGTTCTTTTGTATCTGAAGAATGAGAGTAATAATATCCAAGAATTTTTGAGGGATGCAGGAGTGAATCTTAAGATTTTCATGCTAGATGCCCTCCATTTGCTCAGGAACATGAGCCTTGGTCATCTTCTGGGTTCAAGTTTTATTTCTGATTCTATCTCATTGTGTGACTGTGGGCCAGTCAATCAACCTCTAATTTTGAAAATTCCATCTCTACATTAGAGATAATAATGTTTGAACTTTTATGAACAAAATATTTTGTGAACCCAAAAGCACTATATAAATTGGAATAGCAGTGGTGATAATGGTGGAAGCAAGGGCAGTAGTGATAATTAGGATCATGATGTCCCTCTGTTCCTCATTTGACCTGGCGTAAGGCCAGTGAGGACCTACACACACACACACACACACACACACACACACACACACACACACACACAAACACAAATAAGCGAAATTTCATTAGGTGTTGATCTACCATTTTTTAGAACAGACCAATACTCTCTCGAAGCAAACAGATAACACATTGTAGAATGTGAAAGCTAAATTACAATTTATTGATAGAAAAAAAAGATTTACTGAAGAACCATCCTTTGAATCAGAAAAAATGGGGGGAAAAACTAACCTCCATGGAATGTATGCTTAAAAAACCTCATACGAATAAGTACTGACTATGAACAGTTATAGAAGTATTGTTCTGAGAGTAAATGTACAAGATAAATCCTAACATGTTACAAATAGCACCATAATTTTGTCAATAATACAATATTTCACTAGCCATGTGTGTCCCTGTAAAGTAGATAAAAAATAAATGTTACTTGATATATCCATGATTTAAAGTGACCTATTTTACAGAAATATGATCTTCTAAAATAAATTCTGTGATCTTATATTTATGTGAACAAATAAAAATACTGTACTGCTGAAAAATTCGAACACAACAGGACAGGGCAAAATAGAATTGGATTTAAAGTCAAAAGATCTGGATTTCCAATTCTGACTCTGTGACTATCTTCTGTGACATTAGTCAAGTCAGTTCACTTCTCCAAACCTCAATTTCTTTATATGTAAAATTAAAGAGTTGGAGTAGGTGATGGTAGACAAAATCACAGTAAGGTCATTCCAATCTAATCCAACTGATATTTGACCATGAATCCTTAATTAGAAAATATCTAAGCAATGATTATATAATCTTTTCTTAAAGATCTATATCAAGGAAAAACCCATCCCTCCCAAGGCAGCCCATTCTATTTCAGATAACTCTAGTTTTTAGAGAAATTTTCTTCACATTGAACATCTCACCTCCTCTAAAACTTCCAGCTGCTGTTCCTATATCTGAAGCCTAGAGCCAAAGAGACTTAATCTTATCCATCCTCTATACGACAGCCCTTCAAATACTTGACATGTATTATATATACTTTAAATTTTCTTCTTACAGATTAAACAACCCCATTTCCCTCAAATGATCTTCAAATGGCAGTGTCTTATGGTCTCTTACCACCATGCTCATTATCCTATAGAAACCCTCCACATAAGCAATGTCCATCCTAAAATGTGACTCAGAATAAAACTCCTCTGATTTTAGCACACCAGAGTGCTGTGAAATTTTAAAAGGTCAAAAGACATAGTTTCTGAGTAAATAATCATTTTATTAATAATGCTAACATTTTATTAATAAAAGAGGTCAGTGACACACTCCAATGCCAAAGACCCCTCGTGGCAGTGGGCTCATGGTTTCTATACCCTTGATAGAGTGGATGCTCCTGAGCATGACAATCAACTCTAATTGGTCAACAATTACTGAGAGAATGAATATGACAATGAAAACTGGGCTCACTCTAATTGGTCTGAAAAAGTGGCTTCATGTCATCCTTGGACAATGAAACTATCTCTATACTCAGACCACCCCCAGCCTTGGGCAATCTAGATGTAGGATGTACCTCCACCCCAATTTCTTTTCTGAAACACATTGGGCAGGAATTCACCTTGGATAAGATAGTCTAGGTGGGGAAAATTTTTGCAGAGGTCAGAAATGTCCTTCAAAGGCTGGATTTTGAACAAGGATGTGGGACAGGGAAAAAGCCTGCATTGCCCCCATAGTTTATTTAAATTTAAAATTATTTACATTTTATTTATTTTTTGCTTAAAATTTTATTTAAAATCACTACAGTGTAATAGAATTATCACCTCCCAAGTTCTGGCTACTATGGTTCGCAATATAGCCTTATTTATTTTTATTATTTTGGTTTTTTGTTTAGTTTTAGTTTTTAACATTCACTTCAGTGAGATTTTGAGCTCTACATTTTCTCCTCCTCCCTCTACTGCCCCCTCCCCACGACTGTATGCAATCACATATAGACTATACATACACAATTATATTAAACATATTTCCACATTAGTCATATTACGAAAGAAGAATCAGAATAAAGGGGGGAAAAGCATGATAAAGAAGAAGTAGCAACCACAAAAAGATAAATTAGCATGCTTCAGTCCGTACTCATACTCCATAATTCTTTCTCTGGCTATGAATAACGTTTTCCATCATGAGTCCTTTGGAATCGTCTTGGATTCTTGTGCTGCTGAGAAGAGTCAAGTGTATCAAAGTTGGTCATAGCACCCTGCTGCGTAGCCTTAATATTTTATTAATTTTGACTACCTTATCATACCATTGACTCATACAACTCTCAAAACCTCCAATTTTTTATCAGATGAAGAGTTTTCTAACTATATTTCCCCATTCCATGTTAGTGAGGAAGATCTGTCATCCAAATTGTAAGACTTAACATTTATCCCTGCTAAATTTAGATTTATGAGTTTAAGTTTCCCATCCCGGCTTGGGAAGATTTTTTTTTTTTTGGATTTGATTTCATGAGTCAATATTCTAGATATCCCTCTCTCGTCAAGTGCAAATTTGACAAGTTTATCACTGATGACTTTAATCAAGTTATAAAGGTGTTAAAAAGTACAAGCCAAAAACCAACATCAAAGACAATTGAAGAAAATACAGCCCTCCTTCCAAGATGAAAGAAGCCCATTAAAGACAATTTTGAGGGGTACAGCTTCGATGACATTATCAAGCCTTCTTATTAATGGACCAATATTATCCCTCCTGAAACTCTACCCTTTGGCACTCATTCTTCAAAGTTGACACCAAATGTCAGCTCTTACAGGGAGACTTCCCAGATTCCCTTCAGTTGTACAGTTTCTTTCTCCCACCTCACATAGTATTTTATATCTGTCATACTTTTATTATATTTTAGTCTAAAATATTTTTGTAATCATGACTATGATTTCATCAGCATAGAGAGCTCCAAGGACAGAATACTTCCTAATAATACACATCCACAATTGTTCTGTGATTTATCATCTGAGAGAGTTTCTTGGAGCACTGAGAGTTTACTAGTATATGTAACATTTAGGGCATGAAGCACAGTTGTACAGAAGAGTTCCAGTGAAGAGCAAGTCAACCCAAAGAGGTAGCAAATCTTTATTACTACTCACAAGGAGAAGAAGGAAACGGATGTCTATAGATCTAATCCCAGTGTGCAGCCTCCATGGCCCTACTTCCACTGAAGTCCAAAATAGAGTGGCATGACTTCTGAGCATGAAGTAGCTTTCATATTCTGGCCAAAGGCCAGTGCCTCGCAGTGCTCAAACTTATACAGCTTTTTAAACAAAGATTCAACTGGTACCAACAAGGGAATGCCCTGCTATAAGGGAAGATAGTAGCATAGTTGGGACCAGAGAGTTGAAGGTATTTTATAGATTACCTAAAAGGCTTGAGGAATTTGAGGCAAATGTATAGAGAATATCTTTCTAATTTTGCTAATTCAGTAAGTGGCTGGGGGTGGCAGTTGGCAGTGATCAATTTCTGGGTTCATTACCTTGGTGTGTATGTGTCTATCTATTTATCTATCTATCTCTATATATAGATATATATCTATATATATATGTTTACATATCTAGATAGATAGAAAGAGATAGATAGATAGATAGATAGATAGATAGATAGATAGATAGATAGATAGATAGATAGATTAGATAGATAGATGTATAGATAGATAGGTGGACAGGTGGATGGATGGATAGATAGATAGACAGACAGACAGACAGACTGACAGACAGACAGATAGACTGACTGACAGACAGACAGACAGGTAGGTAGGTAGGTAGGTAGGTAGGTAGGTAGGTAGGTAGATTGATTGAGAGAGAGAGAGAGAGAGATGGATAGATAGGTGGATAGATGGATGGATGGATAGATAGATAGACAGACAGACAGACAGCCAGACTGACAGACAGACAGGTAGGTAGGTAGATAGGTAGGTAGATTGATTGATAGATAGATAGATAGATAGATAGATAGATAGATAGATAGATAGATAGATAGATAGATAGATAGATAGATAGATAGATGTCCTGAAGGACTAGGTCTATATCATCACTTAGGACAGAGCCTGGACTTTAGTAGGCAATTAACAAATATTTATTGATGAATTGTTGATACCAATCACAACAGCTTTCACCAACTCCCACATTAGGCCAAATACATAATATATTAATCAACAAACACTTATCAAACACTTACTCTGTGTCAGTTGAGGACAAAAAAAAATCATGTTTTCAAGGAGCTCACATTCTAATGGGGGAAATAACTTACATAAATAGGTATATACAAAACATGACCACTAGGTGGTGCCATAGTGCATAGAGTGATGGGCCTGGAGTCAGGAATGCTCATCTGCCTGGGTTCAAATTTGGCCTCAGGAACTTACTACCTAAGAGACCCTGGACAAGTCACCTAACCCTCTTTGTCTCAGTTCATCATAGGTAAAATGAAGTCAGATATGAGTGAACTGACAGAATAACAATATACAAAATACGTGAAGAGTAGGTAGAAAGCATTTCTTTCTTTTTAAGAAGGAACTAGCCACTGAGGGGTTATTTGGGGTAGGATGATACAGAAAAAGGCTTCCTGCACAAAGTGCAGTTGAACAGAGCCTGGAAGACAGCCAGGTTTTTTAAGAGGCCAAGGCGATGATGGAGAACATTCCAGGAATGTGAGACAGCCAATACCAAGGCATGGAGGTAGGAGTTGGAGGCAAGGACCTGAAAATTGTGGAGATACCCATCAGCTGGGGAGTGACTGAGTAAGTTGTGGTATAAGTTTGTGATGAAATACTACTTTGTGCTGAAATAATGAGTTCAAGGATCTTAGAAAAGCATGGATAGTCATGCATGAAATACTGAATAGTGAAATAAGTGTAGAACCAAAAATATGTTGTATAGTGTAACAAAAGCAATATTGTTCTCAGAACAACTTTGGATAAGACATTTTGACTATTATAAATATTCAGCTTGACAACAAAGGACATATTAAGGAAGATGCTACCTGCATCCAGAGGAAGAACTAATAAGTCGAATTATGTATAAAACGATTTAACATAATACATACACATATACACATACATACATGCACACACATTTGTGTCTAATGGTAGCCATCTCTAGCGCAGGCAGAAGGAAGAAAAAAGGAAAAAATAAATTTACATGATAATTTTATTACGTATTTAAAAGGAGTAAAGAGTTGTATGTAATAGATTTGCAATTTTATGTACAATCATCTCTCTTTATTATACTATGTTATGGAAAAGCTTGCTTTATTTCATAAATTAACAATAAAATAAATAATTTTATATATTTATATATTATATATATATTATTGATATCTCTTTTTCTTTACATTACCTAAAATTTCTCTATATCCTTCTCCCTTAATTCTTTCCTGAGAAATATCCCTTTAATAAAGAATTTTGAAAGAGGAAGAAAAATTTTTTTAGTAAATTTCCTCCTATTCTTCATGTTGCTTTCCTCTTAAATTGAAATATATCATCTTGCAGGAGTGAAATTCCACTAGGAAAAGATGCAACAATTTTGAGAAATCCACAAGGATAAGAAAGGAAAGAAAAAGGAGACACAAAGGAGATGAAACGCTGGTCTTGGGAAGAATGAGGTTCAGATCTTGTTTCAGACATTTGCTAGCTATGCTATGCTACCCTACACAAGTCAATTTGCCTTTCTGTGCCTCAGTTTCCTCATTTGTAAAAAAGGATATAAAACTAAATGATCTCTTACGTCCCTTCCAGCTTTAAACCTATGATTCTACAGTATAGAAGGTGGGGATAGTGAGAAGAAATAGTCCATCTCTGTAAATGATTCCAAATCCCAGTTACTCATGAACATTTAGCTACAAAAATGTGTCTTGGGATGAGGTCTTTGCAGCTGCACACACAGACATCCAATCCAAACTACATCTAGTCTTTATCAAAGAGGGAAAATAAAAACCTTTGTTAGTGATTGCCCTTGTTCCCTGACTATTGTTTCATTAGCAAGAACAAAGAGGTTGAAGAAAGGAATTCTGCTATATCTCCCTGTTAGGACATTCAGATTCCATGTTTATCATGCTCTTCCAAACCTCAATTTTTATCTTGTACATTTAAGGTCAGTGTTCAGTTGTTACGAGTCAGCTGCACTTGCCTAAGAGCAGTCACCTTTGTGAAAGATTTCCCACAGAATATATACTGTTTTCAAATCCATCCAGCTGTTTCCCGGGGAAGAGGGGAGGTTTTGAGCCTCCTGTCACTGGATCATGGCACTGGTGGTAGCATCTAGCTTCCTTTAGGTCCACAAGTATCTGAAGAAATAAGAACTGGTGCATAATCTGAGTCAATGGAGGCAAAAATACTTTTCTCAGAGAGATGATGGGAAGATGACAGTATTGTTTTTAAGCAGCTGTCTGGTTCACAGAATCTACTGAAGAAAACATGGCCCGAAAGGAAATAGGCTGTTAATATGATAAAAGTGATAGCTTGGAAAGAAAGGAAGGAAGGGGAAGGCACGGCATCATCTAACAATAGCTGTCACTCAAAAAAGAGATGGTAAAATATTTATAGAGATTTCTCCAAATCTCTCCAATGGTGACATTATTTCCTTTTTTCTGGCATCTTACCTATAGATAAATTTTATTTTTACATTGATATATGAAATGAGCAACGCTGGGAATTTTGTAAAGTCCCTCTAATTAATAGGGGATCTCTTTTATAAATTAGCTGTTAAAGGATAAAACTAGTAAGTTTTAAGGGGTATACTCACATATAGATTTATCGAATCCTTATAATGAGCTACAGCAGTAAGTCAGATAATTAGTATTTCTTAAGCACCTGCTAAGTATTAGGCACTGTGCTAAGCATTGATGATATAAAGAATGGCAAAAATAGACCCTCAAACAGAAAACAGAACTCAAAACAGATGCAGCCTGGCATGGAAATAGGGCATTGGATTTGGAGTCTGGAAGACTCAAGTCTAAATCCCAGCAAAGACCTTCTCTAGCTATGTGACCTCTAGACATTCACCTTGACTCTGTCAGCCTCTGTAAAATGGGGATGTGGGGGTGGGGGTGGGGGTTGGGTACCTACTCCCTACTTTGTAGAGATGTTCAAGGCTTAAATGAGAAGGGAATAAGAATTTATGTAGCACCTATTATTTTCTGGGAACTGAGTTAAATGCTTAATAAATATATCTCATTTGATCCTCACAATAATCCTATGAAGTAGAGGCTACTATATTCCCATTCTACAGTTGAGGAAATTGAAGCATAAGAGTGTCCATAGTCAAACAGCTAGTGATTGAGAGGCAAGAATTGAACTCTGGTCTTCTGACTCCACAGCCAATTCTCTATTCATGGTGCTACCTAGCTTCCTTGGCTGGAAGCTGGCAACTAAATGGGTCAAATAAAATGAAGTACATAAAAGCTAATTGAATCTCTTACTTTATTAGACACTCAAGTATGAAGCATTTTCTGATTTCCTTCCTCCTGAGCTACTTTGGACTTAACTAGTTTGTGCATAAGTATATTTATTCCCTTTATATGTCTTCTGCCTATATTTACATGTGTACTTATTGTCTTCATCAATGGTATAGAAGCTGATTGCAAATCTGGATCATTTTTTTTGTATTTTTATTTCCAGCACAATACTTGACACATAGTTGGTACTCAAATACATGTTGATTGTCTGATCATTTAAAACAGTTTTGAAAATCTTAAAGCTTTATATAAATTTGAGTTGTTATTCTAGTTGATATTCATTAAGTAATGCCTTTGAACAATATATTTTGTCAAGCCATTTCTCAATTTATGGGCACCCCCTTAGTGTCTGGTTCTTTGCAACTATAAAAAGCACTCATATAAATATTTATACATTGTACTCTATACATTGTATCATTTAGTTGCCTGAAACACACAAATTAAAAATAAAGGACATATGAAGAAAGACATTATCTGCATACAGAGAAAGAACTGATAAATAGAATTATATATAGAATAATTTTACATATATGTGCCTATTTGTGTCTAATGGTAGACATCTCTGTAGTGATGAGGGAGGGGAAAAAGGGAGAGAAAAAGAAATTTACTTGATAACTTTATTATATGTTATTATTATATTTTTCTAAGCTTAAATCTAATTTGTAAATATGTAAAATATATTTATAAATATATAAAATGTATAAAATATTACATATTTTAAAAGAATAGCAAGTTGTATATAATAGATTTGCAATTTCATGTGCAATCATCTTTTTTATAAAAAATGTCAAAAATGTTTGTTTTATTCCATAAATTTAAAATAAAATACACTTTTCTAGGAAAAAAAAAGGAACATAGTAGAAATAAAAGAAATAGATCCTGCTTACAATTTAACTAATGGGAAGTCCAGAAGTTCTCCTGGTCCAAGACTAAGCTTTGATAAATATTGTATGCCACCTTGTTGGTCAATTTTTCACTGAAGCAAAGAGAAGTGCAAGAAGATTGCCTGCTCCAACATCCTGTTGCTAACCAGTATAACCATAGCCGGCACTTATGGCATAAGCTTATTGTCCTGATGACAAACTGCATGGAAGTTCCTGCACTGATTCAATCACCAGAGCCAGGACGCAATGAGGGTAAATAGTATCTCTTTCAAAGTTGGATGATTTGGTCTCCTTCTACACCTGTCAAAATGTATTCAGCAACTAATAGTAGGAAAAGAAAAAAAAAAACAGAAAAAGAATGGCAAAAGCAGAAGATAAGTTGTCACTTTTAGACTGGAAATCAAACATGGAGACCTTTAAATAGCAATTTTGTCACTAAAGTCATTCTTGGGTCACCAGCTGCAAAGACTAAGGATGATTTGAGTAGGGACTCCTTCCTCATGACATTGAATTAGAGATGTTGGATCACCTGAGGACCCATTTGGGGAAGGTACTCTCAGGGAGAGTGGGGTAGGAGACAGAGAGATAGATAAAGGTATAGATATATTTTGTATATCATGAAATATATAAAATGCATATGTATGCATATATACATGTGTATGTTTTTATTAGGTATAGTTACCTCTGATAAAAATATGTGAACTTTGTACATGTGTGTATTATATTTTCCACATGGTAAATTTTTATGACATAAAAAATGTTTCAATTGCCCTGGCTTAGGAACAGCTCTGAAAATGTGTCATTGTTTCAGTATTCATTTCATCCTATGGGTTGTAGGTAGAGTTTGCCGTGGTGCAAGAGCCTGAGAAATAGTTCCTTTATCTATAAAATATACTCTAGAGCCCTTGAGTTTCTTATCAACTAAATGTAATGTGATATTACAACCATCTAACTCCTTCCCATAACTTCTAAAATGTACCAAGTATAATAATGCACTAGGTAGGGTGGCTCTTCCCTTCTCACTAGTCATTTAACACTTCTTTGCAAGGCTGAGGTTCAGTGTTTATTTACTGATAAACTAAGCCATTCTTCTTGTGATGAGAGTAGGGGAAAGAAGGATATGGTATGAAAGAGATTTTAAAGATTTGTTTCTCTTTATTTTGGGTCTTGAGGAAGATTGAGGAAGAAGAGGCAGTGTTAGGCAGCAGAAAGACCATTAGCTCTTGGGTCATTGTGGAAACTAGGGTCAAATCCTGTTTACTACCTGGGTGACTTTGGGCAGGTGACAACTTCTCTAGGCTTTGGCTTCCTCCTCTGTTAAATTAAGGGATTGAACTAGATAGCTTCTGAGATCCCTTTCCAACTTTATGTTTATAATCCTATGACTTTACCAACATGCCGGATGTAAAGGCAGAGAGGAATATCAGTATTCTCTCAGTATCCTAGTATTTAAATTATTCATTTTTGATATGTGTTTCTTCAGGATAGTCTACCCTCCTGCTACTACCTACCCATCTACTTGAGAAAAGAATTATATGGAAGGGGTTTTTGGTTCACAGATTTGTAATTATCTCTGTTTAATTTCTTTGTAAGCTTATGAACACCCTGTCACCCTTCTCCATGAAAATTTGGCCCTGATTTATCATCAGATGTTCAACTTTCATTAGAATCAGGCTAAGCTAAGCTAAAAAAAAAATCTCTCTTAAAGGTCAGGGTTCTTAATTAAATGAAAAACACGGGCAGTAGCATTAGCAAGGGGGACAGGGAGAAGAAATGGCTATAAAGTACGTGCTCCTTCCAAGAGACATGCCAGAGATGTCAGGAACATCCAGATGATTCTATGCAAAGTCATCATGGCCCCACCTCATTCACTCCCTGACTGATAGAAAAATGAACGATTTCCTTTGAGTTTTCACAAACTAGATATTATTTCTTACTGGTAAAGCCTTGATTATGACTACAGCAAAGATTTTAAGTTCATCCCCAGGACCTGGGATTCATTCCCTTACTTCAGACTTCTATTTCTTCCTATACAGAGTATTTCTCTTCCCCTCCTTCCAGGTTGTCTTACCTTTATTTGATTTGTACATACATGTACACATATATCCATATTGTCTACCTATATGTCACATTATCTAATCAGTAAGAAATTAAGCTCCTTTAGCAGAAAGACTGTCTTTTAGCTTTGGATCCTCAGAGTCTAGCACTGTGCAAGCTATCATAGGTAGCAAGGCAAATGGTTTCATAAACACCCAAAACTTAGCTGTGGATGCATCTAGTGACCAAAGGAAAGTCCAGTGCTGTAAAGATCAATATTGTGCAGGAACACAGAATGTAAGATCTATAAACCAAAGTAAAGTGAAGGAGGTCAAACAAAAGATGGAAAGATTAAATATCAGTGAACTTAAATGAATGAGAATATGTGAATTTAATTCAGATGATCACTACATATACTGCTGTGGACAAGAATCCCTTAGAAGAAATAGAATGACCCTCATAGTCAATAAAAGGGTGAGAAATTAGTACTGGGGTATAATCTCAAAAGTGACAGAATGATATCTGTTTGAATCCAATGCAAACCAGTTAACATCACAGTAATGCAAATCTTTGTTGCAACAATTGATGCCAAAGAGGCCTAAGGTGATCAGTGTTATTAAGACCTATATTACAACATCTTCTAGAAATAACACCCAAAAAAAGATGTCATTTATCATAGGGGATTTCAAATGCTAAAGTAGAAAATAATTGGAATAACAGGCAAGTTCAGCCTTAGAGTGCAAAATGAAGCAGGGCAGAGGCTAATAGAGTTTGGTCAAGGCAACTTGCTCATCATAGCAAAAGTTCTTTCAACAACTCCAAAGGTGAATGTACACATGGATATCACCAGATGGTCAATATCAAAATCTGATTGATTATAGCCAAAGAGAGAGAAGCTCTGTCAAGTCTGTAACAAGACCAGGAGCCCACTGTGACACAGATCATAAGCTTCTTATTGCAAAATTTAGACAAATTGAAGAAAGTAGTGAAAATCATCAGATTATATAGTATGACCAAATGATATCCATTATGAATATGAAGTAAAGATGATGAAAGATTTAGGGGATTAGATCTGGTAGATAGAGTGGCTGACACCTACCTTGCCAGCAAAAGTCCATATAGTGAAAGCTGTGTTTTTTTCCAGTAGCAGTATATCATGGTGAGAGTTGTATTATAAAGTTGAGTGCCACAGAATTAAGAATTTTGGATTGTGCTGTCCAAGAGAACCTTGGACAGGAAGAAGGCCAAATCAGTCAAATGCTTAAATTAATTCAGACAATTCACTGGAAGGCTGAATACTAAAACTGAAGGTTAACTACTTTGATCTCATAAGGACTTATTGAAAAAGACCCTATGTTGGGAAAGACTGAAGGCAAAGGGAACAGGAGAAAGTAGAGGATGAGATAGATATATAGTGTCATGGAAGCAATGAACATGAACTTGGACAGACTTTGAGAGATAGTGGAGGATAAAAGGGCCTGACATACTATGGTCAATGGGATCACAAAGAGTCAGACATGACTAAACAACTCAACAACAGCCACAACAACACAATCTATCAAATCCCAAGGTCAGCTAATCTTATATATTCTGAGTTAACCTGAAAAAATGTAGTTTTGCTCAGTGCTAATATTCAAAGTGAACCTTTCTTTTATGAAGCATCTTAAAGATACTATTGGTAGTGGCATTTCATACATATGGGTATGCATGTGTAAGAATGGGTATGTATATTTATGTATGTAATATATACATTATATATATTGCATATAGTATGTATGTGTATATATACATTTTATATGTAGACATAGATGTATGTATATACACACATACATAATGTGTATGTGAGTGTACATAAATATATATATACATATATATTTTTGTAATAATCTTGATCATATTTCAGGATCTGAAGATATACTTGGGTAGTTGGGAGTCCTACAAATGCCTAGAGCATAATTTTAATCTCTATTACATCTGATTACATTTAGCTATTGAACCAAAAGTCAAAATGGAGCTGGTACACAGGGATAGGCAACATAATATTAGCTTTTATAGTGGTGTGCTACTAAATGTTCAGCAACTGGCTCACTGAAAAACATTATAAACCACATACTTTTAAGTTTAATTAGTATTACATTTTTTCCAAAACTTTCTGAAGTCTAGACATTCAGCAGGAAAACAAATCAAAGATTTATAGACTGACAATTTCTGAGATACTTATATTGAAAATTTAACAATCAGTTCTCGAGGGTGAGTTCTACTTGACTAGCCCTGCTTTAGTCACACTCGATTTAGAGCAACCATAGGTTTTTTTGTTTGCATTGTAGGTATTTTTCTCTTAGAAGGAAGAGAGAAACAGGGAATAACGAAGACAGAAGGGGAAACAAGAGATGAGTGACAAATGGGAGAAAATGAAATGAAAGAGACCGGCTTTGGCCTGTGTGTATAGTTCTGAAAAAGTCAAGGCTTCATTCTCCTTGCACTGCCTGCATGTTGAGCCCTCAATAGACTTTTGAATAAACCCCTACCAACTCTAATGTCCTTGACTGGGTTGGAGAGAGATTCCCTTTCCCCTATTCCAAAAACGCAATAAACTGAAAAAGGGATAGTTTCAGAATAGCTAAGCATCTATTAATAAAGACAGCAGGAATAATAAGGGAATAAGTTGAAATAATGATCACTTTAATCCTCAAAAGATTCTCATAACTTGACTGAAATTGTCATTTTTCAAGA
The DNA here is from genome assembly GCF_028372415.1 of Notamacropus eugenii. NCBI lineage: Eukaryota > Metazoa > Chordata > Mammalia > Diprotodontia > Macropodidae > Notamacropus > Notamacropus eugenii. The sequence continues at coordinate 670,632,770 of NC_092872.1, forward strand.
ACAATCTTGAGAATCAATTCAATAAATATATTAAGCCACTGTTATGCACAAGGGAAAAAATTAGAAAACTTTCACCCTACTGGAGACTACCTTCTACTGCAGGTAACATGTATCCAGATAAGGAAAAGCATCCATTTATAAGTAATATAATTCTAAGAGTTAAAAAATTGTAAATGGAGGCATGAGGTCTCATGAAGTAGGTTGCACCTGAGATACACTTTAAAGGAAACTAGTGATTCATAAAGGCAATGGTAAATTAGTACAATCTCACTATAGGAAACTATTGATCCTTAGAGGTAAAAATGCCCAAATTATTCTGTTCCCTACTGAGCCAACATATCTCCAATAATGTGAGCAATAAAATTCCTGAATGTGCCTCTGTATTTTGATCTTGATCCCATCACCTCTAGAAATGTACAAAAATAGACTCCCCACAGGGACTCAGTCTATTACTCAGGTCACATGATCCAGTAAGAGTCACAGTGGAATACTCTTCCCATGCAAATGTTCATGCTAACCTTAAGGTCTAACTTGCAACATCTATCTGGTATTACAAGCTCACACTCTTCTTTTTTTTTGTGTGTGTGTGTGTGTGTGTGCGTTTTATTGTATTTTTATTTTGTTACGTACATTTCCCAATTCCGTTTTGATTTGGCTCAGTGTGGAGTTTGGGAGCTATGAGGTCAATACCTCTTCCTTCAACTATACAGAGTAGCCCCAAAGTCTCTGTTCTTTTATAAGCTACACTGTAAGCAAATGCAGCTGCTCTTACAACTACTGTTGGTGATGTACATTCTATTCCTTGCTTAAGGGAAAGCTTTATGAAGGCTGCACTGTGATTTATCCAGACTTCGTAGCCATCTTGCCCTGGTCCTTAGTCCACAATAAGCTGCCTTATTTAAAGCTTTAGCTTTGTCGAATTGGATAGAATGGTTTATAATTAGCAGCTTCTCTTGCACTGGAAAGTTTGCCCTTGAAATGTGGAAGATCTAGGTTTGAATCAGGTGTCTTTTTTTTTTATTAATTTATTTAACTTTTAACATTCATTTTCATAAAATTTTGGGTTCCACATTTTCTCCCCTTTTGTCCCCTCCCCCACCCCAAAACCCCGAGCGTTCTAATTGCCCCTGTCTACCAATCTGTCCTCCCTCCCTCCCCACCCCTTCCCTTTGGAAGGCAAGCAATTCAATATAGGCCAGATCTGTGTAGTTTTGCAAATGACTACCATAATAGTAGTGTTGTGTAAGAACTAATTATATTTCCCTCCATCCTATCCTGTCCCCCATTACTTGTGTTCTCTCTTTTGATCCTGTCCTCCCCATGAGTGTTGACCTCAAATTGTTGCCTCCTCCCTGTGCCCTCCCTTCCATCATCCCCCCCACCCTGCTTATCCCCTTGTCCCCCACTTTCCTGCATTGTAAGATAGGTTTTCATACCAAAATGAGTGTGCATTTTATTCCTTCCTTTAGTCGAATGTGATGAGAGTAAACTTCATGTTTTTCTCTCACCTCCCCTCTTTTTCCCTTCACTAAAAAGTCTTTTCCTTGCCTCTTTTATGAGAGATAATTTGCCCCATTACATTTCTCCCTTTCTCCTCCCAATATATTTCTCTCTCACTGCTTGATTTCATTTTTTTTTAAGATATGATCCCCTCCTCTTCAGTTCACTCTGTGTACTCTGTCTCTATGTGTGTGTGCGTGTGCGTGTGCATGTGTGCATGTGTAATCCCACCCAGTACCCAGATACTGAAAAGTTTCAAGAGTTACAAATATTGTCTTTCCATGTAGGAATGTAAACAGTTCAACTTTTGTAAAGTCCCTTATGACTTCTCTTTGCTGTTTACCTTTTCATGCTTCTCTTCATTCTTGTGTTTGAAAGTCAAATTTTCTTTTCAGCTCTGGTCTTTTCATCAAGAATGCTTCAAAGTCCTCTATTTCATTGAAAGACCAATTTTTCCCCTGAAATATTATATTCATTTTTTCTGGGTAGGTGATTCTTGGTTTTAGTCCTAGTTCCTTTGACTTCTGAAATATCCTATTCCATGCCCTTTGATCCCTTAATGTAGAGGCTGCTAGATCTTGTGTTATCCTGATTGTATTTCCACAATACTTGAATTGTTTCTTTCTAGCTGCTTGCAATATTTTCTCCTTGATCTGGGAACTCTGGAATTTGGCCACAATGTTCCTAGGAGTTTCTCTTTTTGGATCTCTTTCAGGTGGTGATCTGTGGATTCCTTGAATACTTATTTTGCCCTCTGGTTCTAGAATCTCAGGGCAGTTTTCCTTGATAATTTCATGAAAGATGATGTCTAGGCTCATTTTTGATCATGGCTTTCAGGTAGGCCCAAAATTTTTAAATTGTCTCTCCTGGATCTATTCTCCAGGTCAGTTGTTTTTCCAATGAGATATTTCACATTGTCTTCCATTTTTTCATTCTTTTGGTTTTGTTTTGTGATTTCTTGGTTTCTCATAAAGTCATTAGCCTGCATCTGTTCCATTCTAATTTTGAAAGAATTATTTTCTTCAGAGAGCTTTTGAACCTCCTTTTCCATTTGGCTAATTCTGCTTTTGAAAGCATTCTTCTCCTCATTGGCTTTTTGAACCTCTTTTGCCAATTGAGTTAGGCTAGTTTTCAAGGTGTTATTTTCTTCAGCATTTTTTTGGGTCTCCTTTAGCAGGGAGCCGATCTGTTGTTCATGCTTTGACTACATGTCTCTCATTTCTCTTCCCAGCTTTTCTTCCACCTCTCTAACTTGATTTTTTATGAGCTCTTCCATGGCCTGAGCCCACAGAATATTTAGTCTGGATGTTTGGGATACAGAGGTCTTGTCTTCTATGTCTTTGCCTGATGGTAAGCATTGTTCTTCCTCATCAGAAGGGAAGGGAGGAGATGCCTGTTCACCAAGAAAGTAGCCTTCTATAGTCTTATTTCTTTTCCCTTTTCTGGGCATTTTCCCAGCCAGTGACTTGACCTATGAATATTCTCCTCACACCCACCTCGCCTCCTGATCCTCCTAGCCAGCGTTTGAGGCCTGAGATTCAAATGTTCCTTCCAGCTTTAGGGCTTTTGGCAGGGGTAGGGCTGCTATTCAATGTGTGATTAAGTTCAGGTGCTCAGGTGGGGGCAGGGCCGCCTCACGGGTTCCGTTCCCTCAGGGGGTTTATGCAGAGACCTTCAACAATGGATCCAGGCTCCTGCCTGCTTGGGGAGCCCTGGTCTGCTCCCGCCTCCACTGTTGCCTCCTGAGGGGGCCTGAGTTATGGGGGCACCCCACTCCCCTCTCGACACGCCAAAGAGACCCTCTCACCGACCCCTGTCACCTGTGGGTGGAGGGACCCGCATGGCCGCTGGAGATCCCGTCTCTGAAGCCCGCTTGGATCTTTTCCTCTCAGTGCCACAGCCACGGCAGGGCTGTACTCAGCTCCCAGTCCTGCCGCCCAGTCCGCGGCGCGAAGGACCTTTTGCGAGAGGTTTGCAGGTCTCTCTGGAACAGAAATCTCCCTCACTCCGATGTTCTGTGGCCTCTGGGTGCAGCGTTCGCTGTGAGTTACATTTTTGTAGATGTTCTATGGGTTGTGGGCTCGGAGCTATGTATATGTGCGTCTTTCTACACCGCCATCTTGGCTCCGCCCCCCTCACACTCTTCTTAATTAAACTGCTAGGCTATCTCAGTGGTCTTTTGGGATGGGAACAAAGCCAGCACAGACATTTCTATTTGCATAAAAATGGAATTAAAAAGAGATATGGTGAAGAAATCAAAGTCAAACAGCCAGTTAACTCTTTCAGAGAACTCAACATCAGGTATTGAGAGTGAAAAGCACTGTAATAGATTGACTGTGTCATTATCATGGCCAAAAAGTCTTTTTCTGATCCATCTCAGTTAAAAAAAAAAAAAAAGCATACCTTGAATTTATTTTGGGGTATACTTATCTTTGACCATGTTCTGTCCTCCAAGAAAATTCAAGTTCCTTGAAATGAAGTGTAGTTTCATGCATGTCTTTGTATTTCCATTTTTTACTACAGAGTCTGTCACTTAAACATTTCTTGATTGATTGACATTCCAACTCTAATTTGCATTTTGGCATTGAAGTCAAACTCTTTCTGTCTTCATGTTTTATAGAGAAAAGGGAATACCAAACGCTTCTACTAAAAAGAAATATAGGACTCTTACATGTTGGGGTGAATATTGTTCCCTCAGTTGTCTTCATTTCACTCTGCATCAGGCCTTTCCAATATCTTCTGTATGCCACCCATTTTGTAATTCCTTATAACAAAATAGCATTCCATTCCGTTACTTTATCACAATTTGTTTAGCCATTCCCCAATGATTCAACTCTTCTTGAGTTTCTAGTTTTTGGTTACTATGAAAAGAGTTATTATAAATATTTGCATATGTTTGGGTCGTTTTCCTCTTTCTCTGAACTCCTTTGGGAATAGGTTTAGTAATAGGATTTCTAGGGCAAAGGGCATGTAGACTTTAGTAACTTTGGAGGCATGGTTCCAAATTGGTTTCCAGAATAGCTAAACAAATTTACAGCTGTATCAAGTGTTTTCTCACAGCTTTTCAACATTTTTAAAAATCATCTTTGACAATATGATGGGTGCAAAGTGGAACTTTAGAGAAGTATTAATTAGCAATTATCTAATCTGTTCAAATGCTAAAACTCTATTTTTAACCAGCACCAGATCATGTTTTATTAATTATTGCTGTAGGAGTAGTAGTAGGAGTAGTAGTAGTAGTAGTAGTAGTAGTAGTAGTAGTAGTAGGAGTAGGAGTAGTAGTAGTAGTAGTAGTAGTATTAGTAGTAGTAGTAGTAGTAGTAGTAGTAGTAGTAGTAGTAGTAGTAGTAGTAACAGTAGCAGTAGGAAATCTAGTATAACTAGATTCCCCTCTACTTGATTGAAAAATTTTTTAAACTTTTACTTCTCCTGATGAATTATGTCATTTTTTCTAGTTCTATAAGTAATTATGTGATAGTTTTATTATTACACAAAATTAGTAAATTAATTAGGTAAAATTGTCATTTGAATATGTCTGCTCAACTTACCAATAAGCAATTAGTATTTGTCTAATGATTTAGGCCTGTCTCTTTTTTCAAAATATATTTTATAATTGTATTCATAGAAATTCTGAACGTATCTTGATAGGTACATTTCTAATATTTTGTAGTTTTTATAGTTGTTTTCAATGGAATTTCTTTTTCTATCTCTTCTTGATGTATCTTACTAACAATATATAAGAATATTGAATGTTAATGTGTATTTATTTTGTATGATACAGCTTTGTTTGACTCATTAAGGTTTTCTAAATAGAACATCATACCATTTGCAAAAAAGGGGATAATTATGTTTCTCCTTTGCCTATGTTTATTCCCTAGATTTCCTTTCCTTGCTTTTTAAAATCTCAAGGATCTTGTCATAGTAGTGGTGATGATGCGCACACTTGCTTTGCTCCCTGATTTAAGAAGAAAGGATATTAACATTTTCCCATTGCATGTAATATTTACTATTGGTTTTCAATATTGATTACGTTATTAGAGAAATTTCCATTTAATCTTATATTTTCTACAGTTTTTAACAAGAAGAGGTGATGGGTTAATCAAAAGCCTTTTCAGTATCTATTGATATAGTCATGTGTTGTTATATATTTGTAAACTTCCTTTTGTTAAATACACTCTGAAATTTTGTTATGAATGTTTTAAATATTTAAAAAAATAAAAACCTGATCATAATGTACAATTCTAATATGTTATCATAGCCTACTTGCTAAAATTTTATTTAACTCTTTGTGTCTATATTCATAAGTGATGGTTTAGGTGCCAAGATCACAACTGTAACATAGAAAAACACTGAAAGGGTGATGAGGAATTAATTGTTCTTTGAATATTTTTAAAATTACTGTATAAATGTGTCTGGTTCTATAGATTTTTTTCCCTTAAGAGTTCATTTTTGGGATTTCTTTTTAAGACATTGAAAAATATCTTAACTTCTTTTTTTATCATGTAGCTTATGTTTTTCATAAATAATCAATTCCTCCAATTAATATGTTTAATATCCACATGCCTTGGCAGAAAACTTTATCATAACCTCTTTTATTTGCTCTTCAATTGCTGTAAATTATATCTTGTTATTTTTATATAATTTTGTTTTAAACTGATCTAGCTCACTTATTATCTATGTAATTAGTTTTTTAAAAAACTATTTTATTGATCTTTAGTGTGTTTTTTGCTTTCAACTTTATTAATCTATTCTTTCATTTTTAGAATTTCTACTTTGTGGTTGAGTAAGTCAGAAAAGTAAATTAAAGAAATTAGAGTTCTAAAATCATTTATTTCTTATCACCCTATTTGCATGCAAGCAATTTATCCTACATTTCCCTTCTAATTAAACTAAATAAACATGTATACCTTTTGTATTTCCCTTTTCTCTTGCATTTCCTTTTTAAAATATCTGCTCAATTCTGGCCTTTCAATATGCATGCTTGGAAATACTCTGTTTCCCCACAGGATTATACTCAGTTTTGCTGGATAGGTTATTTTTGGCTACAAACCTTTATCTTGAATATTGGATTCCTGGCTCTACTCTTCCTTATAAAGCAGCTGTCAAATCTTCTGTGATCCTTACTATGGCTCCTTGGTATTTGAACTCTTTATTTTTCACCTACTTGTAATATCTTTTATTGACCTGGAAGCTCTAGATTTTGGTTAGTATATTTTGGGGAGTTTTCATTTTAGTTTGAGGTTATAGGTGTATCCTTTCTATTTTCCCTTTCTTCCCTGGTTATAAGAATTCCAGCCAATATTCATTTATAATTATTTAAAATATTGTGTCCAAGCTATTTTTGGGATAGTGTTTTCAGATAGTTTGAAAATTTTTAGGCTATTTCTACTTGACGTGTTTTTTGGTTACTTGTTTTTAATAATATATTTCTTATACTTTCTTCTGAGTTTTTTTTTTTGTGATTTTGTTTTAGTATTTCTTGGTATCTCATTAAATTGTTTTCTCTTTGTAAGATTCTAATGTTCAGGATACTGAAAGGAGCTCCATTGTCACCACTGTCCTGGATAATCTTCAATTCTGGGATGAAATGAAGCACTATTAAGTCACTGAACTGTTAACAAAAGAAATTTAAATTTTTCTCTAACTGTATTGATAATAAGGATACAGTACCACTTAGTTTCTCGTGACATAGCCCTTCTATTCTACGTATGGAAAAGTGTTTGATTTTTAGAGAAAGCTATAGTGAAGGAAAAGGTGAGTTTTGTGATCTTCAGAAATGCATCAAGTCTAAGAGGCACAGACTCTTAGTGACTTGGATATTTTATGCTCCTAGATGACCAGGAAGTAGCACCAAAAAAGTTGAGGCCAAACAAATCCTGATGGCAGCTTTGCCTTCTTTTAGGAAAGGCTAAATTCTAAACATTAGGGAAGAGAAAGGTCCTAGTCCTCCCCATATTGTGACTGGATTGGGAAAGATGCATTTGGGAAAAGATGTTCATATCATACAAGGCTTTCAGTCTTTGGGTGATATTTCCTACTATTTATTCAAAGATGTCAATTTCTCTTGCCATTTTTTCCTTGCTAACTATTCCAATTTATATCTCAGATTTCGTTTCTACCAGGTAATTTCTACCAGGTAGTTCTCAGGATCTGAAGATTTTTTTTCCTCCAAGGTTTTAATTAGTCTCATGAGATTATACTTCCTCAAGTTTTAGTCCTGGGTCTCTCAATCCTCAGTGTATTCAGTATTTTTCTTGACTTCCTCATTTCATTAGTCTCAGTGTTTAGGGTAGGGATGAGGTATGGTGTGCTTGAGTAAGACTCTACTTCTACGTTCCTGAACTGAGAGGCAGACCCTGTTTGATCATAAGTGTAGTGACCAAAACCATAACTCACTTTTAAGGGACTCAGACTACTCCTACACTTAGTTCTTTCTAGATAATTTCTGTTGTCAAAAGGCTCATGTGTTTCAGCCAACACAAGCTAACTTATGAGGGTAAAAATACAAAACTGAAATCATCCCTACTCCCAAAGACCTTGCATCAGCCAGGTTACATTAGGGTAGATTGACTAATTGGATCTCTCCAAAGCAAAGATGGGATAACCAGTTGTCAGCTGTATCATCAGTGAGACTGTATTTTGTCAGGAATTGGTTGGCCTATGTGGCTCACGAAGCTTCTTCCAACTCTGAAATTCTATGCTTTTATGATCCTGTTATTTTAGGAGTTTAGGGGGTTATGTCAGCTAGACAACTATAATACAGCATAATATGGGATAATCACATAAACTTGATGCAGACAATGTACATGTGAGATTCTAGGGAGGAAAGGTTATTAATATGTCAGACCAATTTTATCTGTCAGCATACTCCCTGAAATGGAAGTGAAGAAGGTGGTATAACTACATTTGTCTGCTGATATGTATTTGTCTATTTTTTGAAAGAAATGTTGAAAGTCTGGTACCAAGAGAACACTGACTCAAATCACAATCATATGAAAATGGGATGTACCCAGAGAATATTCCTGAACTTAGATTCTATTCAGCATGCAAAATTTAATAAGCTTGTATTGCTTTTTAAAGTGCTGTTGTTTCAGACCTTTTGAAATGAGTGTGTTTGGATTGTTTTTCTGTTTTACAAGACAACTACGTATTATTGGAATGATAAACCACAACATCTTGGTTCATTTATTACCCACAAACACAAGCTATTTTTATGACCTTTCTGTTTAGCATATAGCAAAAGCACAGATTGCACCAAATTTATTTCAGGCATGACTAGGAAGATTCATATACATGCCGAAAGGAGCATGAAAAATGGAATCTTAAATGCTAGTGAAGGAAGAATTGTGGAAATTAAATCACCAAAACCCATTTTCTCACAACCAGGAGATCATGAAAATAGAATGAGTGAAGAATTAGGAAAGAAATTTTAGGATGAGAGATGCATATGATTAAAGTCATCTGTACAGCCTTAATTATTGAGGGGCAAATGAATTTTAAGAGTAGATTTAAATAATTAAGCTCTGTGCAGATGAGTTGTTTCTCGAACTATTGCTTATTTTGGGAAAGTAAGATGCTCTATCCTAACAACACCTTTATTTTACAAATTTTAAAAAATAAGCCAAAAGTTTTACATAATCCATTTCTAAAAAAACAAGGAACTATATCATTATTAAAAATATTTGCTTAATTATGAAGTCTGTTAAGATGACATTAATAAATCTAGCATATTTTCAATTTATAAGGATATTGTTATTGTACAGTATTTTTCAGTTGTGTTCGACTCTTCATGACCCCATTTGGGGTTTTCTTGGCAAAGATACTAGAGTGCTTTGACGTTTCCTTCTCCAGCTCATTTTACAGAGGAGAAAACTGAGGCAAAAAGTGTTAAATGACTTGCCCAGGGTCACATAGCTAGTAAGTATCTGAGCCTAGATTTGAACTTAGGTCTTCCTGACTCCAGGTCTAGTACTCTAATCACTGTACCACCTAGTTGTCCCTAAAAAATAAGTATGTTACTTAAGATATTGACATAACTAATATATTTTAAAATATAAAAACTTTTGCTAGAACCCAAGAAGGTCTTTGGTGCAAAGAATAGCTTGAGAATATACCTTTAGTAAGTTTAAAGACAAGATACGGGTGAAAGCACATCCTGTACAATTGCATCTATTTTCGATTTAAATCATGTCTCAGCTTGAAAATGTGGAAATATTCAACTGTTGAAACATCAAACATGAAATGATAGTCAAATGGCATTGCATCACTTTTTTTTTTTCCCTAAAAAGATCTTTTATTCAAGTTTATGTTTGGGATCATTGTGACATTTGGTAATTAGAGTTGTAACACAATTATAATGACAGGCTACTTCATTATTTGTATGCTTGCAAATTCCAGTGCTACATTTTAAGGATCACATAAGAAGAGAGTCTGATTAGTGGATAGAAGGTCAGTCTTGATTTCATGAATACTTGAGTTCAAATCTTGCTTCTGACATACTATTACTATGACCCTGATTAAGCTATTTAATTTTTCAGTGTCTTGGGTAACTTTCTAAAACTCATACAGATCAGTGGCTGAAGAGCATTGATAGAAATAGTGAAAGTTTCCTATAACTGTGAAATCACAGGTGTGAGGAAAAGTACATAAAATTAACGTAAAGGTCAATGCTACTAAGAAAGTCTAAATTCCAAATATCACCTCTGGCCAACTCATCTTAATAACAAAGAAGTCAAGGAACTGTTATTATTTTTGATTGCAACATTGTCTTCCAGTTTACTTAGCATTCTTGAAACCCAAAAATTCTTTACAGTGAGCTCGTGTGGGTGATAGGTCTCTAAAACCACTATTTAAACTTTTCCCTCTTTCTTGTATTAATCAGTTTCCCAACTAATATACAGGTTACCATTATAATCTAAATATGGGCTACACTTGGAACTTTGATTAAAGCATAAACATACCAATCAGTCAAGGGGTCAAAAAACATTTATTAAATGTCTAGATTCTAGGGATGCTAAGACCAGTTAATGCCTTCTTTCATGAAGAGGTCAAGCTGATAGCACAAGTATGAAATATTTAAATGGGGGAAGATATTTACCTAATTTATTTAATTCATTATATGAAAGAAAATTCTGATCCACTGACTGAGGAAAGTCGATTTTAAATCCATATTCTACAACCAAGTACATATGTGGCCTTACATACCCTTAACCTAGGTAAGAACTGGGTGTCATTCTTCTATCTGTGAAATAAGGGGATTGGACTAGAAGTTCTCTAAATCTCCTTGCACCTCAGTCATTCTAGAATTTTGAGTCTTGAGTTAGAACACTCTCCAGCTATAGAGGATTTGGTGTAAAGTCGATCTAAATGACAAGGACACTAAGAATACATGATTTGGGTATAAAACCAGTCCCTTTTTGCTGAATTATTGATATTTTTTTCTAGTTCCACCACACCACTTATAATTTATCTGCAGACAAGTGGCATGGCTATATGATAGGTGCAGAGAATAGCTTTAGAAACAATCACAATATTTTATGCAGAGTTAAGACGTTTTAGAAATATTCTTGAGAGAAGACAAATCATCATACATCGTGCAAATCAAAAACTCCCCATCAAGGAAATTGAAACTGTGGGAAGATTTCTTCAGTATTTCAAGTACTCATAGTCTTTCTAAGATTTAAAACACAGTATTCAGTCTTATCCATTTCATCATCATCCTCATCAACTTAGATTTGTCCACAGACAATAGGTCTTTGGTTAATCACTAGATCTCTACTCCAACACTGCTTCCACTTTGGTCTTGGCTTGTAACTTTTTCAAACTGAAGAATTTATCATCAGTACCGTAGCTGACCTTGATGTTGTGTTCATTATCATTGAAAACATTTGTCGACATAGCTGAAAATATCATGCTAAAAAGCATAGGAGCAAGCACAGATCCCTGTTTCACTCCATTGATGACTGGGAAGGCATGAGAGCTTTGTTCATTATACAGAACCCAGGCAAACATGCCATGATGAAATTGACGTACAATTGATGAACTTCTCTGGTCAACCAAATTTTGACGTAATTTTCCATAAGCACTCATGACTTACAGTGTCAAAGGCCTTGGGCACATCTACAAACATTGTGTACAGACCTTTGTTCTGCTTCTGGCATTTCTCCTGGAGTCGTCAGGAAGCAAACACTATATTGACTATTCCTCTGTCCTTTCTGAAGCCACACTGACTCTCAAGTACATACCCATCTTCCAGGTGAAGGATCAGCCTATTAAGGAGGACTCTAGAAAGAACTTTGCTAGCAATGACTAAGAAAGAGAGATCCTCCTGTGATTGTTGCAGGACAATCTATTCCTTTTATCTTTATGGAGATGGACAATGGAGGCATCCTTGAACTCCTGGGGAAAACCTCCTCTTGCCATATAACCTGGAAAATTTCAGTCAGTTTTTGTATGAGCAATGGTCCCCCTACCTTGTAAATCTCAGCTGCAATAGAATCAGCACCAGGTGTTTTGCCACATGAAAGGAGCCTAATGGCCCTCAAAACCTCTTCTTCAGTTGGAAGTTCAGCTAAGGAGGGACTGCCTGCAACCTGAGGTAAACCATCAATGGCCTCAGCATTGATTGATGATGGTCTGTTAAAAACACTGTGGAAATGTTCAGTCTATCTCTCTAGGTTCATGTCCTTATTACTAATCAATGTGGCTCCATCAGCACTGAGTAGTTGTGATGTACCATAGGTTTTTGGTCCATAAATAGCTTTCAGACAGTCATAAAAGCGCTTTGGATTGTTACTATCAGCATAAAACTGAATTTAATCTGCCTTCTTACTATTTCTTTCTGTTTGCAGATGATTGTGTTCTCAATGCAGCCTCTGAAGCTGAGATGCAACAAAGTATGGATCAATTCTCTGCTGCCTGTGCTAATTTTGGCTTAATAATTAACACCAAAAAAAACACAGGTGCTCTATCAGCCACCACCACACCATCCATATGTGAAACCATAGGTTACAACAAATAAAGAAGTATTGAATGCTGTGGATAAGTTCACTTACCTCGGTAGTATACTTTCCAGGGATGTACACATTGACAATGAGGTTGATGCTAGAGGTAGCTCAGTGTTTGGGAGGCTCTGAAGAAAGGTTTGGGAGAAAAGAAGTATTAATCGGACTGACTACCAAATTGAAGGTCTATAGGGCTGTTGTACTGATCTCATTGTTATATGCTTGTGAAACATAGACAGTCTACCAACACCATGCCAGGAAACTGAATCACTTCCATTTGAACTGTCTTAGGAAGATTCTGAGGATCACTTGGCAGGATAAGGTACCAGACACTGAAGTCCTTGCTCGAGCTGAACTGCCAAGCATTTAAACTATGCTTCAGAGAGCTCAACTCTGATGGACTGGCCACATTGTTTGAATGCAAAATGTACAATTGCCAAAAAGACAATTTTATGGAGAACTTGCATGGGACAGGCAATCACATGGTGACCAGAAGAAACAATACAAGGATACTCTCAAGAACTTTGGATTTGACTGTGCAACATGGGAGACACTGGCACAGGACCACTCAGTATGATGTGCCCACATCAGCAAAGGTGCTGTGCTCTATGAACAAAGCAGAATTGAGACAGCACAAGTAAACACATGAAGTGCAAATTTGGGATATCCACCCGAAATATTCATACAGACAATCTGTGCCCAACCTGTAGTAGAGTATTCCAAGCTCATATTCGTCTGATCAGCCACAGTTGGATACACTGGAATTTCACTTTACAATAATGATGTCATTTTGGTCCTCTTTGAAGACAAAGGACAACAACCACAAACCAGACCTTTACTCAAAGCCTTTCTAGCTTGGTGTAAATGGATGAATGAATGAAATGAGGAGAATGAATGACTGAAAAAAGTTTATAATCTATATACTATAAAGTAGAAACCAAGCTAAATGCTAAGAATACAAATAAAATAAAAATATCTATTGTTTGTATAGTTCTTTAATTTTTGCAAAGTACTTTACAAATTATATGTAACTCTATCTTTACAACAACCATGGGAGAAAGGTGTTATTTTTTTCCATTTTATAGATGACTTGATTGAGGCAGATGGAGACAAAGTCACTTAGCCAAGGTCACACAGGTTGCAACTCTCTGAGACTGGATTTCAACCAAGATCTTTTTGCCTGCAAGTCCATCTATTGTGCCACTTAATAAGACAGTCTAGTGCATAAGGAGCATGTATTCTAATTGTCAAGAGAATACATGGTACAAGATAGGTGATTGGCAGTGAAGGGTATTTTGCAGAGACATTGAGTAGAGAATTCAGACACCCAATAAACAAGCACTGTCCAGGACTGTGGGAGGAGGGGAAAGGGAAGAGAGGGGAACTAGATGGCACAGTGAACAGAGTGTCCAGCCTAGATTCAGGAAGATTGATCTTCCTGAGTTCAAATCTGGTCCCAGACACTTCCTAGCTCTGTGACTCTGGGTAGGTCACTTAGCCCTCTTTGCCTTAGTTCTTCATCTGTAAAATGAGCTAAAGAAGGAAATTGCTCTAGTATCTTTGCCAAGAAAATCTCATGAGGGATCATGAAAAGTCAGACATAACTGAAACAAATAAGCTACAATAATAATATCCAAGATTAGTTGTTAATGAGATTACTGTTTCCAGAGTCAAATATGGAAAGGAGTTGGGAATGGGAAAGCAAAGAGTATGAAGATAGTCTAGGGAGCAGGATGGTAAGTATGGGTAGGGTGAGATATGGTGAATTTTCACCAATCAGAAATCTAGAGATCCAGAGCAAGTTAGGAGTTTGGGGTTGGAAAGAGGCTGGAGCACAGGAGTATGGCCTGAAGATGTCTATGGAGCAGATTAGTGAGTTTGGAGGAATACATTTCCATACTTGTACACTACTGATACGACCTTCAAAAACTCAGAGTTATTCGATGTCATGATGAGGCATTAGAAAGTGTTATAGAATCTTTAAAACTACATGCTGGTGCACATAGATTGAAAGGCAAATTTGGCTCAATTCTGCAGATATCCATTAAACATCTGTTATGTGTAGATCATATTAAACACTGGGGCTACAAGGACACAAATCAAGCAGTTTCTCTCCTCAAAGAATATACTTTCTTTTGTAATTAATTTATTTATTTTTAGTTTTCAACAGACACTTCCACAAGATTTTGAGTTACAAATTTTCTCCCCATCTCTCCCCTCTACTCACCCCAAGACAACATGCATTCTAATTACCACTTTCTCCAGTCTTCCCTCCCTTCTAATCAGATCCCTCCTTTCTCTTATCCCCATCCCCTCGGTTTTCTTATAGGGAAAGATAGATTTCTCTACCCCACTGCCTGTATATCTTACTTCCAAGTTGCATATAAAGACAATTTTTAACATGCATTTTTAACACTTTGAGTTCCAACTTCTCTCCCTTCCTTCCCACCCATCCCCACTGGGAAGGCAAGCAATTCAATATAGATCACACATGTAAAGTCACGAAAAGCACTTCCATACTAGTCATATTGTGAAAGACTAACTATATTTCCCTCCATCCTATCCTGCCCCCTATGTATTCTATTCTCTCTTTTGACTCCATCCCTCTTCAAAAGTGGTTACTTCTAATTACCCCCTCCTCCCATTTGCCCTCTCTTCTATCATCCTTCCCACCTCCCACTTATCCCCTTCCGCTCACATTTCTGTAGCGTAAGATAGATTTTCTTACCAAATTAAGTGTGCATATTATTCCCTCCTTAAGCCAAATGTGATGAGAATGAGGTTCACTCTTTCCCTGTCACCTCCAACCTATTCCCTGCCATTGAAAAAGCTTTTTCTTGCCTCTTTTGAGTGAGATAATTTACCCCTTTCTATTTTTCCCTTTCTCCTCCCAATATATTTCTCTCTCACTCTTTAATTTTACTTTTTTAGGTATCATCCCTACCTTTGCAACTCACTCTGTGGCATCTATCTATCTATCTATCTATCTATCTATCTATCTATCTATCTATCTATCTGTCTATCTATCTATCTAATCCCTCTAACTACCCTAATGCTGAGAAAAGTCTCAACAATTACAAATATGATCTTTCCATGTAGGAATGGAAACAGTTGAACTTTAGTAAGTTCCTTATGATTTCTCTTTCCCATTTAACCTTTTCATGCTTCTCTTGATTCTTCTGTTTGAAAGTCAAATTTTCTATTCAGCTCTGGTCATTTCTTCAAGAATGCTTGAAAGTCCTCTATTTCATTTAATGACCATTTCTTCCCCTGAAGTATTATACTCATTTCTGTTGTGTAGTTGATTCTTGGTTTTAATCCCAGCTCCTTTGACTTCTGGAATATCATATTCCAAGCCCTGTGATCCCTTAATGTAGAAGCTGCTAGATCTTCTTTTATCCTGTTGGTAGTTCTACAATACTTGTATTATTTCTTTCTGGCTGCTTGCAATATTTTCTCCTTGACCTGGAAGCTCTGGAATTTGGTTACAATACTCCTAGGAATTTTCCTTTTGGGATCTCTTTCAGGAGGTGATCAGTGGATTCTTTCAATATCTATTTTACCCTCTGGTTCTAAAATATCGGGGCAATTTTACCTGATAATTTCTTGAAACATGATGCCCAGGCTCTTTTATTGATCATGGTTTTCAAGTAGTCCATAATTTTTAAATTGTCTCTCCTGGATCTATTTTCCAGGTCAGTTGTTTTTCCAATGAGATAGTTCTCATTGTCTGATATTTTTTCATTCCTTTGGCTTTGTTTTATAATTTTTTTGATTTTTCATAAAATCATTAGCATCCATCTGCTCCATTCTAGTCTTTAAGGAATCATTTTCTTCAGTGAGCTTTTGAACCTCTTTTTCCATCTGACCAATTCTGTTTTGGGGGGTATTCTTCCCCTCATTAGCTTTTTGGATCTCTTTTGCCATTTGGATTAGTCTGTTTTTTAAAGTGTTTCTTCAGCATCTTTGTGGGGTCTCCTTTAGCAAGAAATTGATTTGATTTTCATGATTTTCTTGCATCACTCTCATTTCTCTTTCCAAGTTTTGCTCTACTTGTTTTATGTGATTTTCAAAATCCTTTGTGAGCTCTTTCATGGCCTGAGACCAATTCATATTTCTCTTGGAGGCTTTGAATGTAGGAGCTATGACTTTGTCATCTTCTGTTTGCATATTTTGATCTTCTTTGTCACTAAAATGAGAATCTATAGTCTGATTCTTTTTCTGGTTTTTGCTCCTTTTCCCAGCTATTTACTTGATTTTTGAGCTCTTTGTCAAGGTAGTTCTCTGCTTCCAGTAGGGGTGGGAGAATGTACTGTCAGCTGCTTGATCCCCCAAAATCTGTGGGCCTAGAGCTCCAGAAAAAGTTGCTTCTGCTGCAGCTGCCCCTACACCAGCTGCTGCTTCTGCAGGCTCCTTGACTGCAGGTTCCCTTTCTATGGG
Organism: Notamacropus eugenii; assembly: GCF_028372415.1. Taxonomy (NCBI): domain Eukaryota; kingdom Metazoa; phylum Chordata; class Mammalia; order Diprotodontia; family Macropodidae; genus Notamacropus; species Notamacropus eugenii. The sequence goes on from NC_092872.1 coordinate 670,649,713, forward strand.
ATCCTCACAGTTCTACTGCCTTGAGGTTGGGGCCCAACCACTCTACTCTCTCATACAGGTCCCCCAGGTGTTTTTCCACTGACTTTATAATTTGTCCTTGTCTGGAAACCATCACAGGGGCCCAAGATTCAGTCCCCCTCATGCCTGCTCAGGTCCTGTCTGTGTCTGTATGGCCCACACTGGACTGCACTCTGCTCCCAGTGTGGCACAATAGATACTTCCCAGGCAACCTTCCAGACTATCTTGGACTGGAGATTTGCTTCATTCCATCATTCTGTGGGTTCTGCAGCTCCATGACTTGTTTAGAGTCATTTTTACAGGTGTTTGGCTGGGTTTGGGGGCAGAACACTAACAAGTCCATGCTGTTACTCTGCCATCTTGACTCCACCCCCAAGAATGAACTTTCTACAGAGAGAGTTATAAGATCATAGCTAAGTCAACAGAAAATGATTTGATAAACGAAAAGGTACTGACAACTAAAAAGGTTAGAGATGTCTTCAGAGGAAAGGTGCTACTCAAGCTGATTCAGGAGAGAAAATAGATGGTTAGAGATGGAGAGAGGAGAGGCAGTATTTTTGGAATGAGGAACAACTAGTACAAATGAGCAGAGGTAGGAGAAGATGGAAGACAAAGTTTGGGGAACAGTTAGAAGTCCCGATAAGGTGGAAATTAATGTGATGAAAGTCAGTATTATACAATAATGCTAGAAAGGTAAGTTAGGGACAGATTGTAGAGCATTCTCTAGGCCAGAATGAGGAGTTTATTTTGTACACTGACCACTTGATCTTTGTGACCATTAAATCCAGGGAGGTTTCATTTTATATGAGGCTTTGTCTGGGATAAAGTGGGCCCTTTGCTTTTGTGGGGAGCCCTGGAGAGATTCTCTGCCTGGAACTTCTGATTCTACAGACTCTAAACTATGAGAGTCTAGAGAAATTTGACCATTTTTAAGGCTTGTGAATGTACAACTGATTTCTCTTTTCCAGTGAGTGCTGCTTTTGAAGTTACTTTTATCAGTATAATTTTGCTAACTTTTCCTTTGTTTATTGCTTGGCTGTTTAAATATTGGTACCTTTTTTGTGTTCTAGAATCTGGTATAAGTATTGATATGCTGATACATTTGGTATACTTAGCAGTTTCTGGAACACAGTAGGTGCTTAACAAACGTTTCTTGACTGTTATTGAGTCTTGAATAAGTACTGATATCAAGTTTAATGTGAGAAATCTGGAATATCTAGATTGTGACTGTCTAGGAGAAATGTTCTTATTCTTCTTTTTGCAATTAGACCAACCTAGACTGCTTGCCTTTTGTGAAAGCAAAATGCCCTATACTTTCATGGGATGAGAGTACCTGTGACTAAAATGCACAAGTGACTGACACTCTTGGCTGCTTCTCTGAGCTGTGTTTTATTGTCCATTGGGTGAATTTATAATTCCATTTGGTTTACCCTAGCATTAGCAAAAGTCCAGGGGGAAATTTTGTGTGCCCTTGAGGATAAGGGACCCAGAAGAAATTGTCTGAAAATCAGTGGGGTTTGCCTATTCTAGAGGGACCCCTAGAGAATTTTAGCATGCCCTGTGTAGAAAGCGACAGTTTTTGAGCAGTCCCCAGTTGAATGGTCTTATGCCCTGAAGGAATCATTGGAAGAGTTTTCACCCATGATGGCTTTCTCATTTGAGAATAGGATGACCCCAAATCTACTCAAAATCCAAAAATCCAAAAGAGCTCCATGTGGCTTGGAAAGCTCAGGGCAGACCAGATTTCTGTTCAAGATAGAAGTCATTTTTTTTCTTTTCTGTTTCTTTTGCTTGTGGATTTGGAAAGCTAAAGCTAAGCAGGCAGTTTGGCAAATGTTGTAAAAATCCTTCTTATTTTATAGATTTATATGAAGAACTTTGTATATGGAGATAATTGTGCTTTTTGTCTGTACATGTGGGACGGTATATTATTAATGTAACATTGGCTGTTGAGAGATTTCACTGTATGGCACTGGGAAAGCAAGTGAAAGGGCATTTCTTATGTGTCCCTAGAGACAATAAGTGAAAAGCTGTTCTGAATTTGGGATGAAGCCTGTGTTTAGAAAAAATGCACCCTTGCTTATTTTCAAGGATAGTAAATTTTAAACAGAGGGAAATGTGTAACTTGGGTGTGTCCAGGCATATCCAAACAGCCTAACATGGAGGTACCTGAGGGGTCTTCAGTACATGTCCAGACCGAGGAAATTAGAGATTTCTGCTTCTCTAACCATACGGGTGAGTGCAGCCTCCGTTGATTGACTGTGTCAACAGAACTGGTTATGTCTTTAAAACTGAAGAGATTTAGTAGTTCTCTTTCTTTCACCATGTTCTACTGTTTACTGCCTGTGTGGCTGCCATGAACTGAATCTGTGAGAGGGGAACCTGCTCCTTCTTTGATGCTTTCTAAGAAATGGGCTTTGGGGTGTTTATTTCTCTCTGATTTTTTTTTCTGCTTTTTTCCTGTTTGTTTTTTTTGCCTTCCTCAGTCTCAGGTGCTGAACCTGGAATCTTGAGTCCCAGGCACCCTGCCTTCTCTAGGTTTCTTTTCAGACTGGTTAGCTTCATCCTCCCCTTCCCACTTTCAATCTTGGCTCCAAGCTCACCATGGCTTGAGTTCCCAGGTCTGGAGGGAGTTGAGGATGGGGGTGGGGATTGGAAATTCTGCCTCCAGAGCTCCTGGGTTGCAATATTTTGCAATATTTCAACCCTAGCAGGAACAAGGATGTATTGAAAGATTTTGGAGAAGGGAAGGATCATTAGACAGACCTTTGACTAAGGAAGATTAGTTTAGCCAATAAATTGGATAAGGAAAAGACTATAATCAAGGAAGAAAACTATTTCCTTATCAAATCCTCTTCTATTCTTTAAAGACTGATTCAAATACCCCCTCCTAACTAAATCCCTCTCTGATATCCCAGATTAAGAATCCCTTTGGACCTTACACAAAAAGAGTTAAAGGTAGAATGGAATTTAAAAGCAATTTAACCCAATCTCCTTATTCTACATTTGAAAAACAGATCCAAGGAGGTTCAATTTATCCTAGGACACACAGAAATTAAGACACAGAGACAGGATTTGAACCTGTATGAAATAAATGAGGCTTAAATTATAATACAATATGGTCTTAGGGCATAATCACCTAAATTCTTTAGCTCCTGCCAAGAACAGGTGTACATACTTGAAATAAATCTAAATAGATTGCTCTGTCAATATTAGGTCTATGTTATCAATGTACCTAAGTACTGACAAACCTACCAAGATAGAATACTGTGAATGATAGTTCTGAGAAATAGTTGTATTATATGTTATTTTCGGATATATATAAAACCAATTATTTTGTTATCTATATAAAAATACTGTTGCTATTTTTTTCTCATAGTCTCTTTTATGTACTCTGAATGTGGCTATTTTCTTCTTTTCAATAGTTTCTATACCCCCAGATTATCTACTTCCAAATCCAGTATTTGTTAATTAACTTGCAATGTATTATTGGCTATTCAGTTTGTTGGTGTGTGTCTTATCAACATTCTAGGATGTAAGTGGAGAGTAACAAATTTTGGCTAATTAAATGAATTGAGACATAAACCAAGGAAGACTGACAGTGAGCAGATTATTTGTCTCAACACCAAGATAAGAAGCCTGCACTTTATTTAGTAGGTAATAGGGCATCACCAAAAGGTTATTTTGTTCAAATCAAGGATCAAAATACATATAACAGAGAGACAATAGGAAGCAAGAATGAATTTATTAGATTATAATGTTCATCTCATGAAGACATCTGTTTGAGTGGTTTCTTGTGATGCCAAGATTCTCATTGCAACACAGAAACACAACTCACCAGTCACTTTAGAATGGATATCTCATTAATGTCCCTTTAAATAAGTGGTCTTGCTAATCTGAGTAGTTCAGCCCATCAGTAAAAGGCAAGGGAAAGGTAGAGGCATTCTGACTAGTCAGAGGACAGATAGAAAATTACATCTGTGAATTCTAATTTCAGCTTCCCTGTGACCTCATTTTTGGATTCTAGAAAAATCACCTGAACAGCGCCTGATTAAAATATCCTATGTCCTGAATGAGCCTGTCCAAATTATATAGCTGTAGAAGGTGAAATTATGATGAAGTAGGATGAGAGATGAATCTGGGCTCAAACCCCATCAATGGCACTTAGCACCTATGTAAATGTAGGCAGTTGGGTGGGACAGTAAATAAAGCCTTGGACCAGGTGTGGGGAAGATGAGTTCAAATCTATCCTTGAACACTTACTAGTTGTATGACCTTGTTCACATCAGTTTCCTCATTAATAAAATGGAAAGAATGACAGTACCTCCTTCCCAGAGATGTTATGACAAAATTAGATAGTATTAGTAAAGAGCTTTGCAAGCCTTAAAGATTTATGTAAGTGATGTTAGCATTAATTTTTAATATATCATTTAAATTTTCTTCTGTAAAATAAGGATAATAGAACCTACCCCCCAGGTTTGTTGTGAGAACAAAAATAAATAAGTTTACGTAAAGTATTTTGAAGAAGATAAAGTTATTACACATGTATAACCTATATCGAATTGCTTACCTTCTCAAAGAGGATGGGTGGGGAGGAAGGGAGAGAAGTTGGAATTCAAAGTTCTAAAAACGAAAGTTAAAAATTGATTTTACATGCAACTGGAGAATAAGATATACAGGCAATGGGGTATAAAAATCTATCTTGCTGTACAAGAAAATGGGGGGGGACAAGGATAAGAGAAGGGAAGGGTATGATAGAAGGGAAGGTGGATTGGGGAAAGTGGTGATCAGAATGCATGCTGTCTTGGAGTGGGTGAAGGGGAGAGATGGGGAGAAAATTTGTAACTCAAAATCTCGTGGAAGTGTTTGTTGAAAACTGAAAATAAATGAATAATGTTCTTAAAAAAGAATTTTAAAAAGAAGGTAGTTATTTACAGAACTGTGTGCCCCTGTAAGTGCCTCTGCGTATGGGTGTTTCTTTACAATTATGTCTCTTTAGGAGTGCAATAGATACAGCACTAGGTCTTGATTTAGGAAAATCTGAGTTCAAATCTGATACTTATTCACTCTGTGACCTTGGATAAATCACTTAAATTCTGTTTGCCTTAGTTTCTGCATCTCTAAATTGGTGAAAACAATAGCACTTGGCAAATATTAAGCACTATATAAATATTAGCTCTTATTATTATAAATGAGTGCCTTTTATAATGATTATTAGAAATAATTGTAGCAATAATAATCATGATGAAAAACATCAAGATGTAATGCATAGACTATAATGGCATAAAATGTAATAGCCTCAGACTGAGAAAGACCTGAGTTTAATCCTGCCTCTGACACACACTGGCTATGTGATTCCATGATCATTAAATAATTAAATAATGTGTCAGCTGTCAGAAAAGTCACAGCCAGAGTCACCTCTGTCATCTGAAATAAAACAGGGCAAAGAGGAAGTTGCTGACTAGAATTCCTCTCACCCAACAATTTATAACTTTTCCCAAAACATGGGAATATAATGAAATGTTTGATTGTCTTCAAGAAATAGTTACAATCTGTCCCTCTCCAAATGAAATTTTATTCAATTTTCCTCAAAAATATGAGTTAACTGTTTATCTAACCAAGGAATATAATACCACAGGACAGCAATTAAAATCTCTTACTTCCTCTCTTGAATTTTTCTCGAAGTATAAACAATTAAGATCCATTCTTATTAGGAATGACAGTTAAACTTCCTCAGTTGCCTTTTGGAATGCCAGTTAAATTTGAATTTTCTGAAATTGTCTTTCCACATTCTCTAGGAAGATGAGTGTTAACTGCCTAAATCTATTCCAAACTTGTTCTCCAATGACAGCTAACTGTCATTCTCTCATAGACTCATTTACCACTGGCACTTAACTATCCAAGTTTCTACAGGAATGAAATTCTCTTATTCCACACTCAGTGTCTCACACACTTTTCTGCCATAACATTTAAATGTCAATCCCATGAATCTTTGTGTTTTTTATGAAAACTTCTCGATGAAATTCTCGATGAAAGGATGTTTTCTAGTTGGAGTTAATAGTGGAGAAAAAGAGAGAAAAAAGAGAGAGAGAGAGAGAGAGAGAAAGAAAGATGAAGAGGTTAAAAAAACCAAAAATAGAGACACAGAGACACATACACAAAAGAGGATAAATTCCTTCCTTTTCTCCCTCTCCCAACATTTCCCTTTCAGGACCCTGAATCCAACTCTAGAATCCTCAGCTCTGTTTGGCCTATTTTAATACATAGGTCCAGAGATGTGTCTGATTCTTTCAGAGAAGCATCTGCTTTTATCCAGTAGCCAATGACCTTTCTAATTGATTAAGGACTAATATACAAATAGTTTTTGTGATATAAAAAAGCTCAGTACCAATTGGCTTACACTTTGGCAAATATATTCTTCTGATCAGACAATTCCACTGAGGTGTCTGGATCTCCTGTGATTCCATCAAAGGATAGAGTCCCCTTTCACTAAGGATGACATTTCATTTGATGGTTTGCTAAGAAAACTTGAAAACTCTTTGGACTTTCTCATGTAAACAGCGTCCTGTAAACAGAAGAACTTGGAGCTCTTGCTCTAACAACTATTTGGAGTCACATGGAACAAATCTGAACCTTTTCTTTTTAAAGAAGCTCATTCCAATGTGTTTATATTTTACACCTGACAGGATTTTTTAAAAAAAAAATAACATCCATGTTCCTCTGCTAGAATCATTCTCTGATTCCACATTGTGGTATAGAAGTAACCTTGGTTTCCTGAAAATTCTCCCACGTCATCAGATACTATTTTTTTTACCTGTAGCAATTCATCAAAATAACCCCCTTTGGCCTCAGATACTTACTAAGCTTTGTGATCCTGGACAAGTCACTTAACCATGATTGCCTCAAAAAGAACACAAAAAAACGTATATCAAGGAGTTACCACTTGCATTTATGCAGGGAGAAATTGTGTGGATTAAATCACAAATTATGAAAGGATCTGGGTGATAATACCACCAGTCATTTTATGAGCTCACCAGAAATAGCAATGAGAAAATCTCTAGTAGCTTTAAAAATTTCTGGGACCAAGGTATTGTTGAGTTTTTTTTCCATTTCCTCATTGTGCGATATAATTTCCCCTAACCTTCATTTCCCTCCTTTCCTAGTGTATTCTTCTTCCCCTTTCTTTCCAATTTTTTCATTAGACCAATGCCTAACAAAACCACTGCAGATCTACTGATTAAAACCTGTTCTTTGTCAAACTGTGATGTCTATAGAATCTTTGCTTTAATGGTGATACTGTGGATTTCATTTTTTTTTTACCCTTTAATAAAAGTGATCTTGTATTTTTAGCCTAGTGTAAACAGAGCAGTTATGTCCATCTGTGGGAACCACTATCTCCTATTGCAGTCTTGAGGGTCCCAGCTAGTGTCAGAGAGCTTGCCTGCTTAGTGATCTCCATAGCAACAACAGCCTTTATCTTGCAAGGAGTACTAATGTCAGAAGGACCCCATGGTTCCTTAGAAGGGCATAGCAGTCCTAAAATAGCACCCTTGGCCTTTATGCAGAGAAGCACAGGCTTTAATTAGAAAGATTTTTTTAAACTAAAGTTTGCCATAAGGCTGGGTAGCTGTATACTGCTTCTTCATAGGATCATCTCAAATAATCAGTGATCTAGATTAGAGACAAACCCAACCTCTCAGAAAAGGCTGCTGCTGGTATGAATGCAATAAAGTAGTTTCAAAGTTAAAACATATTTATTTGACTTTCCTTTTAATAGGGATTGAGAATATATATATGAACTTCAAAAAAAAATATTCCATTCAACAAAAGTCTGCTTTTCTCCTTTCTACTTCCCACACTTAATTACGAAGAATGAAGGAAAAATAAAAACAGCGTTAAAAAAAAAGAAAACATATGTAGTTGAAAGAGGAAGAGCCAAGACAAAGAAGTAAAGGGAGGGCCTCACTTGAATCTCAAAATTTCCCTCCAAATAACATAAAAATATCATTTCAAAATGAACTTTGGAGCAGCAGAGCCCAAAAAGGGGCAGATGAAATACTATTTCAGTCCAAGTCACCTTCAAAGGTCAACAGAAAAGCTCTGTCTCACTGGGATGAGAGTGGAATGCAGTCCAGTGTAGAACCTACCTTGGTAAGCCAGCAGCATGTCCAGAAAGCCAGCTGCAGAATGCACCCTGAGAAGCCAAATCACCAGTGCGTTGGCAAGCAAGCAGTAGTGACTTCCAGAGCTCTTAGACTGCAGACCGTAAAGGGTAAGACAACAGGTCAGAAGGCACAAAGCATAGCACAGGTCAGGAGAGAAATTACTCTTCTTAGATCATACAAATAGACTGGAAAATGAGCAATTGCACAGAAAAAGAGCCAAACTATAGAAAGCTACTATGGTGACAGGGAAGAAGAGAAAACATAAACTAAAAGAGGACAATAATGTCAAACGGCTACATGTAAAGTCTCAAAGAAAAAAAGGAACTGGTCTCAGACAAAAAATAAATTGACTGGACAAACTCATAAAGGACTTTAAAAATCAAATGCAAGACAAAGGGGAAAAATGGGAGACGAAATGAGAGTGATAAAACATAATCATTTAAAATGAGCCAAAAGCTTGGTAAAGGAAGCACAAAAATAAGGGGGAAGGTGGGCAAATGGAAGAGGAGGTACGAAAGCTCACTGAAGAAAATTGCTACTTAAAAGTTAGAACTAGACAAGTGGAAATCAGTGACTCCATGAGGCATTAAGAAGCAATCAAATAAAACCAAAAGAATAAAAAAATAGAAAAAATTGGAAAATATTTCATTGGAAAAATAACTGACCTGGAAAGTATATCCATGAGAGATAATTTAGGAATTATTTCATTGCCTGCAATCTATGACCAACAACAAAAAAAAAGAGCTTAGACATCATATTTTAAGAAATTGTTAAGGAAAACTGCCCTGATATCCTAGAACCAGAGGGTAAAATAATCATTGGAAAAATCCACCAATCACCTCCTGAAAGACATCCCAAAATGAAAACACTCATGAATTTTGTAGTCAAATTCCAGTGTTCCCAGGTAAAGGAGAAAATATTACAAGCATTCAGGAAGAAACAATGCAAATATCATGGACAGTCAGGATAACACAGTATTAATCAGGTTCTTAAGCAAAGGATCAGAGAGTGAGGAATATGATATTTTTAAGAGAAAACAAGCAAAGATTATAACCAAGAATCAGCTACCCAGCAAAACTAAAAGGAAAAAGTGGATATTCAATAAAATAGAGGTCTTTCAAACTTTCCTGATAAAAAGACAAGAATTGAATAGAAAATATGGTTTTCAAATATAAAACGCAAGAGAAAAAGGAAAAGAAAAATAGGAAAGAAAATTCATAAATATTTCAATAAGGCTAAATGTTTACATTCTTATATGGGAAAATGATACTTTTTATTCCTAGGAACTCTAGCATGATTAGGAGAGTTAAAAGGAATATGCATAAACAGAGGGCACAGGTAATAAGTTGGCTATGATGGGATAATATCCAAAAATAATAATAATAATAAAAGATAAGAAAGAGGATGCACTAGTAGACAGGGGAAGAGAGAAGTAGAATGAGGGTAAATTAGCCCACCTAAAAGAGGCATGAAAATAGTCTTTACAGTGGAAGGAAAGCATGGCAATTCCTGAACCTTATTGTCACTGGAATTGACTGAAAGAGGGAATAACATTGACACCCCTTTGTGTATAAAAATGCATCTTATACTTCAGGGAAGTGGACTAGGAAGAGGATAAAAAGAAGGTGCTTACAGAAAGCAAGCTACTCTATTCACCTAGCTGCTCCCAAATAATTATTTCAATAAAATAGAGAAAGATCAGCTCAATAAACTGGACATACAAGTAAAAAACCAGAAAAAAATTTAAATCCCTAATTAAATACCAAATTAGAAGTACTGAAAATAAAAGGAGAGATGAATAAAACTTAAATTTAAGAAAACCATTGAACTAATAAATAAAAGTAGGAGCTGGTTTTATGGGGAAAAACAATAAAATAGATAGATTGTTCATTAATTTGATTTTAAGAAAAGAAAACCAAATTTTCAGAATCAAAAATAAAAATGGTGAATTCACCAATAATGAAGAGGAAATTAAAGCAATTATCAAGAGCTATTCTACTCAATTATATGCCGATGAATCTAACAATCTAAGTGAAAAGAATGACTAATATATGTATGTGTATATATGTATAAATATATATAATGTACATATACAAATACACACATATATACATACATACACACATATACATATATATGTGTGTATATATATATGTATATGCATTGCCCATATGAAAAGAAGAGGAAATAGCATAGTTAAATAACTCTCTCTTGGTAAAAACAAACAACAAAATTGAACAAGCCATCAATGAAATAGCAAAGAAAAAATCTCCAGGACTAAGTGGATTCAAAGGTGAATTCTATCAAACATTTAAAGAATAACTAATTCTAATACTATATAAACTATTTGGAAAAACAGGCAAAGATGGAGTTCTCCAACATTCTTTTTTATGACACAAATAGGGTGATGGTACCTAAACCAGGAAGAGCAAAAACAGAGAAAGTAAACTATAGAGAAATTTCCCTAATGAATACTGATGTAAATTTCTTAAACAAAATACCAATAAGAGATTATAGCAATATATCACAGAGATCATACACTATGAATAAGTGATATTTATACAAAAGCAGAGTTGACTCAATAGTAGGAACTCTATCAATAACAAACCAACAGAAATAATATGATTATCTCAGTAGATACAGAAAAGCTTTTGACAAAATATATCTCATTTCTATTAAAGCATAGGAATAAATGGTTTTCCTTAAAATAATAAGCAGTTTTTATCTAAAACTATCAGCAAGTATAGTCTGTATTAAAAATAAGATGAAATCCTTCCCAATAAAATTAGAGGTGAAGCAAGAACATCCATTATCACTACAATTTAATATTGTACTAGAAATTCTACCTATAGTAATACAAGAAGAAAAAGAAATTGAAGGAATTAGAATAACTAATGAGGAAATAAAACCATCATTTCTTTTGCAGTTCACATGATGGTATAGTTAGAGAATTAGAGAATCACCTAAGAAAGCTATGCAAAATAATCACCAACTTTATTAAGGTTGCAGGATATAAAACAAATCCACATAAATCATCAACATTTCTATATATTATCAACAAACTCCATCAGCAAGAGATAGAAAGAGAAATTCCACTTAAAACATTCCACTTATAAAACATTTGGGAGTCTACCTGCCAAGACAAACTAAGGAACCATATGAACATATTTTTCACACTATTAAAGTTGGATCTGAACAGTTGGAAAATATTAATTGTTCACATGTAGACTGAGCCAATATAAGAAATTAATTCTACCTAAATTAATTTACTTATTCAATGCCATACCAATCACACTACCAAAAGCAAATATTTTATAGAGCTAGAAAAAACTAACAAAATTAATGTAGAAAAACAAAAAGTCAAGAATATCAAGGGAATTAATGAAAAACATGTTAAGGAAAATAATCAAGCCATACCATATATCAAACTGTATTATAAAGTGGTAATCATCAAAACAATCTTATACTGGCTAAGAGATAGAGAGGTGGAACTTTGGAATAGATTGGGTACACTATTGTGTAGTGTAGATAATTACCATAGTAAGACAATATTTGATAAATATAAAGATCCTGGTTTTGGGAAAAGAACTCACTATTTGCTGGAAAAATTGGAAAGAAATTTGGAAGAAACTAGTTATACACCAACATCTCACACTATACGCTATGATAAGGGTAAACTGGGCACATGATTTAGACATAAAGGGTGCTACCTTAAGCAAATTAGGGCAGCATGGAATAGTTTACCTGTCAGATCTATGGATTAGGAAAGGATACATGACCAAACATGAGATAGAGAGTATTATATTATATAATATGTTTGCCACCCCCACCCCTCCAAAAAAAGCTAGTGCAGTGAAGATTAGAAGAAAAGCAGAAAGTTGGGGGAATTTTTTACATCAATTTTCACTCATAAAATCCTAATTTCTCAAATATATAGAGAACTGAATCAATGTATAAGATTATGAATCATTTCCCAACTGATCAATAGTAAAAGCATATGAACAGGCAATATTCAGATGAAGAAATCAAAACTATTTATAGTCATATGAAAAAATGTTCTAAATCACTATTGATTGGAAAATTCCAGATTAAAACAACTCTGAGGTACCACCTCACACTTCTCAGATTGGCTAATATGACAAAAAGAGAAAATGACAAATTTTGGAGGAGATGTAGGAAAATACATTGTTGGAGTTGGGAATTGATGCAACCATTTTGGAGAATAATTTGGAACTATGCCCAAAGGGCTATAAAACCATCTATACTCTTTGACAAAGCAATATCATTACTGAGTCTGTAAAGCAAACATGTCCATTTTAAATGGAAAAGGACCTATGGTCACAAAAGTATCTATGTCTCTTTGTCATGGCAAAGAGCCAAAATTGAGGTACTGCCCATCAACTGAGGAATAACTGAACAGATTGTGGTATATGGTTATAATAGAATACTATTGTGCTATTAAAAAAAATGATAAGCAGGATGCTTTCAGAAGAAAACTGGAAAGACACAAAGTGATGCAAAGTGAAGTGAGTAGAAGTAGTACATTATACAAAGTAATAACAATTGTACAATGATCACTTGTTAATGACATAACTATACTCAATACAAACATCTAAGATACTTCTGAAGGGCATATGATGGAAAATGCTATGCTTCAGTGTTTTTTTCTTTTTGTGCATGCTTAGTTTGTTTTGGGGTAGCTGGTTTTTGTCTGTTTTTTTCTTCACTACATGACTAAAGTGGAAATATGTTTATAATCTATATTGAATTGTTTGTCATCTTAGGGAGGGGCTATAAGTGCAAGGAAAGGAGATAATTTGGAACTAAATTTTAAAAATGAATGTCAAAAATTACCTTTACATGTAATTTAAAAAATACTTTGAAAAAAAGGATAATAAAAAACTTCTGCATGTCATTTCCTAACGATAAATACATATATACATACACACATTTATGTGTATTATACATAATATGACATACATGATAAAATATGTGTGTATGTAAATACTATATATACATGTATGTGCATTTATGTGAGTATGTGTTTACCTGCATTTTAAGTCCTTTACCTCTCTAACAGGAGGTAGGTAGCACATTTCAACATTAGTCCTCTGGAATCATGACCAGAGTTCCTAATTCTTTCAAATTAATTTGCTTACTATCTTGACAATGTTTTATGAAATCGTTCTCCTTTTTCTACTCATTTCATTCTGCATCAGTTTATGCAAGTCTTTCCAGGTTTCCATGAAGTCATCTCTGTCATCATTTCTTTTTTAACTTAATTAATTTGTTTGTTTTCAGTTTTCAACAATCACTTCCATAAGTTTTCAGTTTTGTCCCCCTCAACCCCACTCCCTCTCTAAGATGGTATGCAATCCTATATGGGTTCTACACACACATTCTTAACAAATACATTTTCACATTAGTCATGTTGCATAGACAAATTAAAACAAATGGGAGAAACCATGAGAAAGAAAAATTAATGCAAGCAAAAAATAGTCTGCTCCATTCTGCATCCCTGATTCCATAGTTCTTTCTCTGGATATGGATAGCATTTTGCCCCAAGAGTCCTTTGAGAACTTTTAAAGTCCTTGCATTGTTGTGAAGGGCTAAGTCCATCAGAAACAGTCCTTGCACATTGGGGCTGTTACAATGAATACTGTTCTCCTGGTTCTGCTCATTTCACTCAACATCAGTTCATGTAAGTCTTTCCAGGTTTTTCTGAAGGCCAACTGTTCGTCGTTTGTTATAGCACGATAGTATTCCATTACATTCATATACCACACCTTGGTCAGCCATTCCCCAATTGATGGGCATGCCCTCAATTTCCAATTCTTGGCCACCACAAAAAGAGCTGCTATAAATATTTTTGCACATGTGGGACCTTTTCCCATTTTTATGATCTCTTTGGGATACAGCCCTAGAAGAGGTATTGCTGGGTCAGAAGGTATGCACATTTTTATAGCCCTTTGGGTATAGTTCCAAATTGCTTTCCAGAATGGCTGGATCAGCTCATACATAGCTCCATCAACAAGGAATTAGTGTTCCAACTTTCCCACATCTTCTCCATCACTTATTGTCTTCCTGTTCTGTCATGTTAGCCAGTCTGATAGGTGTGATGTGGTACCTCAGAGTTGTTTTGATTTGCATCTCTCTAATTAATAGTGATTTAGAGCATTTTTTCATATGACTGCAGACAACTTTAATTTCTTCCTCCGAAAACGTCTGCTCATATTCTTTGACCACTAATCAATTGGGGAACATCATTTCTTATAGCACAACAATATTCCATTACATTCATATACTGTAAGTTGTTCAGTCATTCCTCATTTTATAGGTACCTCTTCAGATTCCCATTCTTTGCTACCTCAAATATCTGTAAGGATTTTTGTATACAATTACTTAGCATTTTTTATTAGAACTCAGCCCTGCCTTAATCTGCCTTCCTCTCATCTTACCTTCTCCTGTTTCCCTTTTTCTTAGTGTTTCCTTGTTGGGTAAAATATCATGTTTTTACTCAACCTCTATATGGGGGTGTAGTGTGGAAATGGTGGAGTTTTCTTCTTTCTTTTGATGAGTTAAGATAAAAATAAGGTTCAACTGTCAGCCACTGCCTCCCCCAACTTCCTCTTTGTTCATATTGATATCTACTTTTCTGTCCTAATTGCGTAAAATAATTTTACCTAACTTTCCTTTCCCTTTTCCTCCTAGTATCTTCCTCTTCTCTTTCTTCCCATTGTTCTTTTAAGATTAAAGCCAACAAAATCACTTCCTTCTGTCAAATTAGACTCCCTCCACGAACACTGTTCATAAAATTCACAAGGGAAACATGTATTATCTCCCCATATAGAATGTAAGCAGTTTATCCTTGCTTAGTTTATTATGATTGTTCATTCCTGTTTACCTTTTAATAATTCTCTTATAATTCAAAATTTCAGTGCAGTTCTGTTTCAAAATAAAATAAATGCTTGGAAGTCCTCTCAGTAATGATCCATTTTGTCCCTTATATGATTACAATCAATTTGCTAGGCAAGTTTTTCTTGTCTACAAACCTATTTCCTTCAAGTTTTGGAATATCTTATTACAAGCTCTCGGTTTATCAAAATGGTGGCTGCTAAATCATGTGAAATTCTGACTGTGGCTCCTCAAGGCTTGATTTTCTTTTCTTTCTGCCTGCTTGCAGCATGTTTTGCTTGATCTAAAAAACTCTTAATTTTTTCTATAATGTTTGTAGAACTTTTCATTTTGGGTTTTCTTTCAGGAAGCACTCTGAAGCCCATACATTGCACAACAATAGATCCCTGCCCAAACTTCACTTGAGGACTCTTTTCTGGACACTCCTGGCTTTAGAATGATTATCAATAGTAACTGTTGTTCTTTCCCACCCAGCTCCTTTTACTTATTTTTTTTTCTTTTGCTCATTAAAAGGGCCATTCCCTGTTTACTTCTTAAAGACGCCTATTCACCTCACTTTAAGTGAGTACCTGAATAGGCCAAGGTCTCCCAGTGCATCCTGGGCCATTTCCAGTCATCCCGATGAATATCTGGTCAATGGATTCAGATGACTCAGGAGGAGAAATGAGGCTGGTGACCTGCACAGCCTTCCCTCACTCAAAACAAAGTCAAGTGCAAGTCATGTCATCATTTCTTCAATGGCATGGTCTTCTTTGACAATGAAGGATGAACACAGACAGATCTTTCAGGAGGTGATCAGTGGATTCTAATTGCATATTTCTCTCTGCTTTTAAGAGTGATTATATTTTTAAGGGTGATTTTTTTTCCAAATATTTTTGAAATAGGATGTCTAAGAACTTTTTTGCGGGGGGGGGGAGGTACATGGCTTCCAGATAGTACAATTATTTGTATTTTTTTCTCCTTGATCTTTTATTTCCAAGTCAGTTTTTTTTTCTGAGACAACTTAAGTTTTCTTTTATTTTTCAGTTTTTACAATTTGTTTTGGTATATCTTAGCATCTCATGGAGTCATTGCCTTTTTAAAATATATTCTCCACCAAAATAAAGTTCAAATGGATACACAATTTAGGTATAAAGGCTGATATTATAAACAAATTAGGGGAGCAAGGAATAGTTTGTCAGATTTATGGAGAATGGAAGAATGTATGACAAAAAGAGATAGAGAACATTATGAAATGCAAAACAGATAATTTTATTACATTAAATTACATTATATGCAATCAGGATTAGGAAGGAAGCAGAAAACTGGGAAAAAATTTTCACAACCAATGTCTCTGATAAAGGCCTCATTTCTAAAATATATACAGATCTGAGTCAAATTTACAAGAATGCAAGTCATTCTCCAATTGATAAATAATCAAAAGATATAAACAGACAGCTTTCAGAGGAAGAAATTAAAGTTATGCCAAGCCTAGAGGCCTGTATTGGGCTACCCAAGTCTTTCTTACCTCACCTCCGAGGTCTTCGGCTGGCCACGCCGGATGCACATATGAGAGAAAGGACGTTCCAGAGTCAAACAGGGGTTGAGCTTTATTTCAGGGTCTGGGTTACAAGTGCAGGGGGGTCTTCCTTAGGAGGAAGAGGGGGAGATTTCCTAAGGAGGCTAAGCTTAAGGGATTGGAAGTAGAAGTACAAGCAGGGAGAGAGGGGGAGGGGAGAGAGGAAAGAAAAGAAGCGGAGCCTACTGTCCTCTTTGGCTCCACACGTGCTAAGAGAGCTTTCCGGCTTCCTCAATCCTACTTAACCTTCAGCCGCACAGTTTGCATCTCAATACCGTGCTGTTAGGTAACTAGGTGTGCTCCAATCCGGGACGACCTCGAGGGCAGGGAGACTCCACCCATCACGTATCTCCCGGGGAGAGGCGGAAATACCCGAGCTAGCCGAGCTAGCTCAGTCTGACCTTCTCGAATCCCCGCTGTTCATGGAGGGCCTCGTAAGACTCTAAGATTTAGAAGTCCCACTTTTACCCGCCCGAGACCGTCCACACGGAATTGAGCTTCCAATCCCAACAAAGTTATCTATAGTCATGTGAAAAAATATACTAATTCACTATTGCTTAAAGAGATGCAAATCAAAACAACTCTGAGGTACCACACCATACTTATCAGATTGGCTAACATGACAAAACTGGAAAATGATAAATGTTGGAGAAAATGTGGGAAAACTGGAACACTAAATCCTTGTTGGTGCAGCTGTGAGCTGATCCAACCATTCTGGAGAGCAATTTGGATCTGTGCCCAAAGGGCCATAAAAATATGCATACCCTTTGACCCAGCAATACCACTTCTAGGCCTGTACCCCAAAGAGATCAGAACAATGGGAAAAGGTCCCACATGTACAAAAATATTTATAGCAACTCTTTTTGTGGTGGCCAAGAACTGGAAATCAAGGCAATGTCCATCAATTGAGGAATGACTGAAAACATTTTGAAATATGAATGTAATGGAATTGTATTGTGCTATAAGAAAAGATGAACATGCAGACTACAGAAAATCCTGGAAAGACATATGTGAACTGATGCTGAGTGAAGCAAACAGAATCAGAAACAGACACAGTGGGAGATGACTGATTTTGATAGACTTAGTCCTTCTCAGCAAGGCAAGGCCCTAAAACAATTCCAAAGGATGGAAAATGATATCCACATTCAGAGAAAGAACTATGGAGTCAGAATGCAGAGTGATGAAGACTATTTTCTTTTTTGCTTTATTTTATCTTTCTTTTCTTTCTCATGATTTCTCCCATTTTGTTATAATTCTTCTGTGCAACATGGCTAATGTGAAATGTGTTTAGTAGGCATGTATGTGTAAGATACATTCTAGGATTAAGGTTAGGGACCTGAAACCTTTCAGTTATCCCAATGTGTTCTAATCTAGAACAAAGTCTCATTAGTATGTCATGTTTAAGTTCTGCAAGTACCTGACCTGGGTTTGTGTCTGAGAAACAATAGACAGCTGCTAGACTCAACCACTATGAATCAGTTAGGAAGGCCTCCTCCTTTAGAGTGACAGGCAGGATCTGCAGGCTTCCCTTTGATCTGGGATTCCTGTTACAGTCCTTCTTCATAATGGGTTAGAAGCCAAAACTGAGATCTTTCTCTGCCACTGTGATCTGAATCACCATTTTTTCTTTCTGAATTTTTCTTCACTTCACTGCCCAAGGTCTATAATAGACCTTTACTCTAAGAAAGCTACTCCTGGATGCAGTTCCCCTTCTCAGTACACCTTAGATCAGTGATTCAGAATTGGTTAGTGAGTAAAATTACCCAGGGTCACCCAACTAGAAAGTGTTAGAGTTAGGATTTGAACTGACCTCTTCCTTACGCAAAGCTTTGCATTTTTCCCATCGTCTATTAATGACTCACCATAAAGAAAATAGAATTTATTTTTTTAAAGTCAATAAAAAAACCTTATGATTAAGTTAATTCTATGGTATTAAGTATATACATTTTCACTATATCCATGATGTGCTTGAAAGGAGTGACTGTCTGTCTTAGAATTGAGAGAAATGGACACAGTATTTGGTCTGATAGGTTGCTCAGACTCCAACTTCTAGTGAAATCGGGGGAGTACAGGTGTTCATTGTAATGTTTTCTCTTTCCCTCCCCCTCTACCTCTCTCCCTCTCCACACACACACACACACACACACACACACACACACACACACACTATACATATGTATTGTTGTTCAGTCATTTCCCAGTCATATCCGACTCTTCATGACCCCTTCTGTGCTTTTCTTGGCAAAGATAATGGAGTGGTTTGCATTTCCTTCTCCACATATACAGATGAGGAAACTGAGGCAAACAAGGTTTAGTGACTCACGCAGGGTCTCATAGCTAGTAATGTCTGAGACCTTATTTAAACTCAGGAAGATGAGTCTTTCTAACTTCAGGCCCACTGGGCATTAGGTAGATAGATAAATAGATAGATACATATATATATATATATATGCTATACACATATACATATATCTACACATATGTATGCATGTGTGTATGTGTATACAAACACATGCAACCTCCAGCTTTTCCAATTAAACCATTCATTCTTATTTGGTGGAAAAATAAAAAACAAAGTAAATAAATTGCTGCAATAAAAGTTAGAGGGCTTCTTTAATGAGTGTCTTTTTTAGTCATTATCAAATGTCTATATTATTTTGTAAAGATTTATGAAACATTGGTGCTGATATTATAAGTTCTTGGAGTAGGGATCAGATTTTGAAAGAATAGAAGTAGACGATCTAGTTATCTTTCTGTTTTTGCCATTCCCTGGCCATGTGAACTTTGACCTGAGTGGAGCATTTTAGACAGGTCAAACATCCTCACTGTATAATTAAAACAACTTGAACCACCTTCCTCTTTTTTTTTTTATTTTTTCTAAGAAATCTTAGAACTAATGCTTT
Source organism: Notamacropus eugenii (assembly GCF_028372415.1). Lineage (NCBI taxonomy): Eukaryota > Metazoa > Chordata > Mammalia > Diprotodontia > Macropodidae > Notamacropus > Notamacropus eugenii. Next base: position 670,669,272 of record NC_092872.1, read on the forward strand.
CTCTGCAAATGATATTTTTTTATAGCTTCATATAACTGCCTCTTAAATGTCTCCTCCTCATTGTGCCATAGGGGCCAAGGCTATGGCAACCATTTATTGTATTACTAAGGCACTACTTCTTAGATCTCCTTGAAGATCACCCAGAAGTATCATGAGAGACAAATGGAACCTATTATTCTCTTTGGTTGGGCTGGCTGCTTTCACCAGACATTTGCTTACACACTTACTACAGGCATTTTGAATTAGTTAAATCCCTAAGAGGCTTTTGTGGGGTGAATTCTACTTGCTTTTCCAGTTTCCTTGTACTAAAACATTTGTTGACATGCTCTGGCAAAGACTCCAAATTGCCTTATAGGAGGAACGACAAGTTAATACCAATAAATTGCCCTGGGATCTTCAGAAGAATAATGCTGTACAAATATCCAAAAGTATCATTATTAATTCATCTTATGATCAGAATTGAAGCTTTAAGAAAATCTAGGATTACCTCGTTTATAATAATAGCCCAGGTTCCTCTGGCATCCTCTGGTCCAACTCTGTTTAGGCTTCCTAGTAAGAAGTCATGGAGTTTATCTCCTCAAGTGGGGCAGTGGATAGAGTGCTGGGTCTGGAGAGACTCCTCTTTGTGAGTTTAAATTTGGCCTCAGGCACTGAATAGTTAGGTGACGCTCAGCAAGTCTCTTAATCTTTTTTTTTTTTTTTTTGCCTCACTTTCTCCTTTTGTAAAATGTGCTGGAGAAGACAATGGCAAACCATTCCAGTATACGGGCCAAGAAAATTCCGAATGGAGTCTCAAAGAGTCAGACACAATTGAATAGCAACTACCTTGATATTATAAATGTCTTAATTTATTGATTAATTGAATAAATTTATTTTAGTACTTAGGGATGGAAACTAAGGCACTTCAGCATATAACTCCTTTAAAAAATCCATTCATGTGATGCTTAAGTTAGATTTGAATAAAGAGAGACCATATGCATTATTCCTTACTATTTCTGTGCATTTTTAAACACCCTTCTTGTAAGCTGAAATATTACTTCCTACCTCCTTCTCCTTTCTGTCAAAAGGATTGCCTGAGCTCTTTACGTTTCTCAACAGTTTCCCGAAATAATTAACAGTCCTGGCAGTGGTTTGAAGTACAAACCCACTAACTATACTTCAAAAAAACCTACCTTTATCCTCTTCGTTCAAAAAGAAACCATTTGAAAAGAAATGTTGCCTGCCTGAGTAGGGATAAAGTAGTGCACCAAGGAAATGAGAAGCCCCTAGCACCTTCTTTCTTCAGGCCTTGAAATAATTGTTTATTGGAATCTATTCTATCAATGAGGCCTCATGGCAGAGGTTCAGAGAGCCTTACGAATGAATAGGAATGGTGGAGGGGGAAAACAGCAAATAGTGGGGTTATGATTCTCATGCCTCTTTCACTTGACAGCTCTCTCTTGAATGTTGCAAGTTTATGGAGAAGAGCTACCATTCATCGAGTACACTAAGGTTTGTCAAGTGCTTTATGTAGATATTGAGATATATAGGGATCAAATGCAATTTTACGCATTTGTATATGCATGTACTTCTAATTGCATACACACATGTTCATTCGATCAAGTGATTTTTGTACACATAGACCTATGTTGTTGCTGTCCAGTTGCTTCAGTCATGTACAACTCTTCATGACTCTGTTTCCTTTTCCAGCTAATTTTATAGATAAGGAATTAAGGCAAACACGGTTAAGTGACTTGCTCAGGGCCACACAGTTTGTAAATATCTGAGGTCAGATCTGAGCTCCGGAGGACAAGTCTTCCTGACTCCAGGCCCAGCACTCTCTCTGCTATTCTGCCTAACTGCCCCCTCATAGACATGTGCATGCACACATGGATGTATGTGTGTATATACATGCACGCATACATAATTGCATTTGATTATTTGTATTACATGCATGCACATATGCAAATAATAAAATGCAATTATATGTGTTGTGTTGTATATATATGTGTGTACACATGTATATACTGTGTAATGTACAGTTTATGTATTGCACACAAACCCACATGATCATATTTGGTTATATGCATGTATGTACATACATATGCATATATACACACATCTATACATACACATGTATGTGATCACATTGGATACATAAATACATATGTATATGTATCTACAAATATATACATGTTCCTTGGATAGAACTTTTCCTTTCCTGACTCTTAGAATTTTCACTGGTCATTGTCCATGCTCAAAGTTTTTTCTTCTCACCTCTGGTTTTTGGATTTCCTAGGTTGCTTCAAATCTCAGCTTAGTTCCCACTATCTGCAAGAGGCTTTTCTCAGTCCCCCTTCCCCCACTCAGTTCCCTCCATCTGAAATGATCTTCCATTTGATTGACACATATACATATATGTATATATATACATATGCATGTATGCATACATGCATGCACATATGCATACATGCAAGTGTATCTTGCATATGTACGTTTGTGTATATGTTTTGCCTTTCTTTCTATACTCAGAGAGTCCTGGCACATAGTAGGATTTTGTGTTTCTTTTTTCCTGGCACATAGTAGTAAGCACTTAAAAAGGCATATTGACCAGTGTTTGAATCAATTTCAAGAGGATGAAAGTTTGCAAAGGAGAATGTAAACTAGTACTTGAGAAAAATAAAATTAGGAAGGGAAATCCTTTACAGAGAAGGAGGCTTTATGCGTTTGTGTTTAGGTGTGGTTTAGAAATTATTTTATACTATAAATTTATACCCTAAAATAACAATAGTGACGTTTTCAAAAACAAGCACACTAGATTTATTGATTTGAAAGAGTGCTGTCCCCTCCAGAGTAGTCACCTTGGGAAGCTATAAACTTGCTTCAATTATAGGGCTGTTGCTCAAACCATTTCTGGAGACAGTTTATGAGCCACTAAAGAAAATGATTCTCATTACTTTAGGGTGATGTCTTGTGTTTTTTTACCAGGTGCAGTAACCCAGGCTAGTCCTCATCTTATTCATGAGACTTGGCTTGGAGCGTCTTTTGTCTGCTTTAAACAGTCAAATGATGAATAATGTGCAGCAGGCTCTGAAGGCATTTGTCCCAAAGGGACTCCAAATCTGTTCTCAGAAATGGTGGTACCCCTGGACTATAACCTTCCATAGGGACCATTTTGTAGGGGAACGCACTGATTCAGAAATATAAATTCTGCCCTCTTGGTGAAAAACTGTTTAATTTTGCCCTGTGGGCTGTACTCACTCTCTGATTCTCCCTACGTAGAACGGAATGAATACTCCCCTTCTTTGTAGTACAACAATTTGGGGAATCCTGGGGAAAAAATCAGAGACTTTATAATTTCAAGGCTACTTTGGTTTACAGTCAGTCAATAAACATTTATTAATGATTTACTCTGTACTAGACAGGCAGTTAGGTGGTGTAGTGGTTAGAGTACAAGACCTAGGAAAACTCCTCTTCTTGAATTCAAATAAGACCTCAGACACTTACTAGCTGTGTGACTCTAAGCAACTCATTTAACCCTGTTTACCCTAATTCCTCATCTTTAAAATGAGCTGGAGAAAGAGATGGCAGAGCACTCCAGTATCTTGCCAAGAAAACCACCAAAGCATCACGAAGTCAGACATGACTGAAAAACAACTAAGCAAAATGTTATCAGGCACTGTGCAAAGTGCTGAGAATACAAAGAAAGGCAAAAGCATACTCTGCACTCAAGAAACTCACATTCTAAAGGGGGAGGCAACACACAAACAATTCTTAAGGTGTTCATATATCTCTTTTTCTGCATTTACATTTTCCATGTGAGTTGATACTGACTTAGGTGCATCAGTATGCCACAGTAGAAAGAGAATCCAACTAAGAATAAATAAATGAATGGGGTGAAAAACATTTATCAAGCATTTATTATTTGAAAGCATGTTTATCTTGTAAAAGCTCTATGGCTAAAAATTTTTAAAAAGACCATTGTTTTAAGGGATTCACATTCTAATGGAAGAAGCAACACGTATTTACAATCAAGTATTGGAAAATGTAGGTTTTAGCCCTTGCTTCCCTAGTTGGTAACAAATAACTAAGCTCTGAACCTCAGCTTGTTTTTCCATCATATTAAGATGACTGTTTGGCCTGCTTACTTTATGGGGATATTATGACAATCAAGTAGCATAATGTATGTAAAAAGAATTTGTAAACCATAAAGTTCTAAGCTAAAATGAAACACTTTATTCCAATATCTCCATGCCCTGACCATGGTTTGATTCTACTACTTGCACTTCTATGACCCACATTTGTGAAAAAACAAGTTGTCATAATTCAGCTTCTTCCTATTTGTTCTAGGTTATTCTGAAGAGTGTCAGACTAAGAAAGAACTATGAGTGGATAGATTTCACTTCTAAATTAAGAGCATGAAATTCTAAAAGCAGATGTGCCTAATATCACAGTCAATTCTATATTACTAACATAAACACCAGCAGCTCTTATTGTTGCAAGCATTCTGGATTTTTCCCCATCTTTGAAGGGTTAACAGTCATGGGAAAACCATATATAAGAAAAGAAAGAAAGAAGAGAGGGAAGGAAGAAAGGAAGGGAAAGGAAAGGAAAGGGAAAGGAAGGACAGGAAAGGAAAGGAAAGCAAGAGGAAAGGGAGAGGAGAGGAGAGGAAAGGAAAGCAAGAGGAAAGGGAGAGGAGAGGAGAGGAAGAAGAGAAGACAGGAGAGGAGAGGAGAGAAGAGAAGAGAAGAGAAGAGAAGAGAAGAGAAGAGAAGAGAAGAGAAGAGAAGAGAAGAGAAGAGAGGAGAAGAGAGGAAAGGAGAGGAGGGGAAAGGAAAGGAAAGGAAAGGAAAGGAAAGGAAAGGAAAGGAAAGGAAAGGAAAGGAAAGGAAAGGAAAGGAAAGGAAAGGAAAGGAAAGGAAAGGAAAGGAAAGGAAAGGAAAGGAAAGGAGAGGAAAGGAAAGGAGGAGAAGGAGGAGGGGAGGGGAGGGGAGGGGAGGAGAGGAGAGGAGAGGAGAGGAGAGGAGAGGAGAGGAGAGGAGAGGAGAGGAGAGGAGAGGAGAGGAGAGGAGAGGAAGAAAGTAGACTTTTCCCCTTAAGAAGGGTAAATTGCTTATTTGCTCTGTTGATCTCTTTGAAGGATCTTCTTTCTTCATGAAGGTCCTAACTACCTAGTGTTATCTTGGCAATGTTGCAGGAATATGGATTTCTATCAGTGTGAGAAACAACTGTAATATATACTCCCATCATTAAATAAATCCTAGGGAGTTAGTTGCTTGAGGCATACAGATGTTCGGTAACATTGTTAGTATGTCAGAAGTAGCGCGTGAACCCAGGTCTCCCAGATGTTGATGTTAAACTCCCATAACATTAAATTTAACATTATGGCCCCTCCCTAACACCCTCTTAGCTACGTGCAATGGTTAAAGTTCGTTAAAGGTGGAGACCCTACAAAAGGGCTACTTCTTTTCTATATTCCATCATAAATAACAAATTTGTGAAGTGGTCTGGCCCTGGGGTTTCTGTCCTTAAGTCAGATTTGTTGAGACCAACCTACAGGCTGAGAATTTTGAGGAAGGACAGGCAAAAGGTAGCAAGATTTATTGAACTTCCTTTCCATCAGAAACCAGTATCATTAGCACAGCTTGTAAATACTTCTAAACTGCTTCAGACAAGATAAGCACCGACTAGGAAAATATATTTTCCTGTTTAATGTTTGTGCATTTTTCTAAACTCTTGCTCAACTTCCTTTTTTTTTCTATTTTGATGTATAGCACAGATGACATGTTTAATAATTCATGTGCTTTGGTGTCTGTAATGAGCCTCCAGACATGCTTAGCCCCTAAAATGTATCTAGCATTATGAAATTTTTGGAAAGTCTTGAGATTTTTCATTGGATTCAATTGCTGTGTGTTTGGGGAAAGGTTATGCTTCTCATCAGAATCTCAATTGTCACTCAATGCCAATTTGCCTTGGCTACCTTCCTTATCTCCACAGTTACTGCTATGGCCTGATTCCATCTGACCCAGACAAGCTTGACAGGACCTGCCTTCATTTATCAATGTCATCAAGTTGGTCAGAGAGATTCCCTAGGGTTCCAACAGTGTGGTCAGGAGAACAGGGCTATAATTTTAAACTTTTAGGAGTAATCACTTGGCTCAAATTATCCATCATTCTAATCCAAATACCTTGAAACTGCTTTGTTTTGACTTCAACTCTTCTCTCCTTCCTCTTGCTGTAGTGACTCAATGACAAAGAATAGGATGAATGACTTCCCTCTGTTTTACTGTTTTCACATACTGCTGTTGCCTGTATGACAGAGATAAGCAACATAGAAGTGATCAAGCCTAATTAGGTAACTTATGGCAAACCTGGATAAAATTAAAATCACAGAGTGCTAGAAATGATTAGAAAAACCTTTAAGTGAAAATATTAAGATGTTACAAGGTACAAATGGTGTTTTTAAAGCTTTAAATTGGGAATCTGGAGTCACAAATTCATCAGCCCACAAGTACTTCACAGGCAATTAGTGTACCGAGTAACTAGAAGGGAGAAACAAAAACTAATCATCATCTTTCATACCCTCAGAGAGATTATAATCTACAATTAGAAAAAAAAAAAAGAAAACGCCAAACATATGAAATAGTCAAACATAGCAGCAAAGCAACAATGGAATAAATCAATAATTTCAAAATTCTCATGTAGAAGTAACAGGTCCAGATGAGGTAAGTCAAGGAATGCTTCGTAGAGGTGGGCACTACAGTTGAGAGACGTGGTTTGACAAAGAAGAGGCATGGGAATATGGAACTGTTAAAAAAAGGTAGGGAGGGTGAGCATAAGTCATGTTAGAGAAATTGTTTTGAGCAAGCTCATCCAGAAAATCATTGATAGCACCCTTAGAAGCATTGGATTCTAGTAGACAGCACCAGAAGGCACCTTAGAGTTCACCTTATTTAATCTCATTTTACAGATAAAGGAACTACGGTTTAGAGATTTGTCTGTGAGCATTTTTTTGGCAGATCCAGGAGTCAGAATTACATCCTCTGGCTTTAAATCTAGCTTTCTTACCACTGAACCATGTGGTCTTTGTCCCCTATCTACCTCATGCCAATATGAAATACAGGTTTATAAATCATATCCATCAATCTGTATGTGTGTGTTTGTGCATGTGTGTGTGTGTGTATACAATGCTAGGTACTAGTGAATTGTATCCTCTTCCTTCTGAGGGTACAAACCTAAAATTGGATTTGTATGTAAGCATGGCAAAAGACTGTATGCCTTTCAGACACCCTCCACTTTCAAGTATCTTATAGTGACTCTGTAGATCTGGTACACAACTAGTGATTTACATGGTGTTTCTCCCATTAGACTATAAGATGCTCGAGGACAATGACTGTTTCTTACCTTTCTTTGTATTCCCAGTGCTTAGACAGTCCCTGGCATATAGTAAGTGCTTAATGAATGCTTGTTGACTGACTGATTTTCACTGAGAGTCAATTAAGTACAGCTCATTGTCATCAGAGAATTGGCAGTCATAGATAGCAATTTGTCAGAATATCTACAGCACCATAGTGAAATTGGATCTTTACCAATCAGGAGCAGTCATTCTGAGGAAGCTGAAGCCATTAAACAGAGTGATAGGTAGCTGGATGGAAAATGAAAGTTTTATTTGTGCAAAACTTTTTTTTGATTTAATGTAATCAAAGTTATTCAATTTACACCTCATAATACTCTCTCTTATTTATTAATAAATTTTGCTCCTATCTATAAGTCTGATAGGTAATATATCCCATGTTCTAATTTGTTATAATATGTCCCTTTATATCTGGGTCATATATTGATTTTGAACTTATCTTGGTAAAGAGTTTTAGATATTGGTTGAATCTCTATGATTTCCCAAGTATATCATCATATCTTCCTAAAATAGATAGCCATATTACCTCATTGTCTATTCAAATTCCTTCAATTCATTTTTCTTCTCATTGCTATTGCTAGCATTTCTCATACAATATTGATCAATATTGGTGATAATTGGCATCCTTGTTTCACTCCTGATCTGATTGGGAAGTCTTCTGGCTTATACCTATTACAAATAATATTTATTGATGGTTCTAGGTAAATGCTTCCTATAATTTTAAGGAAAAATCCATTTATACCTTCACTTTCAAGTTTTTTAAACAAAAATTAGTGTTTTATTTTATCAAAAAAAATTTTCTGCATCTATTGATATAATCACATGGTATTTGTTATTGATATAATCAATTATGTTTATAGTTTTCCTTATGTTTAACTATCCCTGCATTCCTAGTATAAATCCCATTTGGTCACAATGTATGATCTTTTGACATATTGTTGTGTTACAAATAAAACTAACGTAGCCAAGATTAGAAGAAAAAAAGAAAATGGGATGAGGGGGAAGATTTATAGATATTTTCTCAGATAAAGAGCTCATATGCCAAATATAGAGAGAACTTTGTCAAATTTATAAGAGTATGAATCACTTCCCAACTGACAAATGATTAAAAGACAGAAACAGGCAGTTTTTCAATAAAGACATGAAAAATATATAAAGCCATATGAAAAAATGCTCTAAATCAATGTTGATTAGAGAAATTAAAATTAAAACAACTTTAAGATATCATCTCACACTTACCAGCTAAGATAAAATGATAGAAGGGAAAAATGACAAATGTTGGAGGGGGACATAGAAAAATTGGGTCATTGATGTACTATTGGTGAACTGTGAACTGATCCATTCATTTTGGAGAGCAATGTAAAATTATGCCCAAAGTGTTATAAAACTGTATATACACCTTGACCCAGCAATATTACTATTAAGTCTGTTTCCCAAGGTGGTCAGGGAAGAAGGGAAACATTCAATATGTTTTAAAATATTTATAGCAGTTCTCTTTGTGGTGGCAAAGAATTGGACATTGAGGCGATGCCCATCGTTCGGAATGACCAAAGAAGGTGTGGTATGTGATTATGATAGAATACTATGGTGGTGTAAGAAGTGTTGAGCTGTTTGATTTTAGAAAAAGATGGAATCACATGCATGAAATAATGAAGAGTGAAATGAGTAGAGCCAAAAGAACACTGTATACAGTAACAGTAATATTGTTCAAAGAACAACTGTGAACAACTAAGTTATTTTGAATATTATAAATACTTGGATGAACTACAGAGGACCTGTGAAGGAAGATATTAGACAACTCCAGATAAAGAATTGGTAAATAGAAGTGTGTATATGTGTATGTATATATATACATGTATAAGAACATATGTGCATATTTGCATAAAATGGTGACCTTCTCTAATGTGGGCTTGGGAGGGAAGGACAGAGGGAAAGAGAAAAAAAAGGTTCACAGTAGAAAAAAATCTCAGAATGAAGCACAAAAAAGCAGGATAATTTTGAAAACAATGTGTAGTAATTATTATGTAGCTTTCCAAAAAAAGGTAAACAGTGTGAAAGGGAGATTCATGGTTTCATATTGAATCCCTTTTGGGGGGGCTGTGCTATATAAATGAATTTTTTCTTTCTTTTTATATTTAAGTTCAAATAAATTTTAAAAAGTCATAAAAGAGTGAAGGTGAAGCAGTCTGAGGTCTGTGGCCAGCAAGAGATTTTAATTTACTAGACTTCTTGACTAATTTGCACTTAATTGGAGCACCAATTGAGAGGATAGGGACCCTAGAGCAAGAACTCAAATGATGAATATATTAAATTCCCAAAGGACTGGAATCACGGATTCTAGAGGTCCATGTGGAGGGTACTGGTCCAGATACGGAGAAACAGGGTAGCAAGCAGTAGCAACTGCGAGAGAGTATGAATAGACTCGTCACAGAGGTGGGGAATCTGCAGCCTCAAGGCCACTAGGTCCTCAAGTGAGGTCCTTTGACTAAATCAAAAACTTCACAGAACAAATTGAGGAATTGGAGGGCCACATGTGGCTTCAAGGCCCCAGGTACCCTACCCCTGCCACCTTCCTCATAGCAGCTAACTCAGGCTAAGAAGTAGTGATTGTTTGCTATGCCATTGCGTATGTTTGCAATGAAAGCCTATGGACAAATGTAGGATATTTAAATAGCTGTATCTCTCTTCGAAGTTTAAGAGTCAATGCAGTTTCCAGACATAATAATGTGCATGTCTTGAATTTAAATTTATAACATCACAGGTCTGGTTCTTTCCTTTTGTCCCATATATCTTCATATTCTCTCATTGTCTTCATCCCACAATTAAACACTTTACCACATTCTATCATTCCTGACTTGTGAAAATTTGTGCCATCTCCCCAAATACATCTTAAACTTCCTGTGGACAGAGGTCACTCTTACATTTGACTTCTTTCATGAAGCCTAACTCAGATGTTTAAAATATTTAATTGACTATCAATGAATGTTCAGTCATTGTGAACTTAGAAAATAGACTTTGAGAATTATATCCTTGGATGTAAAGGGACAGAACACTAAATTAGAAGTGTGATGTAGCCAGCTCTAACTGCCCTCTCAGAGACCACTGTCAAATTTTCAGTGTGAACACTTACATCTCAGAAATCAGCGAACACTACAGATCAAGATTTTCTTCATTGTTCTATTGATTATCTAGACTTTAAAAGGTGATATTGTTAATAATGGAAATTAAATGCCAAACTGTATTGATCATGCTTTTTGTTTTTCCTTCATAGAACTGGTTATTAAACCTTTACCAGCATTCCACTGAGCTCAATGCAAATATTTACCAAGAGGAGAATTCAACTAAAAGTTAAAAATAATGATTTATTCTGGTAATGCCATTTAGCATCTCAATCCATTTAGTTACACATATAGCTCTAATAGGGATACGGGTGATAATTCTCATTAGCATTGGGGAAGTTAATGGGGATTGGAACTGAGATATCATTGGTATAGGGAGCCACCAGAAGAGGAAACTTTCTCTACAAATAGATACACCCTCTCTACAACTTAGTGTTGGAGGAGTTAAGTGAGTGGCCTAAGGTCACAAAGCTACCACCTTGAAAAGGACTTGAATTCAGATCTTTCTGACTTTGGGGTTGTTGCCCAGCCACTATGATCCACTACCTCTCTCTTACTGATCTTGTTACAGTATTGTACATAAAGTTGTTATTGTCAAAATCATATAGCTTTGCATGAGAAGTAGTGTGTTGTATTAGACAGAACCATGGGCATAAAGTCAGGAAGTGCTACATTCAAATCTAACCTCTGCTGGTTGGTTGTTGTCCTTCATTGTCCAAGAGAACCAAAATGACATCACCATGATAAACTCAAGTTTCAGTGTGTCCGACTATGGCTGATCAGACCAATACAAGCTTGGAATGCTCTACCAGAGATTGAGCACAGATAATCCATGCAAAAAAAATCTCTGATGCCTACCACCTGTATGATCTCCTGCAGTTCACTTAAGTTTTCTGAACCTTCTTTGAGTTTCTTTATCTGTACAATAAAGGATTGGTTAGATGATGGTCTCTAACAGTCTTTTCTGGTTCTAAAAATAGAGTGCTCTGAAGTCCTAAAATGGGTTGCAATCTGCAGTGGAAAAGGAAATTCCCACACCAAATGTTTCTAAAATTTGTAAGAAAATCACAGATATTTTAGTATTTACTAAATGTAGTATCACATTTAGCTTTATAAAGCTATTTACATACGTTATCCCATTGATCCTCACAAAACTCTGTGAGGTATATATATCATTACTATTCTCATTTTACATATGAGGAAACTGAAGCTCAGAGAGAATTTATTCAAGGTCACACAGTTCACTGGGGGAAGAGGCTAAATTCTCATAACAAGTCCAATGCTTATAGTTGCTTATTATGGTTCTTAAATAAAAATTCTACTAAATATTTCTCTGGGTCTTCACTGGAAGAAAAAAATGGCAGTAGGTTAAGCAATACAAGATGAGAAACTTACATGTTGTCCATTTGTTAGTGAGAATGAATGAGAAAGGTAAACCTTGTTGGTGTTGTGGGTTGAGTGTTTGGGGATCCTCAGGGGAGAAGCATGACCTCCAGTTCTGAAGTGATAAGGGAAACAGTTATAGAAGTACCAATTTCCTCAGATGAAAATTAGCATTATATCAATGACTCTCGAATACAAAAAAACAAATAGTTCTTCATAGTAGCCTCCTGAGCATGATATTCTCTCCTGAATTCAAAAGCAGAAATCACTATAATGAGTCATACAGATGGATGGGGGACCCACAGGCCAAAATGAGCAGAGGCACTTTCCTCTTCTGCCAAAAGTCTTTAAGTAAGAGATGGAGGGAGAAGGTGCAGTACAGAATAAAGTGGTCCCATGCAATTGAATCTAATTCCAAATAGAAGCTCTTGCCAAGATTTTTAAGATAATACTATCGAATGAGTTTCTTGAAAAGCCTAGTGAGAAAAAAAAAGGAGTTGAGCTCCAAAATTCCCTTAAGTATCATCTGTGAAGTATGACCACTGAGGCTACCACAAGATGGCTGAGATCTTTGCCATGGAAAAAGTTTTATGCCACCTTCCTGTCTCTAGAAAGCATCACGTAACATGATAGAGTCCTGATTTTGAAGTAAAGGAGCCCTTGGATCATAACCTGATCCAAGTGAGACATAGTGAATAAAATCCTTGGTACAGAAGCAGGAAGATCTGAATTCAAAATTGGCTACTGACATTAACTGTCTCTCACTGGATGAGTCATTTAAACACAGAGAGCCTCAATCTTCTCATGAGTAAAAATGGGGTTTCATAGTAGCATCTGTCTCATAGGCTTGTTGTGAGAATTTTTAAAAATATTATGTAAGCAAAAAACTTTGCAAATCTTAAAGTATTACAAATATGTGAATTATTCATATTATTATTATCATTAATGCTATTATTATTTAAATCTCACCTCTTATATTTACTGACTGAGGGATCCTGAGTCACCTTCGCCTATTAAGCCACAGATATGCTTTGATCCACGTAGGAGATAGGAGTTCATACCAGGAGTTTCCAATGCTTTTAAAATCATAGATCCTTTAAGGATTCTCATATCCACATAGTTTTCTAGAAACCATGTAAAACTTTCCTTTGGAGGGAAACAGAAGCCAAGAATTGAAAGGATGATATCATACCTGATGAGACCAGAGTACCAAAAAGGAGAGACCATATGCCTGAAGCTTCCTTCTCGAAGTGGTACAGGAAGGTCTGCCAGAGAGGATCCTGGGAAATGTGCCAAAGCAGGGAAGGTCCCATTTCCTATCCTACTGAAATTCTTATCTGTGATGCCATGGGGCTGAAGGCCAGGAATTTCCTTCTCAGAGAGTCCAAAACCAAAGGGAGCAATTTCCTTGTCCTTGGCTAAAAAGCAGGGCACCACTTGGCATCCAAGAGCATCTCTGTAGGTCTGGTCTGCAGTGCGATACCTTTGTCCCTCCCTGCACTGTGCTTGGACTTGGTTGAACGATGCTAGGACACTACCTAGGCTGTAACCCAGGCTCAACTACCATCCAGCACATAGTAAACTGCATGTCTTTGAGTCTCTTGCTAACTTTTAAGGAAATCCTTTATTACAGACCAATTTTTATTATTATTGTTCATTGTTTTGCAACAATGTTTTGTTCCTGGTGTTCATGTTGATACTAAGAGAGTCTAGGACAGTAGCCTTTCAGAAATCCTGGGTCTTTCTTCTAAAGGGTGAGACTTCTCTCTTCTAAAAATTATTTCTTTTTTATAAATTAATGTATTTGCTTTTAGTTTTCAACATTCACTTCCATAAGTTTTCCATTTTCTCCACCTTCCTCCCACTTCCCCTCCCCAAGAGAGCGTGAAATCCCATGTAGGCTCTACATGCCCATTCATATTAAAAACATTTTCACATTAGTCATGCTGTATAGAAGAATTATAATGAATGTGAGGAACTATAACAGAAAAGACAAAATCAAACAGAAAAGAGAACAAACAGTATGCTTTGATCTGCATTCCCGTTCCATATTTCTTTCTCTGGATATGATGGCATTTTCCAAGAGCCTTTTGGAATTGTTTTAGGTACTTGCATTGCTGAGAAAAGCTGTCTGTCATAGTTGATCACTGCACAATGTTGCCGTTACTGTGTACAATGTTCTCCTGGTTCTGCTCACTTCACTCAGCATAAGTTTATATATAAGTCTTTCCAGGTTTTTCTGAAGTCCTCATGCTCATATTTCTTATAGCACAATAGCATTCCATTACATTCATATACCACAACTTGTTCAATCATTCCCCAATTGATGGGCATGCCCTCGATTTCCAGTTCTTGGCCACCAAAAAAGAGTTGCTATAAATATTTTTGTACATGTGAGTTCTTTTTAAAGACCATTTCTTATCTCCCTCTTTACAGCCTAGCTATGAGAAACATTCATTTGTCACATCTTCAATTCTCAGGAGTTTTCTTTAAAACAATTTCATTTAAAACCATTGTTCCATTGTTTTTAGAGGCAGCTAGGTAGCAGTTGACAGAGTGTGGGTTGGAATCAGGATAGGCCTGTGTTCATTTCCACCCTCAGTCTCTTACTTGTATAACCCTGGACAAGTCATTTAATTTGTTTGTCTCAGTTTCCTCAACTATAAAAGGAGAATAATGATAACACTTCATACCAGATCAAATGAGACAATATTGGTAAAAAAAAAAAAAAATCATGGTGCCTGACACATAATAGGCCTAATGTTTATTTTATTTCCACCTTGATCCACTTAACCTAGCTGTCTCTTAAACAGTGGTGCCAAACTCAAATAGAAACAGATTCCTGAAAGCTACATATTGACTTAGAAAACCACAAATTAACATTGCATTTTATTATATTTTTGTATTTATTCTATTAAACATTTCTCAATTACATTTTAATCTGATTTAAGCTGCACTCTGGAGTTTTGAGGGCAGCATGCAGCCAGCTAGCCCCAAGTGTAATGCCTCTTTTCTTTTTTTTTTTTTTTTTTGAACTTGGATAATTTTTTTTAATTTATTTATTTTACTTTTAACATTCATTTTCTCAAAATTTGGGGTTCCAAATTTTCTCCCCATTTGTCCCCTCCTCCCACTCCAAAACACCGAGCATTCTAATTGCCCCTATCACCAATTTGCCCTCTCTTCTATCATCCCTCCCTTCCCTTGCCCCCAACTTCTTTTTTGTCCTGTAGGGCCAGATAACTTTCTATACTCCTTTACCTGTATTTCTTATTTCCTAGTAGCAAGAATGGTACTCAACAGTTGTTCCTATAACTTTGAGTTCCAACTTCTCTTCATTCCTCCCTCTCCACCCATGCCGTTTGGAAGGCAAGCAATTCAATATAGGCCATATCTGTGTAGTTTTGGAAATGACTTCCATAATAGTTGTGTTGTGTAAGAGTAACTATATTTCCCTCCATCTTATCCTGCCCCCCATTGCTTCTATTCTCTCTTTTGATTCTGTCCCTCCCCAAGAGTGTCTACTACAAATTGCTCCCTCCTTCCATTGCCCTCCCTTCCATCATCCCCCCCACCCTGTTTATCCCCTTCACCCCCACTTTCCTGTATTGTAAGATAGGTTTTCATGCCAAAATGAGTGTGCATTTTATTCCTTCCTTTAGTGGAATGTGATGAGAGTAAACTTCATGTTTTTCTCTCACCTCCCCTCTTTTTCCCTCCACTGAAAAGTCTTTTACTTGCCTCTTTTGTGAGAGATAATTTGCCCCATTCCATTTCTCCCTTTCTCCTCCCAGTATATTTCTCTCTCACAGCTTAATTTCATTTTTTTAAAGATATGATCCCATCCTATTCAATTCACTCTGTGCTCTGTGTGTGTGAGTGTGTGTGTGTGTGTGTGTGTGTAATCCCACCCACTACCCAGATACTTAAAAGTTTCAAGAGTTACAAATATTGTCTTTCCACATAGGAATGTAAACAGTTCAACTTTAGTAAGTCCCTTATGACTTTTCTTTGCTGTTTATGTTTTCATGCTTCATTCTTGTGTATGAAAGTCAAATTTTCTTTTCAGCTCTGGCCTTTTCATCAAGAATGCTTAAAAGTCCTCTATTTCATTGAAAGACCATTTTTTTCTCCTGAAGTATTATACTCAGTTTTTCTGGGTAGGTGAGTCTTGGTTTTAGTCCTAGTTCCTTTGACTTCTGGAATATCATATTCCATGCCCTTCAATCCCTTAATGTAGATCTTGTGTTATCCTGATTGTATTTCCACAATACTTGAATTGTTTCTTTCTAGTTGCTTGCAATATTTTCTCCTTGACCAGGGAACTCTGGAATTTGGCCACAGTATTCCTAGGAGTTTCTCTTTTTGGATCTCTTTCAGGTGGTGATTGGTGGATTCCTTGAATACTTATTTTGCCCTCTGGTTCTAGAATATCAGGGCGGTTTTCCTTGATAATTTCATGAAAGATGATGTCTAAGCTCTTTTTTTGATCATGGCTTTCAGGTAGTCCCATAACTTTTAAATTGTCTCTCCTGGATCTATTTCCCAGGTCAGTTGTTTTCCCAATGAGATATTTCACATTATCTTCCATTTTTTCATTCTTTTGGTTTTGTTTTGTGATTTCTTGGTTTCTCATAAAGTCATTAGCCTCCATCTGTTCCATTCTAATTTTGAAAGAACTCTTTTCTTCGGTGAGCTTTTGAACCTCCTTTTCCATTTGGCTAATTCTGCTTTTGAAAGCATTCTTCTCCTCATTGGCTTTTTGAATCTCTTTTGCCAACTGAGTTAGCTTATTTTTCAAGGTGGTATTTTCTTCAGCATGTTTTTGGGTCTCCTTTAGCAAGATGTTGACCTGCTTTTCATACTTTTCTTGCATCTCTCTCATTTCTCTTCCCAGTTTTTCCTCCACCTCTCTAACTTGATTTTCAAAGTCCTTTTTGAGCTTTTCCATGGCCTGAGCCCATTGAATATTTATTTTGCCTGTTTGGGATACAGAAGCTTTGCTTTCTATGTCTTTTCCTGATGGTAAGTATTGTTCTTCCTCATCAGAAAGGAAGGGAGGAGATATATGTTCACCAAGAAAGTAGCCTTCTATGGTCTTATTTTTATTCCCTTTCCTGGGCATTTTCCCAGTAGGTTACTTGACTTCTGAGTGTCCTCTCCACACCCACCTCACCTCTAGATCCACCCAGCCTCCACCCAGCCAGAGCTTGGGGTCTGAGATTCAACTGCTGCTTCCTCAGCCTTTGGGCTTTGGCGGGGCGGGGCTGCTATTCAGTGTGAGATTAAGTTCAGGTGCTCAGGTGGGGGCAGGGCCACCTCACAGGGCTCAGTTCCTTCAGGGGGTTTATGTAGAGACCTTCAACAATGAATCTGAGCTCCTGCCTGCTCTGGGAGCCCCGCCCTGCTGCTGCCTCTGCTGTTGCTTCCCAAGGGGGCCTGAGTTATAGGGGCACCCCACTCCCCTCTCCACGAACTGAAAAGCCCCTCTCACTGAACTTTGCAGCTGCTGGAGTTTCTGTCCCTGAAGCCTGCTTGGATCTGCTCCTCTTGGTGCTGGGCAGCCAAGCCAGGGCTGGACTCTGCTCTGGTCTGGTGGGCGACGGACCTTTCAGGTCAGTTTTTCAGGTCTCTCTGGAACAGAAATCTCCTATGCTCCATTGTTGTATGGCTTCTGCTGCTCCCAAATTTGTTGGGAGTTCTTCTTTCTAGGTATTTTATGGGCTGTGGGTTTGGAGCTAGCATATGTGTATCTTTCTACTCCACCACCTTGGCTCCTCCCCCTAATGCCTCTTTTCTGGAGCCTTGGATCTAGAGTCAGGAAGACCTGAGTTCAAAGACAGCCCCCAGACACTTACTTGTTATATGACCCTGGACAGGTAATTTAACCTTTGTCTGTTTCAGTTTCCTCAGTTGTAAAATAAAGATATTAATAGCACCTATCCTCGAGGGTTATTATAATGATAAGTTAACATATTACAAAGCATATTGTAAATCTTTAGAGTGATATATAAATGTTAGCCATTATTATTTTATACTAAATACTACATTCTTTCAACATGCATTTTTGTGTATCTATTGTGTACATTGCATATTGTTAAGTGCTATTGGCAATCTAAAAAAGTACAAAAATGTGAATGGTGCCTGCCCTCTAAAGGCTTATAATTTAGTTGGACACCAAAACTGTGTAATCTTCATAAAAAATAGTTTAGGGAATGGAAGTAGAGAAAATGCAAAGCATGATGTCTAGAAAAGGCCTTCAGTGGCATATTGCAATGGAATCTCTGATCCATTCCCTCTTCTCTCCCATATATACATACTTCTCTGTTTATATTTATTAACTCTTCTGCTACCAAAAAGAATGTAAGATAATTGAGGCAAGGAGAAGAGTGTGACTCTTTTATCTGTTTTGTCGTTGTATGCTCAGTATCTAGCACAGAGTGTCACACATAGTAAATAGGTAAAGAATGCTTATTAGATTGGCTTGTACCCTTATAGACATCTTATTAGTTTATTCATGCCAAGAGCAATCTAAACAGAAGTAGAATTTAGAGAATGAAGATTAAGGTCCCTGAACAACTATATGATCCAGATTATCATCAGAATGACATGAAATAGGATACAGTAACCAAAGGAAATCTCCTAATCTCCATTTGGCAGATATAACAAATACATAATCACAGACCAAGAGTGATGAGGACCTTAGAGGTCATATTGTCTAATTCCCTCATTTTATGGATAGGGAAATTGAGACCTAGAATCAAGTTCTCTGATTCCAAATTTAACCAAGATTTCACTTCATCATAATGAATGCCACATTTTAGAGGTTATATATTTCCCAAATCTTACAATCTAACAAAATTCTAAGAATTTAAGGTCAGTCCAGGAGTATCCTTTGAAGTACAAATCTATTTTGCCCATTGGTTAGTCAATGAGCTCTGTTACATGTGAAACTACATCATTGTGGCAAATACAGTCAACTGTCGTATTGTTTACACTTGTGACCCAATTTCTCATTCTCTTAGCTAAGTCTCACAGAGAATAGAGAACTGGAACAGCAATAGCAAAGATGTGTTTAAATCTTGCCTCAGATATTTCCTAACAGTATCATTCTAGGCAAGTAATTGAAATGTCGTCTGCCTCAATAAGGATATCTGTAAAATGGGAATAGGGATAGAGCAAATCTTCCAAGGCTGTTGTGAAGAAAAAAAGAGATAACATGTATAGACTTCACAAACATTAAGGCACTATGTAAATACTAATTATTTTTGTTCTTCACTATAATTATAATAGTGGACTTTTTGCATTACTGCAGGCCTTATTTTGACAGGGTGACTCAGGGGATTTAAGTTTCCCTCAGGTCTTCCTCATTTAGTCAGGGAGGGAGTCTAATAAAATTGTTATGCTATACTATGATAAAAATACCATAAGTGAATGTCCTTTATTATGTTTTCTCAGTAAAATAGTAGTAATCAGTAGTCAATCAATAGTCAATAAGCATGTGTTAAGTGCTTACTATATGCCAGGAACTGTACTAAGTGCTGAGATAGGAAGGAAGGAAGAAAGGAAAGGAAGGAAGGAAGGAAGGAAGGAAGGAAGGAAGGAAGGAAGGAAGGAAGGAAGGAAGGAAGGAAGAAAGGAAGGAAGGAAGGAAAGAAGGAGCTGGGCTTTGTGTTAAGTGCTTTACAAATATATCATTTAATCTTCTTTACAATTCTGAAAGGTAGATTCTATAACTGAGGCAGACAGATTAAATGATTTTCCCAGGGCCACAAAACAAGTTTGTCTGAGGTTGGATCTGAATCCATGTCTTCCTGATTCCAGGCCCAGCATTCTATCCTCTGTGCTACAAAAAAAAAAAAAAAAAAGGCAAGAATAAAGTCTCTCTCCTTGCAGAGCTCTCATTCTAATAAAAGTATTTTGTCCTCATCTTCTCTAGGTGTGTTAACACTCCTCCCACTCCCTATCCCCAACACACACCTGATGTTAAAAGTTTTTATATGCTGAAGATGGCTGGTAAGTGAAACAATTCATCAAATTTGTTTGTAACTCCATCTGGCAATTTAGCACTAACGATGAGACACATTAATCATTTGAGTTCTGAGGTATAACTCCAGGCAAATAAGCAACAAATCCCGCATTTGGATAAAGAAGAAACCTAGGACTCTTAATTGATTGGAAATGATTTGGCCAATGTCATGCATCCTAGCAGTGGTGGGATAGAACTGACATCTGGAGATGTCTTTTGTTTTCATTTGAATGCAAGGACTGACCATTCATAATAACTTCTATTCTAGACTGATCTTCATTAAATTTCATTGGGAGTAACCAAGTGTGGCTTCCTGAGGCACAAACTGTGGTGAGACCAAGTTTTTATGGTTGCTTCTCTTGAGATATCACAAAAATTCAGTAGGCTGACCTTCAGGGTTTTGCTTGACATTCACATCCCACCACCACCCTAGGACAGTAAACCCAGACAGAAGAAGGTTACGAAAACCTGCCTTCATGCAGGTGGCATAAGTGCATTCTCACTCTTGTTAGAAATATTACAAATATATCAATACTTGAATGATCTCCATAGAGGTGGAAAATTTTTTCAGCAATATAGATTACTAAGCCTCATTGGGTTAGATTTGTGTTAAGAGCTGCTTTGGCTGGAAAAAATCAGCACTCCAGAGCTAAATGAATGATAAGATTCTCTTAACTGAGGGGGCAGAGCCAAGATGACCCAGTAGAAGCACATACCTGCTCAAGCTCTCCCCCCCAAAGCCTTTAAAATACCTGTAAAAAATGACTCTAAACTCCAAAGCCTGGGATAATATAACTTGCACTTGACAAAGGAGTCAAAAGTCAAGTAACTGGCTGGGGAAAATCCCAAAAAGGGAAAAAAATAAAACTACAGAAGGTTACTTTCTTGGTTAAAAGGTATTTTCTTTCACCTCTTCAGATGAGGAAGAGCAAAGCCTACATTCAGAAGAAAAACAAAGAGTACAACTAAAGGAAGACAGCAAGTTCAAGGTTCTTACATCCAAAACCTTCAAAAAAACATATGCAATGGTCTCAGAAGAGCTCAAGAAGGATTTTGAAAATCAGTTGAGAGAGGTGGAGGAAAAATTAGGAAGAGAAATGAGAGCTATGCAAGAAAATCATGAAAAGTGAGTCAATAACTTGCTAAAGGAGACCCCAAAAATGCTGAAGAAAAAGACACCTTTAAAAATAGACTAACCCAAATGGCAAAAGAGGTCCAAAAAGTCAAAGACGAGAAGAATGCCTTAAAAAGCAGAATTGGCCAAGGGCAAAAGGAGGTCCAAAAGTTCACTGAAGAAAACAGTTCTTTGAAAATTAGAATGGATAAAATGGAAGCTAATGACTTTATGAGAAATCAAGAAATTATAAAACAAAACGAAAAGGATGAAAAACTAGAAAACAATGTGAAATAGAAAAACAACTGACCTGGAAAATAGATTCAGGAGAGATAATTTAAAAATTATTGGTCTACTTGAAAACTATGATCAAAAAAAGAACCTAGACATCATCCTCCAAGAAATTATCACAGAAAACTGCCCTGATATTCTAGAACCAAAAGAAAAAATTGAAATGGAAAGAATTCACCAATCAACTCCTGAAAGAGATCCCAAAGGAAAACTCCTAGGAATATTGTAGCCAAATTCCAGAGTCCCCAGGTCAAGGAAAAAAAATATTACAACCAGCCAGAAAGAAACGATTCAAGTATGGTGGCAATATAATTAGGATAACACAAGATTTAGCAGCTTCTCCACTAAGCGATCAAATGACTTGGAATATCATATTCCAGAGGTCAAAGGAGATAGGATCAAAACTAATAATCACCTACCTAGCAAAACTGAGTATAATACTTCAGGGGAAAAATGGAATATCAATGAAATGGAGCACTTTCAAGCATTCTTGTTGAAAAGACCAGAGCTGAATAGAAAATATGACTCAAATACAAGAATCAAGAGAAACAGGAAAAGATAAACAGGAAAGAGAAGCCTTAAGGAACTCATTAAAGTTGAACTGTTTACATTCCTGTATGGAAGGATGATATTTGATATTTGTAACTTGAAATATTTTTCAGTATTAGAGTAGTTAGAGGGAATATATGTGTGTATGTGTGTGTGTGTGTGTTGTATGGGTATGTATGTATATTATATATGTGTAGTTATGTA
The DNA here is from genome assembly GCF_028372415.1 of Notamacropus eugenii. NCBI lineage: Eukaryota > Metazoa > Chordata > Mammalia > Diprotodontia > Macropodidae > Notamacropus > Notamacropus eugenii. The sequence continues at coordinate 670,691,357 of NC_092872.1, forward strand.
TATATACATGTGTATATGTATGTATGGGTGTATGTGTACATTTCCATAGACAAAAAACACAGGGTGAGCTGAATATGAAGAGAGAATACCTAAAAATAAAATTTACTGTTGAGTGGAATGTACTAGGCATAAAAGAAAGGAAGAGGTAGAATGTAGCAAATAATCTCACATAAAAGAAGCAAGAAAGAACTTCCACAATGGAGGGGAAGAAGGGCAATATGAAAGGAAATAAATAAGCCTCATTCTCATGGGGTTTGGCTTAAGGAGTGAATAACACACACTCAGTTGAATATGGAAATCTATTTTGCCCTGAAGGATGGCAGGGGGGACAGGAATAGGAGAGGGAAGATAATAGAAGGGACAGAGAATTGTGGAAAAGAATAATCAGAAGCAAACACGATTGGGGGAGAATAGGTCAGTGGAGAGAATGGAATAAATAAATGGAATAAATAAATAAATGGAGAGAATGGAGGGCAGGATAGGACAGAGGGAAATGCGGTTAGACTTTTGCAGCATAACTATTATGGATGTGTTTTGCATGACTTCACATTTATATGTGTATATACCTATATTGAATTGCTTGCTTTCTCAATAAAGGTGGGTGGGGAGGGAGGAATGGAGAGAATATGGGACTCAAAGCTTTAATAACGAATGTTAAAAACTGTTTTTGCATGCACCTGAGAAATAAGATGTACCAGCAATGGGGTATAGAAATCTATATTGCCCTACAGGAAAATAGAGGGGAGGTGGATGAAAGAAGGGGGGTAATAGAAGGGAGGACAGATTGGAGGAAAGGATAGATGAGGTGCATGCTGTCCTGGGGTGGGGGTGGGGAGAGATGGGGAGAAAATTTTGAATTCAAATTCTTGTGGAAGTGAATGTTGAAAACTGAAAAATAAATAAATTATATATTTAAAATAAAAAGATTCTCTGAACTTAGCAAGGCTGCTCCTCAAGCACTCAGTCACTAGACCTGTGCTCAAAACCATTCCAACTTGGTTGGACTTCAAAAAATAGTTTGAATTTCCAAATATCTGGAGATGGGGAGAAAGAGGAAGACAGTTCTCCTAATAGATCTCCACCTCCTTTCCTCCTAGTTTCCCAAGGTACCCTCTAACATTTTCTCTTCCTGATCTAAGATATTCACTATATGATGATATCCAATAAAATTGTAAGCATATTCAGGGAGAACTAACTGTGTGAGAGCCTGCTGAGCCCTTTTCAGAGCTGCTCATCTAGCTTTGACATCTACCTGTCACCCAACTCTTACCTATGACTCCAAGAAGCTGTTGTATGTGCATCAGCTACACTCCATCTCACCAGGTGGGCTAAACCAGGTTGAGAGCAACTCATGGGCCTTATATGTGACGATGAGTTAGGGGAATGTCTACCCTAAGCACTGAAGGCTTCCTCCAGTGGAAGGGGCATGTCAGAGCAATTTGTTCTAATAGACCACAAAGGCAGGGTAAGCAGATACAGTAAAGAGCTTAGAGTCTGGTCCAACATTGAAGACATCCACTGCATCTTGGCCCCAAACCATTCTTTACTTTTGTCCTGCCATTGGAAGTCAATGACTCCAGAAGAGAGATTGAGATTTACCACTTTAAGCACCCTTGCACCTCACTTAAATGCAATTTTCAGGCAAGTCAAGACATTACCCATCACTTAGCTTCCCCAGGCTGAGATTTGTCCACATTCTTTAAGGTTTGCTGAAGTTTCCTTGAGAATGTTAATCATAATTGCCAATATTTTATACAGAATTTTTAAATTTTCAAAGCATTTTGCATATGTTATCTATCTGACCCTTAAAAATAACACTCTGATATAGGTGCTATTATTATTTCTCATTTACAGATGAAGAAATTAAGATTAAAAGGGGTAAACTGACTTGTCCAGAATCACACTGCAGAGTATCCGAAAAAGGATTTTAACACAGGTCTTACTGACTCCAAGTCTAGGGTTCTTTTAAATATGGTACCAGGTTGTTTCATATTCCAAAGCATCCAGTCCACTAGCTGCTAAGGGGCTCCTTGCCAGACCCCTGCTAAGTACCTGACCTCATTTCCCCCATGAGATCCTATGTTTAATTCATACAAACTACAGTATTTAGCTCTTGCCAACTACAGCCATAGGCAGATGCCAACTAACCAAGAGGCTATATACCAAATGTTGGTTTTTGAGGTGGAATACATTTTCCCTTTTACAAGGGATATTATACAAACCTCTAACATTTATTATCTGTGTGACTTTAATTATCAGAGTCTCAGTTTCCTCATCTGTAAGGTAAGATTATTGATTGATTGACCTCTGAGGGGCCATCTATCCCTAAATTCTATGATCTTATATTTAGGTTATCAGACCAAGCCCCAAAATCCTTACCTATTCTGTGACAAACTAATAAGAAAATGTCTCTCTGGAGAAAGGCATTCAGGATTGCAATCCAGGAAGCCAGGGACTCATCAGCCCACTATTGGAACAGCAGTTATTATCTCAATCTCGAAACCAAACAAGACAGAGGTTTGAGATAGAGACTTTAACAGGACTCAAGACAGAAGGTGAACGTTCAGAAGTAAAGCTATAGAAGGAGGGATTAGGGAGTTAGAGCTTCAGGTTAAGGAAAATCACTCAGGACACTCTGTAGTCTTGGTCTCTTTCCATTTTCTTGGTCCCCTTGGCTCCTAACCTGATCACTATCCTTTTCTTCTTCTCAGTACTTGAGGGATTAGCTCATCTTCCCACTACCATCACCCATTGGTTATGTCTGAAATTTCTTTCCTTCTCGAAACTCTTTGGAAGAGAATAAGGTCACAAACATACAGAAAACCTCGGAGTTTGGTTCCCCAAGGGTGTACACGCTAGTGGTAAGAAAAACAGGAAAGAATTTAAAAGCTTCCTGCCTCTTACTCCTTCTGCACTGTAGATTAAAACTAGGTTCTGGTGGGAATTCAGGGCAGGGAGGGGGTATCTGTCTGTGTTTGTCCTTCTAGTTAGAATAAGTAAAGGAGGTTTACCAGGCAACAACTTTGAAAGAAGGAGAAAAACACCTATGCATTTTCAATAAAGGAAAGAGTCCTAAAGCAACTGGTTCTTCCTAGATGAGCTCAGTGAATTTAAAATGAAAAGGATGAAAGTAAAGGAATCCTCAGCAATTAAAGAAAAAATTCACATGAACTCCTTTCATAAGTCACAAGAATTAAAAAGCTGAAAGGAATCTCAAAAATTACTTAGTCTAATACTCTCATTTTATAGGTGAGAAAACTGAAGCCCAGAGAGGTGGATTTGTCCAAAGTCACATAGATAATAGAAAGCAAAAATAAAATTGGATATTAGGACTCCTGACTTTTAGTATAGGGCTTTTTTCAAAACACTGTGCTAACTATTCCTCTTTCGATTTCTCATCCCACAAAAAAAAAAAAAAAAAATAGAATCATTCTTCAAGTTCCAGATAGGTCCTTATTTTAGCTTCTCTATGAAGCTTTCTTTGAAAAAACCACTTAGTAGTATTCTATTTGTTTTCTAGTTACATATAAAGATAGTTTTAATTTTTATAATATTTTGATTTCCAAAATTTTCTCCCACTCTCCTCTCTTCCTCCTTTCCCCCTCCTCAAAATGTCAAGCAATCTAATATATAGGTTATACATATATACACATATTAAATATATTTCCACAATCATGTTGTGAAAGAAGAATCATAACAAAAGGGAAAAAGCACAAGAAATTTAAAAAAGTGAAATTAGCATGCCTTGATGTGGATTCAGACTCCATAGTTCTTTTTCTGGATGTGGATAACATTTTCCACTTTGTGTCTTTTGGGATTATCTTTTGGATCATTGCATTGCTAAGAAAATCTAAGTCCGTCATGGTTGATCATCACACAATATGGCTGTTACTGTGTGCAGTGTTCTCCTGGTTCTGCTCACTTCACTCAGCATCAATTCATGTAAGTCTTTCCAGGTTTTTCTGAAATCTGCCTGCTCACCATTTCTTACAGGACAATAGTATTCTATTACAATCATATAGCACAACTTGCTCAGCCATTCCCCAACTGATAGCCATTCCTTCAATTTCCAATTCTCTGCCACCACAAAAAAAGCTACTATAAATATTTTTGTACTTGTAGGTCTTTTCCGCTTTTTTATGATCTCTTTGGGATACAGACCTAATAGTGGTGTTGCTGAATCAAAATGTATCACAATTTTATAGCCCTTTGGGGAAAATTCCAAGTTGCTCTCCAGAATGAATTAGTTCCCAACTCTACCAACAACGCATTAGTGTTCCAATTTTCCCACATCTTCTAAGACATTATCATTTTCCTTTTCTGTCATACTAGCCAATCTGATGGGTGTGAGGTGGTACCTCAGAGTTGTTTTAATTTGTATTTCTCTAATCAATAGTGATTTACAGCATTTTTTCATATAACTATAGATAGCTTTAATTTCTCTATCTGAAAACTGCCTATTCCTCTCCTTTGACCATTTATTGATTGGGGAATGACTTAAATACTTATATATTTGACTGAGTTCTCTTTGTATTTCAGAAACGATGTCTTTATCAGAAACACTGCCAATAAAAAGTATCTCCCAGCTTTCTACTTTCCTTCTAATCTGGTTATATTAGCTTTGTTTCTCCTTAAAGCTTTCAAGGGCATCTAGGTGACACAATGGATAGAACTGGACTTGGAATCAGGAAGATCCATTTTCATGAGTTTCCATCCAGCCTCAGACACTCACTAGTGGTGTGAGCTTGGATAAGTCACTTAACTTTGCTCGCCTCAGTTTCTTCATCTGTAGAATGAGCTGGAGAAGAAAATGGTAAACCACTCTAGTACATGCCAAGTAAAATCCAAATGGGGTCATGAAAAATCTGAAACAACACAACAAAAGCATGAAGCTTTCCCATATATGATGTGATAAAAAGTTACAGATACTCTGAATTCACAGTAGCTTTAATGCCTCTTGTCACTAACAACCTATATGTTCTTTGGCAAATTGCTTAATCTTTCTGGGCCTCAGCTTTCTTATTTGTAAAATGAGGCAACTGGACTAGGTTGCCTCTAAGGTCCTTTCCAGCTCTAAATCTACGATCCAATGAGTACTTAAACCTTTGCTATCTCATCTGTTTTTGAACCCTACAACAGCTCTTCATTCAATGAACTTTATAACAAAGTCATGAAACTTCCCTACTCCACTGGCTCCTTCTTTCCTCTGCAGTCAAACATTAAATCCTTTGTTTGACATTTAAAGTTCTTCACAGTTGGGTCCTCTCCTTAACTTTCCAGGCTTCTTACCTATCACTTCTCCATATGTACTCTACAATCCAGGTCAACTGGCCTTTTATTGTTTTTCAATAGTTTCAGGTGTGCCCAACTTTCTGTGACCCTATTTTGGGATTTTCTTGGCAAAGATACTGGAGTGGCTTGCCTTTTCCTCCTCCAACCAATCATTTTACAGATGAGGAAATGGAAGCAATCAGGGTTAAGTGACTTTCCAGTGTTATACAGCTTGTAAGTGTCTGAGGCCAGATTTGAACTCAGGAAGATGTCTTTCTGACTTTAGGCCTGACACTCTATCCCCTGTGCCACCTAGCTACCCAAGTTGTCCTTCATATTTAACTCTCCATCTTTTAAATGTTTTAAGAGGAGGAGGAATAAACTTTTATGTAGCCCCTAATATATGCCACACTGTACCAAACATTTTTTATAAATATCTCATTTAATCCTCACAACAACCCTGCAAGGTAGATGTCATTGTTATCTCCATTTCACAATTGAGGAAACTGAGGCAAACTGTTCCTGGGGTCACACAGTTAGTAGGAGTCTGAGGACAGATTTTATCTCAGGTGTTCTTGACTCCAGCTTCAGTACTCTAATCCACTGCACCACCAACTTTATTGAATATACTCACCTCCACCTTCCTTATCTCCTCTTCTTAGAATATCTTGTTCCCTTTAAAACTGGTCAAGCACCATCTTCTATATGAAGTGTTTCCTGATCACCACCCGTCACAAAATTGCCTTGCACTTATTTGGTCTTTTGCATATTTTTTCTACATTTTTCCTACATTTTCTCCCCCATAACTTCAGCCCTTAGCATATGTTGATTAATAACCACATGTTGATTAATAATAACCATTTGTTCAGTTTCTACAATTGTAACTGTCTTACAAATAAAAAGCTGAGATAAAAATCAGATCAATTGTATTTGGGGAGAATGTTACTCTTTCCTTTCTCTTCCCATGAAGTGTTGTAAGAAATGACATTAGTGATTAAATAAAATCATTTCAAAAGCAACGTAATTCTGTTAAAATTTTTCCTACAACTGCATGGAAAAATCAAGAATAATTAAGTTCTGTGTCAAATTTAAAAAGGACTTCTATCATAGGATCACAACTTTTTAGGTGGAAGGACCTTGAAGTCATCTAATCCAACTCCCTCATTTTACAGATGAAGAAACTGAGGCCCAGAGAGGCCAAATGACTTGTTCAGAGTTATATAAGTAGTAAGTCAAAGAGTCAGGATTTGAACTCAAGTCCTCTGCATCCAAATCAAGTATTGTTTTCACTTTGTCCTCTCCAGTTAATTCAAAAAAGTCACCATGGCAAGATCCCAGGGTAAGAAATAAGCTAAGCCAAAAGGTGTGTGTGTGTGTGTGTGTGTGTGTGTGTGTGTGTGTGTGTGTGTGTGTGTGTGTGTGTATGTGTGTGTGAGTGCGTGTCTGTGTATACATAAATACATATACCTACGTGTATATGCATATGTTATATATGTGAATTTATATTCACACAAGCCTATACAGCTATATGTTACCATTCATGTGTTGGCTGAAGCTAAAGGCTGCCAGATAACTCCTTTTCGACAGCTTGGAATTACTGTTGGGAACAGACCCATGTATGGAAGCGAAAGTAGAAAAGTACAGATAAGCCGAGATCCAGCTATGCAAACCATGTTTAGAGACACTTAAAGGACAAGCATCCCAGGTCCCTTCTTGCTGGTAAATTTAGAGAAGCTCTTCTGCTAGGTCTCTTTTTTTTTTCCATCTAGCCCAAGGCTGAGCTGCAGAGATAGGACAGAGGTAAGTGAATGCATTGCATGCATATTTGCTACAAAAACTTGTCTAATGATCGTTTTCTGTGATTCTCTATCCTCTTCTCTCCGTTTCCCTCCCCTCCCCTCCCCCTAGGAAAGCTGCTAGTAAGTATTTTGAAACGACAAAGGTTGGGGTCCTGTGGAGAAAGAGCAACTAGGATATTGACAAGCAAAGTGATAGAAAATGCATGGTGCCAAATCATGCTCTTTTATCCCGGGTTACTTACCATTTGGAGCCTGGAACTGGTTGATATGAATCTCTTCACAGTTGGGTGTTGTGGAATGAAGTGATGTTTTTCTTAAGGTTCTCTGTACATTCTTTCCATTTTCTTTCGGGTGGGGTGCACCAGGTCTCTGTCTCTGTCACATCACTCCTGCCTTCCCTACAGAGGTTTTTCCTCCCTCTCTAACATGTCTGGCTATTGCTTATTTGGACATAGGAAGAGCTGCTTGTAAATGACATTATTTTTTTGGCAGTTGAAATCGTTTTCAAAGTGGCTTTCTGTAGATCTGAGGTTGATTACATCCTGTTCAAAGATTCCTGGGCTGCTCTTACAGACGTAGTATTGAGAAAGTTGAAATTGCTGAAGCCAGCTGTGTACACTGGCCTTCTCTCAACTGCATTCTTTCCAATTGAATGTTTTCAGGAAGAAAAGAAATAGAGAAGAAAATATAACTAGATTTTATTTATTTTGTCATTAGTGATGTTACAAAGGCAGCTGTCATGACTAAATGCAAAAACGATTACATTTAGCAAAAACGATAAGTGGAATCCCCACAGATCTGTAACCTCAGTGATGCAGTGTCTAGAATCATTAGTGTGCTTCAGCTAATTTACATATGTCAGTTCTAAGACTAGTCCTTCAAATATGCTGACTGGACTGTGAAGTCATTTTTATAAGTATTGTAATCTGTAAAGTCCTATATATCTCTTCAAAGTCAAGGGGGGAAGTATAAATTCAATTACCTAAAATAGGTGAATGAAATATGTGGTTTTTTTTTTTGTCAAGGATTGATGAAATAATATTTTGCAAAGAGAATAAATTCAAAGTAAAGATTGACATTATGGGGAAAATATTTCTGTGATTCAAATAAGACTTGAACAAACTTATAATTATTCATTCATAATCAGACACTGGGGATTGAGAAAAAATAAAAATAAATTGATGGTGACTCTTCTTCCTTGACCTCTGAAGAATTAGTGAGGAGAGTGCTTGGAAAGTGTCAGAAAGGAAAGAAAAGCAATGTGAAACAATATTTTAAAATATATCGATGGAATGTATTGTTTAGCTTTGAAAGTGAAATTACCTTTCGTCAAACTAATGATGGATAAGTCTTCCAAAATAGTGGGTATCTTTAATGCATACTTACAGAAAAGAGAGTTGGAGCATGGAGAAGTTAGATGGCATTACAGCTCTATTAAAGTTATAAAAATGAATCATCTTTATTAGGATAAAATTATATTTATAACTATAACAGTAATGTATGATATTTTCACAGTCTGATCATTATTTTAAACCAACAAGCCATTTTATTTAGATTCTTTTTACATGGATACACATTTCATCTCACCCTTTCTGCATCTCTGAGATCTGCTATTTTATTTCATTTAAAAATACTAATCTTTTATGCTTGTGAAAAAAGAATAAACTATGCATCCTTTTTTTAAACTAACAGTGACAAGCTGTCATAACTTTAGCTAAAGTGGAACAGGCCTACAAAAGGATGGTTTGAAAATACTTAATTAAACACTCCATACCAGCCAACTTTCCAAAAGAAACAGCACAGCGGGAACCTTTGCAATTTTCAATATGGAAAAGGCTCATAGAAACATTGCCATTGGTATTCAGGAACAGATGCAATGCATGGATGACATCATCTGCTGCTCTAGCCTTTGCTTACTGCCAAATGCATTTCAAGTGTGCTCTCAACATGGCGAACGTCTGCTCCCAGTTTTTCTTTAGGAAAGAGTAAAACTTCAGGAAGGGGATGTAAGTAGTACAGATTGGCACATTGCTTTTTATAACTCAAACGTTTAAGGAAGAAAATGCCTGACAAATACCATTCTGTCTTCTCAGTCTTTGTACTCCAAACTCCTTTAACATTCATTAATGTCCATGTTCATGTACCGAGAATGTTAGCCAGGTAGCTCTGCCCATGTTCCTCACTTTTAGTGAATCTATTGCTTCTGGGATGAAATTTAACTGTTCTGTTTGGCAATGGAAGCTTTTCACAATGTGTTCCAGTTTACCTTTCCAGGTTTATTTCACATTAGTCTTTGAATTCTACTTTCCAGTCCAACTAATCTGTTGTTTCTTATAGACAGCATATCACCGCCAATCTCTGAGCCTTTGCACAGGCTATCTTTCTTACCTAGAATGTGCTCCTACCTCATATACCCCTCCAAAATTCCTGCCTTCCCTCAAGGATAGCTAGGCTAGTGTTCCTTCCTATTACATGTGGCTTTTCTGGTTTCCCTTAGTTGTTATTTCTCTCCAAGCCTTTTCATATTAATTTATATTTAGTACCTATCTCTGTCTATCTATTCATCCATCCATCTATCCATCTATCTATTCATCCATCTGTCTATTCATCCATCCTATTTATCTATCTGTCTATGTATCTACCCATTTCTATCTATATCTATTTGTACCTACTGGTCTATGTACTTGTTTGCCCTTCATCAATAAGAAATAAACTTTTTGTGAAAAATGACTTCTCTTTTTATCAGTGTGTCTATAGCATCTGGCAAGTTGCATGTGATTAATAAATTCTTGTTGAATTAATTAGTGTATCATATTTTTAGAAAAGAAATGACTGCATTGAGAGCCCAATGTGAAAAAAAGCAGAATCTTGAGGAAATATTCTGTGACTCTTAAAACAAACCCAAGAGGTTAAAAAGCTCAAACTTGCTCAAAAAGGTCTTCTACTTCCTGGGCACAATCAGCCTGGATTAGTTATCAAGACATGTTTTCAGCCCTCTGGGAAAGGGAGTCTTTTTCCATGATGACTACCCTCATTTGGGTATTGACCTCCTGCACATAATAGAATATTCTTTCTACAGAAAGGGTAACTCTAGGGTTGGGAAATTGAAGGGATTAAATACAGTTTTTCCTAAGACAGAAGAAAGTAACTTCTATTTTTCTTCTGTCAGGAGAGCAGTAATTTTGTCAACACCATAGTTGTATAGTAAAGTAAAATAAAAGGACAAGGATGGAGGTTGTTGCTCTACCTGGCTCTTTCCATCTTGTTCCAAGTTCATTTGAAGGCAACCATGGGCATTATGGATGTTGAAAGAAGCCCAGTCTTCCCTAATTCCACACTGGCCCTCTTCAGGTTTGCTAAATGGAGTCTTCTAGATGAAAGGAGGTGGAATAATTGCAGTGGTATATCAGGGATTGCAAAGAATTTTCTAATCCAAAAGCAAAAAAGAAAATAGTCATCAATCAACATGATTGTTGGTCTTGCTTTTAAATGTAAATGCATTTCAGAGCTCTGAGGATTAATTGAAAGGTAGGGATTTTTTTTAGCCAGGTGTGGTCACTCACACCTGTAATACCCTACGATCACTCTGATGATCACCTGAGCTGAGAAGGTCCGAGCTTCTGTAGGGGTAAAGTTGATTATATATATCCACATTAAATCCAGTACCAATATGGTGAGCCCTAGGAGCAGAGGGGTATTAGGCTGTCTAAGGGGTAGTAAACTGACATAGGTTTAAAAAAATAGAACAGGTAAAAGCTTCTGTGCTGATCAGTATTAGAATTGGGCCCATGTGTGGCCACTGTACTTCTAAGCCTTTGAAAAATAGGGAAACTCAGTTTCAAAAAAATAAAAACAAAAAGTTTGAATCTTTCAAGATCTTCTTGATGGACTAGTGAGAATTTAAGAGAACACTTCAAATATCTTCCTTCAAAAGATGGCATAGATTTTTTCTACACTCAGTATTCTATTAATACCATAATATTTCCAAGCAAAATTTCCATTTCCAGAGGATATGTGTGAGTTATTTAAGCAAATAAAAGGGGGGAAGCAGATTAGATAATAGCAGACACAGCTGGTGAGAAAATGGATTTTCTGAACCACCAAATAGCTTTGCCTGTAGACCATACTAAGCAGCAACAAAGATCGAAAAATGTTATAAGGAATTTCTTTGTGGGGTTTTTTAAAAAGAAAACCATAGGCAAAACTGGAAAGTGTACTCCTTACAAGAAATATAAATCATGTGATTAATGTAATCTTCCATTGACAGGAAATTCCTCTTAATAGATAGATGACAGATGATAGATTAATTGATAAAATATGCTTCTGCAAGGCAAAATTGATGTGGACAGTCTTCTTATCTCATAAGCTCCACTGAATGCACCCAAGATAGATACTGATCCCAATTATCAGAAGGCATAAAATATGCATACATGACATTATAGCTCTCAGCTGTAGCTGTTAAATGTAATATTATATTGTTTTATTACATCAAAGTCACCACCTTGAAAGAGCTCATTAAGTCTGGGTAGCAACACTGTTTTAAGGAATATTCATATTTTGCATCTTCCCCTCTTCTGCTTTTGCAATAAATATGAATAATTTTTTAAAAATCAATGCCTTGATTTTATTCACAAGGGTACTTTAGTTTAAGGACAGATAGGTGACACAGTGGATAGAGTGTTAAGAAGACTCATTTTCCTGAATTCAAATCTGGTCTCAGACTTACTCTGACTTATTAGCTATGTAACCCTGGATGAGAAACTTAACCCTGTTTGCCTCACTTTCCTCATCAGTAAAATGAGCTAGAAAAGGAAATGTCCAACCACTTCAGTGTCTTTGCAAAAAGAAAACCACAAATGAAGAGGCAGACACAACTGAAAAGCACTGAAAACAATACTTTAACACACAGAGACACACACACACACACACACACACACACACAGCAAGAAGGTTTTCTCTCCAGAGCAAACACTAGCCAAAATTCTAAGGAAGGAAAAGGATTGGGGGCATATAAAGAAATATCATCTCAGATTTCAGCTCTGTTTGGAAGCATTTTTCCACAATTCAAGCTTTCCAAAAACAGAACTGGTTGACTCATGAAGTGGTAGGTTTAGAATGTAAGCTTCTTAGACTATTTTGTTTTTGTCTTTATATCTTCAGTACCTTGAATAGTGTCTTCTACATAATAAGTGCTTAATAATAGTTAGTTGAATTGAACTGAAGTTCCTACCAATGAAAGTCTACAAAGCAGAGCCTAGATGAACATGTATTAACAATTCTCCCGAAGGTATTCTTTAATGGAGTGGAATATTGGGCTGACAAATCAGGGCCATTTCAACTCTAGCCTAATTTCAGTTTTTTGTGATAATTCAATCAATTAATCAACAAACATTTATTAAGTACTTGCTATGTGCAAGACAGTATGCTAAATGCTGAGGATATGAAAAGAGGTAAAAGACAATCCCTGCCCTCACGGAGCTTGCAATCTAATGGGGAAGAGAACACAAAAACAAATATATAAAGCAAGCTGTACACAGGAGAAACAGGAAATAATTGAGAGAGAAAGCACTAGAAGTAAGAGAGATCCATTTCCCTAACATCATGTAAAAGGTAGGATTTTTGATAGGACTTAAAGGAATTTATATTATCACAAGGCCAAGTAGACATTCATTGATTTATTAAAATATTCATTGATTTCTTGACCACAAGCAGTTCCTGATTGCATATAGCAAGCACAGAATTAAAGAACTGGAAGGGACCTCAGTACCCATCTAGTTCAACTCATTGGAAATGAAATCTTTACTATAATATGTCCAATAAAGGGACAGCTACACTCTTCTTGAAAACCTCCAATGAAGAAAAACCCACGAAATCCTAACATGAACTATTTTACTTATGGATAACTCTATTGGTTAGAAAGGATGGGATTTTTTTGTATATTTGAGTGTTTTCATCTGTTTCTTTTTTTTTGACATTGTCTAAATATGCCACTTTACAATTTGCTTTCATTGCTCTTGCCCCAGTTCTCAGGGTCACACAGAATGTGTCTAGTCTATATAACCCTTCTAGTGCTCAAAGTAAGCTCTCATGTTCCCTTTGAGTTTTCTATTCTCCAAGCAGTTCTAGTTCCTTCAATCAATCCTCATGTGACATGAAATGAAGGATCTTTACAATTGGGGCAGCTAGGTAGCCCAGCACTGGAGCGAGGAGGACATGATTGAAATTTGGCCTCAGACCTCAGGGTCACTGCATGACACTGAGCAATTTTTCGTAAGAAAAGATAGCTTATATGACTCTGCAACTAATAGAATAGATTCCATGGTATCATAGATAAGAGATCAAAAAGCAAATAACTGTGCATAAAATATAGGTATAGTGTAAATGCAAGATAATCTTAGAGACAGTAGACTAGCAGAGAGGAAAACAGGTAGTCTACATGCAGGGGGAACTTATGCTGTGTTTTGAAGGAAACCAGGGAAGGGTAAGAGTCAGAGGTAAGGAAGTAGAGCATTTCATTCACAGGGGACAGCCACGGGAAATGCCGAGTTGGGAATTGCCATGTCACGTGTGGAGAACTGTAAGGTGGCCAGTGCAAATATGCTTAGTAAGATTTGTAGCAAGGAAAAGATATAGCTTAAATGGCTCGCCAACTAATAGAATGGATTCCATGGTATCACGGACAGATGGCCAAAACAATCTTGTTAGAATGAGCCAGTAGTGTGACTGTTTGGATAAAATTAGAAACAGCATGGGTGGGGAGACAGCATTGGTTCTGAATGAAAGGTCTGAATATGATCAAGAATTAAAATTTTAAACCTGTCAGCTCAGTAGTAGATATGACAAAAATACTGCTATTCATTTCAATTTCAGAGAGATTCTGGTGTTGTGCAAAGAATGCTGGCCTTGAAGTTAAGAAAGACCTGATTTCTAACCCAGTCAAGTTTGTGATCATGGACAAATCACTCAATCTCCATCACCCTGAATTTCCTCAATTATAAAATAACTAGAGTTCTTATTTCATATAGTTTCATATTTGTGAGGATTTTGTAGGTAAAGCTTTAACTTAAAGAACTACATAAATGGAAACTAATTGTTATTCATGCCTCTCCAAATGAATATTTAAATGGATTAAGACATTAATTCATTACAATATTCAAAGGAGAAGAGCAATATCATAACCATTTTAAAGATAGGAAACAGACTTTAATTGACTTGCCTATGGAGAGAATAGGACAGAAAATACAGTTTTGTATGTCCTAATGTCAGATTCAAAGCACCAGCTGAAGGGAAAAGTTAGCATTAATCCAGTAAATTCAGGATATGTAAATGGACAGTCCAGTTTCATCCACAAACTAATCTTTTCTTCAATTACCTTTGTTTTTTAAGAAAACAGAACATGTCATCATTTTGTGGTGGTGGTCTGGCTTCACCTACATGGGCAATTATGGATATGAAATCATGAGATTACTCAGGGATCATTCATTAAATTTCTGGATGATTTGTCTCCTAAAGTTTCAACTAGTGGACTTGCTTCTGAAGGGAAATGTTCCCTCTTATCTAAAAATGAACTAATTTTAAAGTATGGAAGAGAGCCAAGGTCCTATTTTCAGAGGACCTACTTAATCTCTGAGGCTGACATTTCTGTCCCACAGGTAGCTAGGGAACCTGAGGACAGTGGGAAAGTGAGGAAACAGACCTTTGGAATTTCCAATTAGGACAATAAAGATGATGAAGTAAAAAACAGTATTTGCATTGTTCCTGTAGATTCTCTTTGAGACTGTTTTTTGCTGATGAATATCTGGTCACTGGATCCAGATGGCTCAGGAGAAGAAAGTGAGGCTGGTGACCTGCACAGCCCTCCCTCACTCAAAACAAAGTCAAGTGCAAGTCATGTCATCATTTCTCTGATGTCATGGCCTTCTTCGAAAACAAAGGATGAACACAACACCAACCTGCCGATTATAATTGTGCTCTTTTGTGATTTAGGGACTCTGGCTTGTATGGTGATTTTATCAAACAGGCAACTAGGTAAATTGTTGATTGTTGGGGGTGGAGTGTAGGCTAGGTAGTGAAAACTTGGTTTTAGTTTTTAAAAAAGAGAGAAGAGAAAACCCAGTGTAGGGTGTTTGGGTGCCAGAGATGATACCCAGGACCAGAAGTTTGAGCCATGATGACCTAGGAACAGGGATTGCTGGTGGGGTGTTGCAGCAGGTTGGTATGGAAGCCCTGAGAAGCCAGTGTGCCTAAGACTAGAGCCTGATTAAAGCTTGAAGAAGACTTAAAGTTTGAGGAGAAGTCCAAGATGACTGACAAGACTGGAGCTCTCTCACTCTCACCAGCTCCACCTCACTCCTGATGCAGACATGTGGCATTGATGTCCACCAATAAGGAGAGATTTCCATACCAATGTGTTTTGGGACTGGGGTTACATTCCTCCCTTTGGGTGAAACTTTTTGTAATAACTTTCAAAGGTTATCTGAGGCAAGCCCAAAATCTGCGAGTATGCAGTATAAACACAAACACCAGTACTTTATAGAAAAAAATGCTTTTCCTGGCATCCTAAGTAATCAGCCTTCAGTATCATTGAAACTAAAATAAATTAAATAAAATAAAATGAATGTACATAACAGTACATGCAATAGATATGACACTATATAGAACTTCACCTGGGAGGACAGTAGAGGGACAACATGCCTAACTACATACAGGACATATACATATATATTTCAAAAGTACACAATAGTGTAATCCAACCAATCCATAATATGCAATAAGTATGACCAACTAGATGACTCAATGGATATAGCACTGGAGTCAGGAAAATCTGAGTTTAAATTCAAACTCAGACCTTCACTAACTGTTATATTGGGCAAGTTGCTTAACTACAGTTAAGTGGTGCAATGGATAGAGAACAGAGCCTGAAGTCTGGAAGACCTGAGTTCAAATGTGACCTCATCCACTTGCTAGATGTTTGACTCTGGGCACTTAACCTCTGTTTGCCTTAATCCACTGGAGAAAAATTATAAACCACTGCAGTGTTCTTGCCAAGAAAATCCCGTGGACAGTAAGATCCAAACCAGAGGGTCACAGCACGAGAGATGAATGAATGACTGAACAATAATGGCCACCTGCCAAAGCAAAATTAGCTAGTTGTATGAATAATACTATAAATGAAAAATAAAATAAATTTGAAAACAATAACACTATCAATAGTCCTATATATAATATAATCCCTGTCCCAAAACCCATTG